>NW_027266277.1:2852500-3275000 GCF_022045235.1 Haliotis cracherodii
AAATAAATCATGAAATCGGATTGTAGCACTAATTTAGTGAAATCATAGAAAAGACATATCGCCAAGACTATAACCGACATACTACTTCCAGAAAATTCAGGAAGAAATTTTTTTTTTAAAGTTTGGTAACTGTGGTTTAAGCGCTGATGATAATAGTGTCAATGGAAACCTTGCCTGTATATATCTTCCAGTGAGAACTAGCTTAACAACATTTGTTTATGTCATGAGCCATTTCTGCAGACACAATTTGATGCTACCTACATGCCGGAGTCAACCGGAATCGAGACCGGAATCGAAATTCCGGTTATGAAAACGACTTGGCTATATGAGGTCAGTTACATGACACATGAGTGTGGAAAAAATAATGCATGTTTACATTCAGATGTACTCACATTCTGCGATATTTCCTTACCATTTTGTTTTTTTCATTTCATAAACATCTAAAAAAAAGTTTTATTTTCCTTTTCCGTCATTTTTTTCTGCATACATGTGTTTGCAACATATGACCTTTAATTGTTTTTTTAGCCAAGCAAAATCTAGTCGAAAATATATATAAAAAAACATCACTTGAAGAAAAAAGGACTTACACATGTCTTTTTCAGGAACAAGCATATTATATAAAATATATGATCTTAAGATACGAAAGGGAAAGAGACATATTGTTATGCGATATATAAACGGGTGGTTAATTCAACAACTATATTAGAATGTAAGAGACCTAATTTTCAGTGACTAAACCAAGAAAGCGTGTCTTAATGGGATGAGTAGTTCAACTGATACATACGACTACTGAATGATACAATTTGAACAATTTTAGGATATTTGATCAAAGGAAGCTATCAGGATCAGTTTCAGTGTTGAAGTAATGAAATATTCGGTCTGGGGAGTGGCTCAATTGTTGCATGTTTGTTGAGATCATTCATAATTCTTTTGTTAAGCTTCATCAGAAGTCAATGTTAGAGAAGAGAGAGTAGTATTGACAATTTTCCATGTCACAGGGATGTGAAAACAGCTTTTACATATTTGCACATACACCTCCACAGTTCCATCAAAAGATTATGATTATTACCGAGTGCAAATACCACTCAAGGGAATATTGTCCACAGATTCATTGACCCGAAGAGCAATGGTAGTCCTTCAGACGCAACCATGCAATAGTTCTTTAATCTCAAGAGTTATCGTTCCTAATAAAGTTGGTTTAGTTTTATAGATTTTACCTCGTGCATTCATATGATCGGCTTGTAATCAAGAGGATTTCGGTGTTTCATATATTGGAAAGAAAAGATTTTTAAAGTCTATGTTTAATAATGAGCCAGTGCTTGGAATTATGAGTAACGTCCAACGCCGTTGATGTACGCTGACACGACATGAACCAAGTCACAGAGCCAAACAACTGATTCAATTTAGTCGCCTCTCAAACCTCTAGAGTTCCAGAGACCAAGCTACCAGTGTTCCCACAAGGGATTTTACAATGATGAGATCCTCGACTGATAGAAATATCGACATTCCAAGTTTTACAAATAGTCCATTTTATCCGTTTCTCATTAGCTGTGAACCAGATCAGCTGGAGTTAGGTAAGATGATGTAAGTTAAATGATCAGACACGTATCAACTATTTACTAAAATGAACTCTACAAAATGTACATGTGTAAAGAATCGCTATACTCCCATGAATAACCCCTATATACCTAAGTCAGACACTTCATTTCAACATTGTCTAACTTAATCAAGGTTCTACTTTGACACTGATCCAGTCCTCTACTAAGTATTCATTACATCATTAGGTATACTGTCGCTTGTACTTGTCGACCAGCTGATGTCTCTGTATTTCTATATTCTGCTTCCAGCCACTGTCATTGCGTATAGAAATCAACCAATTATGTCCCAAGTGCAGAGCTGCAATATAGTTTAATGGTTAATTCAATCTAACAACGACTTCAACTAGAATTTCAAACAGTGGAATCCCAAACAGTTGTTGAAATAAATTCCAAACTCGAAACAAATTTCTTGACTGATTTATGAAAGACATTTAAAAAATGAAGTGATGAAAAGGTCTTTTGTAGCCTAAATCATCGAACGAGGACCTTCTTTTTTTGGATTTGGGGGACTTCCATTATTATTTATTCCAGAAACACGACTAAATGTGTGGTGTATGGAGGTAGGTGTTCTTCGATAGAGGTGCATGTAACTAAACTATGAATAATCGTTTATCATCGAGTTGCTCCAGAACATTACAAAATTGTATTTATCACCTATTGGTATCATACTGATGCGTGATATAAGAACTTACAAGTTTAAACGAATACAACTAGTGGTGAATACAATGTACTTGCTTGCTATGCAGTACTTTATCGTTTTCATATCATTGGAGGGTATGGCTTGGGGAGTGTGAGGCAGTCGTCCAAGGGGTAGCAATTCGCTGCACAGAGTTGCGTCCCTTTGGCGTACCAGAAATTTAAGGGCGTGGGTTCGACTATCAGATTCGATTCTTGGTTTGTCAACACCATACCCGTGCTCATACTAGTAGGTGTCATCAAAGTGGTAAACGCATAAGGCCTGCATCACTTCGGGCTTTCCTGCCACATTTAGTTGACACTCTGTGACAATAACTGAAGTACGTTTCAAGTCACCCACACACTCACTAATATTTCTTATGAATATGGAAAGGGTTTTGTCGCTTTAATTAAAATGGATTATTGACGACATGTCACATAGCCAATACAATAGGCATCTCATATGAGAGAGTTGAGAACATTCTGAGGAATGAACTGGAAATGACAAAGGTTTCAACGCGCTGGGTTCCAAAAGAGCCCATCAGAAACGCTCCTTGTTCAACATATCTCGTGAGAACTTTGTGGAGCGATTTGTTACCATGGCTGAGTCTTGGCTTCACCACTATCAGCCAGATGAGAGTGAGTGAGTGAGTTGGATTTAATGCCGCTTTTAACAGTATTCCAGTTATATGACGGCGTGTCAGCTTAATGGGGGAGAAAAGCCCGAAGTGACGCAGGTCTCAGAAACCCATGAGCACGGGTATGGTGCTGACAAACCTAGAAACATAATCGGGGCGAACCCGGATTCGAACCCACAATCATAGGTTTCTCTGCGCAGCGAATCGCGGCGCCTTAGACGACTAGGCCATCCGTTCCCCCTTAGCTAGAAGATAAACAACAGTTAAAGCTGTGGCAATATATGGCGTCCCTCCTCTGATGAAGGGAAATACTGTTCCGTCATCTGCCAAGGTGATGCTTTTGTTTTCCGTGATTCAAAAATAGTCCTCCTTGTGAACCACCAGAAGACTTTTACTGGCCATTATTATGCTATTCTGCTTAGGCAACGACGTCATAATATCAAGCCTCAATGTCGTGGGAACCTCACTAAAGGTGTATTGTTACCTTACACAGGCCTACTATCGCCAGTGCTGCAATGCATAACTGTGGCCTTGAACATCCTCTTTTTTCACCAGATGTGGCACCACCGTATTTCCACCTCTTCCCAAACGTGGAGGAAAAACCGTCTGGCAAGCAGTATGCAGGTGACGATGACGTTATTTCTGTTGTGGGTGACCTTTTACATCTAAGATGAAGCCTCCTACACCAGTGGGATCCATGCACTCGTCGGTAGAAGTGTTGAAATATAATAATGTTGAAAAATAATTTGCAACCTTCATCAAAGCAGTCTATGATAGTTAGGCTTAGAAGTTTTATTCACATTCATCATAGTCCGATCTTCAATGTTCATCTCAGTTTGTGGCGACAATCATAGCCACACAATACACACTTATGCCACTCCACAGACAAGGAAACTAGCTCTAATCCCTGATCAAGTTTGACAAAACCAATGAGCACAGGTATGGTGCGGACAAATCGAGAAACAAAATCGGGGACCAAAGCATATGGAGAAGAAACGTACAACCGTAGCGGAGAAGAGAGTGATATATCTAATACCATGACAGATGAATACATCTTGTCTTTATTTACATATTGAATAATTTCAAGGAAGTGTGTCCTTCAGACGGACTTTTCAATCATTCTGGTATGCTGCTTTCACATTTGGAAATAATTTGGCAGCAGATATCAAAGGATGTAAGATTCAGAGTGACCAATAACTCTCCATGAAACTGTATGACAAGCGGGATGACTACAATTTTCCAATAGTCAGCATTCCCATCATGTCGAGCAATATTCCAGAAGCTCCAGCCTTTGGTGTTTACATTTCACAACTTTTGAGACACAATCGAGTAGCTCTTTCTACCAAGATTTCAAAGAGCGTCATAGGACTCTTGCTCGGAAGTTGTTTGATCAAGGTTACAACATTCAAGGCCTCAGTAAAGCTTTCAAAACATTTATGGTAGACATGTGGAGGGTATTTCTAGATTTGACGCACCAGTGACAAACATGATGTCCGATGCAATTTTGACTTGTACCATATCTTCACGTGTTTTTTTAGGTGAACAGGTGTTACCGGTGGGGCAGGATACGCTCACCTTTTCGCGAAGACCTGGTGTTTCATCACTATTTGACATTGATTCATTAACACATGCTCATGATATAATCGGACTCGTACATTCGACTGTGCTTTAATCAGAGACTTCTATTGAATATGGAAACAGTTTTGTCGCTTGTATTTGTTTAACATGATATCACCTGACATCGTCAAATCGGAAGATAACCCGAAACAGTTTGCCAAAGTAGTGAAACAACACATACTATTATAGTTTTCTTGATATGGAATATTTTGAATTGACGCATCTGTAAAAACCTTTCTGTAGTATTTCAGCTAAATGGTGTGTTCGATTTCATAATCAATTTGAAATTTTCTGTTTACAGTTCTCTGCATTTATTGATTGTTATTTCATGTACATGCGAGTCGATAGTTAATGGAGACTTGCTTCCGTCACGGTGCTAAATCAGGACGTTGTAATTATTCATTGTGTGATGCTGAGACTTCAAATGGAGAATTCCACCACTGCACATGGCCAATGCTTCGGTGAATAGTGAGTTTTTTATGCCAGATGAAGTAGAAATATTCATGTGAAATATATATCTCTGTGAGTGTATCACATACAAATGACATATATATATTTATTGAGAGTCAGCTATAGTATTTATGGAATGTCAGATAGTTAAATCTCTATATAGCCCTCTATGCAGTCCATTGTTCTACAAACCACCATGCATCACTGCACTAGTACTCTTTAACGAAGGTGCCTACAAAGCGAGGTCACCCCTCCAGGTAAGGTCGGTTGTTCGATCCCAGACCGCGTCCCCGTCCGCGTCATACCAAAAAGCGGTAAAAGATTGCGCTCAGCGATAATCACCAACAACTGTTGGTCTGAGTGGGCTGTCCATGCATCATGGTATCGCACTGGGCCGGTACTATAACATCCGTCTCTGTGCAAAACACATTTCACATCATCTCTAACTGCCTTTCATTTATATAAATTACGTATTATTTGAAGTACAGGGTCTCTGTAAATCTGAAATATATTACTGACATGAAAAAAATAGTTAGTTTGTTTTATTTTTTAACACCACACTCAGAAGTGTGTAAAGCCTGTAAATTATCGCGTCTGGACCAGAATATACAGTGATTGATATTGCGAGCACCTATACACGCCTTCGCTACAAACCCACACTGATGTCTTCGAGTCTGACCACCATTTAGTCGCCTTTATGTTTCTCAATATCGATTCTAAAAGTGTATACCTCTTAAGGAAAAACTCTCACGTTTCTTCTGAAACTAATGTCTTGGAAAATATGTCTTCCCCCTGTTATATAGCATAAGACATAATTATGCTGTCAATTCAGTTAACGCCTTCTCCAAATACATAACGCAAACCGTGTAACAAAATCATTAACGTATCTTAATAGTTTCTATACCATAACTATGTTAATCGCACGGCTGATTTGTAAAATTACCATATAACTGTTTTTGTTGTAAACTGTATTAACAGTATCATGAATGGGTGAGCGAGTTGGGTTTAACGCCGCATTTAATAGTATTCCAGTTATATGAAGGCGTGTCAGCTTAATGTGGGAGGAAAGCCCGATGCAGGTGCAGACGTTTACCACTCGAGTCGGGATTCGAACCCACAATCATAGGTTTCTGGCGTGCCCAGGGGACGCAACTCTGCACAGTGAATCGCGGCGCCTTAGACGACTAGGCCACCCGTGCCCCCAACAGTATCATGAATGATATGATGAAAATCAATGGAAGGTTTCTTTTCCAGATATATCCAAGTCATGCATAAGTTACACATGATCTTTATCACATAGACACACTATCGATATGTTGATATTCAAGGGCGCTGTACTTCAGAATGAATAAAATCGAACGAATACTTATGCAAATACAAGAGCGAAGTTATTTTTAAAGTGTTATTTGAAATTAAACAAAAGAATTCGCCAAAGTCGCGTGTTACATGTATGTTGCAACGTCGTTTCTATCTCTTTACGTCTCTTTGTGTCAAAAGTACCTGTCCAGCTTCATCCATAGAATGAAACACTTAACAAAGTGATCAATTCTCAGAATTAACATGACAGGCGTGATTATTTTTGCGACACCCTGGATTAATTGAACAACTCAGGAGGATAAAAAGAAATACACAATGTTAGAGTCAGCATTGTTTTATGTTGAAATTTATTAAACACACAATATAGTAACAAAGACGCTAAGATTGGAAACACGCAATGCTAGAGTAAACATTCTAAATGTTAAATGTATCAAACGCATCAAGTTGTTAAAAAACAAGGGTAGTTTAAATATTCTGTACATTATATAGAAAATATAATGGAAATTGAAATTGAAAATAAGATTGCATTTCTAAAGTTTATTATAGTTAATTACAAAAGCCTCAGTCGTTAGTCTTCCTGAGACAAGACCATTACGTGTCAAAGCGTCCATTGTCACGATTGAGGTAATAAGTGTGAACATCTAACAGACAAGTGACAGTTAAGGTAGCCAGACTTCCTTTGTGGTGACGCCATGCATACTTCAACGAGTCCATTTCAAATGTCAGAGTGTCTTGATTAGGCAGAGGATGTGGAATTGTGACGTTTATCAGTAGTGTTTGGAGTTACATTCACGTAAGTGAAAGAAAGCTATCTCAACAGGGTGTTCTCTGTTCCCACTGATTAAATTTCTTAAAACAGTCCTTATGAATACACCTGCTTGGCGGTATGTTTATAATTGGTATATATATGCATAGCTTCCCATGGATCCAAACCATAGAGTTCCAGAATTGAGGTAATTTCACTGTTTGAATGCTGACGACTTGCCATAGGTCACGTTCAAGAGAAATTACCAGAATGAAAAACAACTGCCAGCTTACATTTACTTAGATTTATTTTTTACTTGGCCATCAGTGACATCATTGATGCATATTCAGGGAGGATCATTCACATATGAGCACGTGCGCGACTGATGTTAACCTTACAGTGTGGAAGAAACAGCTAAATCATGACCGCGTGTCAGAAATCGAGTCTTTGCCAGGCAAACTATTTGCTCCATGTCATATGAACAAAATGACAATGTTGGTACAGTAAACGTATGTTTAAACCAGTAGAAAACCTGGTTACACAATTGAACCAATTCATGAAAACACCAGTTATAATTTCACTATGTCAACGAAGTCCAAAAGAAGTTTTTTAGGCTTATCTGTTATTTCCTAAATTCTTATTTCACAAGTAGATTCACGGTTCTCAAATATTCATGAGCAAACGTCCAAAGATCCAGACTTATTCAATCAAGACTGTCACTATCGCCTTCCTTCACATGGGCACCACGACAGACCCATCCCTTGTGTCTAAAAACAATTGTCTGGTTTCATTGTGATTGTGTTATGTATCTGTACATTTTTCATCTTCGAAGATCACAAATGACACTCATGAGTTCCCTCAAGGAAGTAATTGCGTTTCTTTATCCACCCCAACTTATAGGGACAGGTAATATAGGAATGGAGTTTGTCTGGCCGTTCTTCCGTCCGTTTCTTAATGGGGACAAATATTCTTAAAAACTATCAAATGTAGAGAAGTGAAATTTTACCCACTGACCTCAAATAGGTAGGAAAATTGGTGTCTTAAGTATTTGGCCAGTATTACGTCTATTACAACATGTTTTCAGATTTTGTTCATCCTGTCTTCGGTAAGGTTTTCATGACAAACTGCTTGAAAGTTTGCATGCTTATAAGAAATACTTGTTTTGTAGTTAACATTAACTTCCATATTATTCCCAACCATATGCACAAACAAAATTCTAATGTGACCTTGGCGGGGGATCGTGTTCACGCTGTTTTATTGCTGTTTTATTGCTGTTTTCATGACACCTCAAAACCATTGCAGTAGTGACAACTAAACACATAACATATATTCATGATCATCATTACTAGTTAATGACAAGTAACACGTCCGTCTGTTTAGTTCTTCAAGGAACGAGCAGTACAACAAATCTGACGAAAATGCAAAACAATGCAAAACAAAATACATGCAGCAATCTATACATTTCCAGATATTATTTCCAAAACAATATGTGAAATGCTAGACGTCCTCAGTGATAACAAATGTGTTAAATGTTGGGGTAAGACATTTAGGCAAGAGGTAAGCATCCCCATGGGTACTAATTGTGCCTGATCTGTTTCTTTATGCATATTGATCAGGATATCTAATTGGAATGATTAGATGAAAATATAGGAACTTGGCTTAGAAGTTTAACTGCAGCTTCAGATATATCAATTATCTGATATCGTCAATTTGCTTCCACTGATTTACCCCCTGATTTTTCTGACCACGGACATGTATGTACGTTTGCCCTTTCAGTTAATTTCCTGGTTGAAAATGAATAAAAGTAATTATGTTTCACCACCAAAACACGTATGCCTGTTTCTATGTGGATTGTCTCAGAACGAATTAAAGCCCCTTATTTTCGGATTCTCATATAACTGCTTGTGACGAAAGACATCATCAAGACGCCAATCACAAATGAAAACAGTAATTACGATTGTTCTATGACCATATTAAGACACGAGAAGTATGTATTTTTACCTGAAGTATTCCGCCCTTGACACATGATATTGATCCAAATGTCCTGAGTGCCATGATATGGAAAACAACATATAATGAAACATTTACAAAACATGCTTTCATCTTAATTGTGTTATAATTTAGTACCACGTGGGGGATCCTACAATGGGAAAATGCAATGTCAGACTGACAGTTCCATTCAACGCTAATGATTAAGGAAAATTGCTTTTCAAAGCTCATCTGTGGACTTCGTGATCACGCTGTGAGTTGTGTGATGCCCTAAATTCCCAGATGACAACTCAAAAAGAGAATTTGTCATCGATTATCCGGTCTGTTCTTTAATACATCATTCATTTCCTATTACATTTTTTATGTTTGATCAAATACCGTTTCCAATATTAGACGACTATCATGGATAAAGGTCGTATCAAATATATGTAAAATGTCAACGCCAGAGAATAATCAGTCTCGGCTATCTGTCGAAACATTCCATTCGGCGTAAAAGGCAAAATAGTGGTGAAACGTATATGAATGAATCACTGAAAGCGAAGACACCATGTGTTCGGGAAATGGGCAGGCATGTTCCTCATCCACGTGGTAGCAGCCGCCACTCAGCACAAGTTTAAGTCTCGTTAACTCCTGAAATGTATCTAGGTTTAAATCATTTTCTCTCTTTTCTGCTTTTAGAAAAAAAATGATTGAAAAATTTGAACAGATTTCTGATTTCATGCTAATAAACCGCGGAACTGTATATGGTAGCTGTATTTGCTTTCATTCTCGACAAATTGACCTGAACCTCTGAAGATGGATATGTGAATGTATCTGTGGTCACCACGTTTTGTTACAAAAGCCCAATGGATTAATAAATGAAGTTTTTTCCTGAAGTTTGACATGAGGGATAGTGGTGCACAAAGTTGAAAATGTTTGACAGAATAAAACGTGGTTCTTTTCTAAGATTGAATAAAATCAATCAAATCCTGTGCGGTTTTGAGAATCAACATCATACTGCCACTTGTCTCAAATACAACCTGTGAATAGAGAGAAAATCCTTCTGGTTGTATTGAGGATTATAGTCAATCTCTGAGACAGGGCTAAGGAAATACATTTAATCTTCTGATATTTAAACCTTGAAAAGGGATTGACTTTCAGATTAGCAGTGTTCGGAAGCGAATGAAGAAAGATGTCCAAGAATTAATGAAAAATACTTTTGGTATTCTTTAGTACTTAATATTTAGGTATAAATTAGAACGTAAAGAATACTGCAAATTTGAAAGATGCAACTGCGAAATGTGAGACTGGATAAAAATAAACAACCTAGTTTGACTTGAGACACCTCGAGCATTACTACGTTAATGCCAGAAAATCTTGGTGTAATCATGGACTGTCGCTTCAATTTGAGTGAGTGAGTATGGTTTCATTCAAGCAATATCACGGCGGTGGACACCAGAAATGGGTTTCAACCATTGTACCCATGCCGGGAATCGAACCCGGGTCTTCGGCGTAGCGAGCGAAAGCTTTAACTACTAGGCTACCCGACCGCCCCCGCTTCAATTTGAAGAGGCATGTGAACTCCAATTGCAAATCGTCCTATCACAAAATCAGAAACATCAGTCAAATCATTACAGGTGTTTGATTGAAAGTCTAGTAAATGCCATGGTTACATCTCGGCTAGACTATCGTAATAGTTTGCTTCATGGCATCCAGTAGAATCAGCTAGACAAGTTGCAACGTGTCCGTAAACCAGATCTCAGGTGTATAACACACAGTCAAATATGCACACATCACACCACCTCTGAAAAATCTCCATTGGCTCCCTGTACGGCAGCGGATCGCATTCAAACTTCTGACCAGGGTCCTCAAGTCTCGTATCTGCAAAAACTAATCACCATCTACAAGCCAAATAGACGTCTTCGATCAGCAGATCAAGTACACCTCACATCCAAGAACATTGATGACAGAGCTTTCCAGGATCTGTTCTGTGGAATTTCCTTTCATTTGTCATCAGAAACCTAGACTATCTGAACTCATTCAAGACACAATCCACCTTTTGCACAAGCCTATGACTGAAAGCGCTTTTGAGCACAAGTTTGGAAAGGGGGCTGTATGAATATCTAATGCATTATTATTACCTGAAGAGAAGCCAACAAACAAATGAATGCATTTTTGGTAGATTCTTGGTCCTGTAATAATAGAGATACATTACGTAAACAATCGACGATGCTGATTATTCAAACATTTGTATTCACGATTCGAAATCCGGTACATATTGTCATTGCGTCCTTATTCCTTTTGCACATCGTAAAATGGCATTATTTTGCTGTTCTGCTTTGTTAATGACCTTGTTCGTTGAAATATAACGATGAATAATGTGCGATGGGAAAGGAACTGGGCCCCAGGGTGACTTGAATATGTCTGGTGGACAACTGACTCAAGCAATGAGAGAAATTTATCAACTTTATGTCACTGGTTTTAGAAATGAGCCTCTTACATAGATGTCCGCATTGTCATGGAATCATAATATATTGCATAAACACACCTCTCACGAGTCAGTATTAACTGAGTCTCATTGCCACGTTTTGGTACGCTTTGACAGGCATAACAAACCAAACCAAACCTTAACATTCGAGCCAAATTAGTCGCCTCAATACTTTTCATAACATTTAACACAGTCATAATAAACCATTGCCAGTAGCCAGAGCAACCAAGCCATGATAATTGAATTTTATTTATAAAATAATAACCAAAATGAATTAACTGTTCCCAATCGTTTCCGTTGGATACAGTTGGTCAGTTCTTTGGATATTAGATACAAAGGGTTTTGATAAACAAAAACAAAACCATTAATAATAGAATATGTCAAATGACAAGAGACATCTCCTGCAACCAGTGCTACAGAAAACAAACTTTCAGTTCATGCTTTAATGATCTAAATGTCAAAAATATTAATTCATTATTCTGATTGCTCGTCAAACATTTCAACAGAACAGAATCAGACTCTTATCAACCTTCTACCTCTTGTCATTGTTCAAAATGTTCATGTTCAACACGCTGTCAGACAAGCGTGAAAATGCCATCCTGATGAAAATATGTCATGTTTCCTTCCAGTTTTGCTTTTGTGTCGACACAAAATGAAACATCTAAGTTCATACCAGAGTGAATTATTGTTTACATCTGCCATGTGAAGAAAAATCACAGAACCAATCAGTTTATACCGCATAATTTCGGTTATTGTATTAGAAAGATAGAGATTCTCGTGAACCCTCGTGTCTTTTAATCAACAAAATCTGCACGAGTTGATAAAACGTTTATCGACGATTGTTTATATATTTGACATCAAAAGACACGAGGGTGATATTCTATTTTTAATCCAACATCATTCTTTCAACTTGACAGTAATAATAACAGTGACATTAGGGTAAGAACTACTGCCAACCAGTTTTTGTAGTTTCCGCTCTCCGGGCGAACGCTCTACCTCTTCACCACGGAGGCGGTGTTTGACTATTGAATAATATCAATTGCACTTTACATATTAACATTTGAATGTGTTTCATATTCTCGACATTCATGATAATTTTCCAGTGAATAGCTGAATACTGTCTGATTCAGACTCGATTATTTACAGACCGCCGCCATGTAGCTGGAATATTGCTGAGTGCGGCGTTGAACAACAAATAAATATAAAAAGCATCACTGAATAATTGCTTTTTCTGATTAATATAATTGACCCTTTACAGAAGTAGAGCATATACTCATTATTGTCCACACATATTACGATTTTGACAACGTGTGTCATGTCCTGGACATTCATTCTCCGTGAATAGCTGCAAATAGATAATGCAGCTTTAGGCAATGTTTACTTACTCACTCTCTCTTTTGGTTGATAAGTCGCTATATGGCTGAAATATTGCCGATGCGACGTTAAATTTAAACTCACTCACTTTTAGTTGATAAACGTTCACTTCGTATCCAGCATAAAACACACAGAACATTCTAATCTCATTTAGACGCTTAACCTTTATTTTTTAACATAATAAAGACAACACACTCATTCAACAGTTCCTACAACAGGGGGGGCGGGGCGGTCGGGTAGCCTAGTGGTTAAAGCGTTCGCTCGTCACGCCGAAGACCCGGGTTCGAATCCCGACATGGGTACAATGTGTGAAGCCCATTTCTGGTGTCCCCCGCCGTGATATTGCTGGAATATTGCTAAAAGCGGCGTAAAACCAAACTCACTCTCTCACTCACAACAGGGGGGCACGGGTGGCCCAGTCGTCTAAGGAGCTTCTATTCGCTGTGCAGAGTTGTGTTCCTTGGGCACGCAAGAAACCCATGATCATGGATTCGAATCCCGGTTCGCCCCGATTTGTCAGCACCATACCCATGTTCGTGGGTTTCATCGAAGTGGTAAACGTCTGATCATGAGACCTGCATCGCTTCGGGCTTCAAGCGCTCTACACAACGGAACTTCCTGTCTCACCACTGAAGTTGATTCAAGAGTCTGGACTATGTCAAACGACCATTTATCTTGCTTTGCTTACTGTTTGGTTTCTGTACACGAAGAAACAATATATGTGAGGTGAAGGTGAGGTGAAATGTGGTTTAACGTCGCGTCCAAGATTATTGCACTTATAGAGCAACGTGCATGTACGTGTGTGTGTGTGCAAACCATTGGGGTGCAATTTTATTGCAGTTTTATTTCCTTTGAGAGATTGCTTGAGCGTTCAGTCGATAGAAACTGCAAGGATGGAAAGTCTACTCGTGCGGCATTAGACATGGCGCATTGAAGAACACACTCCATTGACGCTTCGGTCACTATCTGGAAGATTGTTATATTATATCGGGTATAGGTTTGCATTGATTGCAAAATGTTTTCGATATCACAACGTTCTCTCTTGTGGTCATACATTGGATGTGGATTTGTATTGATCGCGAATTTATCATGTAATCACTGTTTGACTGTTTCCTTCTTTATTATGAGGTGAGGTGAGGTGAAATGGGGTTTAACGTCGCGTCCAACATTATTGAACTGATATAGCGACTTGCATGTACGTGTGTTTGTGTGACTGCTTGTACTAGTCCGGACTGATGCCGATTTATAGTGCCAGCTCACTGAGATACCATGCCGCAAATTAATATGAATACCCCAATCAGACACAGTATACTGACTTCGAGCCGACCAGTCCTTGTTTTATCCCCTTATGCCGAGCGCCAGACAGGGTAAAAACAAGTACCATCTTTTAACGTCTTTCGGTATGACGTCTTTAACGTCTTTCGGCCGGGGATCGAACCCCGGACATTCCGCTTTCCGGACGCTCTATCACTAGAGCAATATATGTATTTTAATACAGAACAATAAAGAAACAAATGTATATCTATGACGTCCAATTGTAAGACCTCGGACATATGTTTATGTAAACCAATTTCTGTGAAGGTGATTTTCCCTCAGGTTTTATAAAGTATGGAGTCACAGTGTTTATTAAATTGGAATTGACTGGTTTGTGAATGTTTTACGATCTTTTAGTTAATTCAGATCTGATAAACACCCCAAGATATATGAAGAAAAAATGGTCAAGTTATCTGTGCAATGTACATAACATGCCTTTTCTTGCTGAAATAATCATATATACAATGTCAGATCCACAGAAGGTGAGAGATTCAATAAAATGATGAGACATGCCAACTTTTTATTACAAATTGACGCGCCACAGAGGAGACTGGTGTGTGTGTGTTGGCTGCAATAGCAAAAGATTTATTTGTTGGGGCGGGGGTGCACTAAAGGCAGATGAGCAATGTTATCACTCGTTTTAGGGACTATGAACTGTGGACGTGTGGTTATTAGGCGTCGCACGTATGACTCACCCGAAATGTGAGCAGTAACGTCGATAAAATAGTGAACAGAATAATTCCTAATTCTGTGTACATCGGAAGTCAATTTAAAACATTAAAAATGGGGGCCAGTTGGTTTTGGTTCCTGCAAAGGTTAGTACATACCAACAGATCAAGGTATATTTTGTCATGGCAAGACCCTGTTATGGGACGGAGTATAAGCGTTGCTTCAGAGAATGAACATTGAGAGTCAATTAACCAGTGTGGGGTTTTTTATCATTACAGTTACTGTTGGCCTCATGAGAACCCAACTGTAACTGAAGACTGAGATATTTCAATGAGATAAAGAAATTCCCATAGTCTGGTCGCTTAATATTGTGGGAGGGGCTTGGGATGGGGGGGTTTAATGTTGGAAAAGAATAATTTGTACTTTTACAAAGGGAATAAGAAATTTCACTGGAGTTGCTGATTATGATAAAAAAATGAGTTGGTTTTAATGTGTTTTGCTCCATTGAATGAAAGAAGTGTATGTCTTGAAGCAGTAACAGAAAAAATATGGGATGTTTTGTTTTGATTAGGGTGTTGAAGGTCATCCACAGGTGTTTGGGGTTTTCAGATATAACCTTTGTATTTTCATTGCAATATTGTTTTCGGTAAACACGTTTAAAGTGTTTTCTAGTTGTTCAGATAAGCTGCTACAGACAGTAATGTTTCAAGGTGGAAAAGTAATATTTAAGAATACCAATTGTTTTTGTGAAGTTCATTTTTAAATGACAAAATACGCTTTTGTGAAATTGATTTTCTTAATATTTAGGATTTTGTCAATTAGTCAAACGAGAATGATTTGATTTACAGTATGTATTTAATGTGGAATCTTAACCCTTAGTCACTATGTGCCTGAAATAATGCCGATGCGGCGTTAAATTTGAACTCTTTCACCCTTTTCCCTTAGTTATTATTTATTGAACAACATTATGGTTCAATTAGAGTTGTTGTTGTTGTTGTTGTTGTTGTTTAACTTTTAATGAAAGAAGTATTGTACGGAAATATATATATATATATATTATGAACACTCTTTCTATTGGTAACATATATTGGCTCGAGTTGATACAGTGTGCGTTAATATGAAGGTATGGTATAGCAACAATATCTCCACAACAGGAATATTCGTTACACATTCTGCTCCTGCTGGAAGGCGTACCCGGGTAGTCAGAAAGACGTGCCAACACTTCATAAACTTAACCACAAGCCCCTTGGCAACTGAAGAGAGATCTAACTTTAGTTGAACTGAGACATTGTCTTCGTGAAGGTTAATCATAAACATACAAAATATAATTTGATTTAGCAAACTTCCGAATGACCGGAATCCAACTTGCTGGAAATACCAATTGGTTCCTCTTCGAGATCGGTGATATTTTCACATGTTAATACAGACTGGGTCTACAACTAGTTAGCATCTACCTAATTATGTCTACAGCAGACTTTCAGAACAGAAATTCTTATATACCTGCAAGGCAGCATCTGTGTTCCTTCGATATGAATGTGACGTCCATACATTTTGTAGTAGTAGATAGTAGATAGCCGATAAACTCACGTTGAACATGTGCAACTTTTAGTTTATGTAATTATCCGACCAGGCTAACACATGCCAGCCTCACCAGTGTATGTTCCTGGGCGACAAAGTGATTAATGGGAGTCATTTATGTGTATGCATGCACTGTATCACTCAAGACGAGGTGCTTGAATGAAGAGGGTTCATCACTGCTTCGCATTGGTTGGTGTATCCTTACATCTTACACTCTCTCTCTCTCTCTCTCTCTCTCTCTCTCTCTCTCTCTCTCTCTCTCTCTCTCTCTCTCTCTCTCTCTCTCTCTCTCTCTCTCTCTCTCTCTCTCCATACACCACAACTGAATATTCGACTTTCAATTCAACCAGATCTGCACCAGGAGGGATCAGGTGTTATACAAAGTAATCTGAACGAGCAACCGGATAAAAATAGATCAACTGGATCTGATAACCTATAAAAAAATAACCCTAAAACACACAAAAGGCACAAAGCAAAACCTTCCAAGGACCAGTATCTGTACTAAAACGTGCGAAAACAACTACAGGCGTGTGATCTTGCTCATTAAAACCAAGAATGAACATACAAAACTCACTAATAGCGAATATGAAGTCTTGTTTCATTACAGTGTGTAACGCTCTCAGACGGGAACGTGACGCAGAGCAAGATGCAAAAACCAAACAACTCATAACTGCAGGCCATAAGAGCTTCACCTCTACACCAAAGATAAAACACACAGAAATAAACTGATAGCAAACACGATGTCTAATTTTGTTGAAGAACTTCTCGGAAGCGTTTCAATCGACGCCCATGTTCCTAACTGCCTGTGAAAAATACGAGCCATGACTTTGAGTGAAGACTGTAAGTGCAATCTACAGCCAGCGTTGCGAAACAGTTCATCATTTGGAAAGCTATAGTAGCCTCTCATATATCACCTGATCGCTCTAAGTAGTTGGTAATTTTGCCATACTTTACTGTGTTACAACCGCGGCTGTTTTTGAAGTTTCTCAAAGGAGATACGTCATCCCCATGAACAGCTCTGCCTTGTCCCTGACATCAAAGCACAGCATACACACGAGAAAACCGGAGCCTGTACGTCTTTCAAGCGCAAAAAGATTCACACTTTGCTTTAATTTTGAAGAATTATATGCCACTTAGAACTTGTTCGCTTCAAAGCCAAACCCAACAATTTATGGCTGGAACAAAATATTCGTTGAGTCCTCAACTTAAATGGAAAAAGACGGTTAGCTTAATTACATCGTGTTTGTTGCTTGACACCTGTCGAGAAGAATCGTGCAATCAAGCCTGGAAAAAACAGGAACCTGATTAGCAGGAATACATTATTTACCTGAAGTAAAACGCTGAAGTGATATCATTCGGCCGAATTTTCTGAGCACTCGCAAAATGTGACGTTTTCCTTTTTTTATTTAATTAGCAATTTACCAACAAATCGTGTTTTCTTCGGGTTGTTAGCTGATATATAGAGTGAAATTCCTTCCTGAAAAATTAAACTGTTTCAATGTGCATAACTTATGTATAGCTAAAAAGATGCGGGTGTTATTTCAACGATTGCACTTCACATATTCCAAAACAACTGGAATAATTGAATATTGATGGGCTATAATCGATAAAAACCTTAATCGGAAGAAACTCTGACTATATCATGAGCATATGTTTATCACAAAATCACTATCAAATAGTGATCACGAAAAGGTAAGCGCTTCCTGCCCCACTGGTGGCATCCATCACAAACACATGCAAAGGCAAGTTAAATGCTCACATGAATAAACAAGGGAAACACGTGATAGTAAAAAATATGGAATTGTATCGGACATTATTTTTGTCAAAAATTGGAAATACCTCCATATATCTTCCATGATACCTTTTGAAAGGACCTGTGAAGATCCGGGGTAGAATAGGTCTTCAGCAACCCATGCTTGTCGAAAGGGGCGACTAACGGGATAGGGTGTCAGGCTGGCTGACTTGGTTGATGCATGTTATTGTATCCCAGTTGCGTGGATCGATGCTCATGATGTCAATCACTGGATTGTCTGGTCCAGACCGCTGTATTTACAGACCGCTGTAGCTGGAATATTGCTGGGTGCGGCGTTAAACAACAAACAAACAAACAAACTTTTTGAAAGCTTTACTGAACCTTGAATAGTGTAACCTTGATCAAACAAATTCTGAGGAAGAGTCGTAAAAGTAAACCCACGTGCAATGCATAATTCACAAGTATCAACTATTGTTGTAGTATTTTATATCTCATTAATCCTCCGTAAAGTCACTAACACAAGCCATGCAAAAGAGTTGTCAAATAAAGTAATATCTACATACTGGTACATATTGTTATACTGATACTGATACACATAGTTGTTTGTTGATTGACAGAGTATGGCAGTAGCTGATGAGAACTTGGCATACGTTGCAGGTGTCTTTCTGTGATGTATTACCTGCTATACATGTACATGTATGTCTTTCCTTATTGCATAAAACTGACATGCCTTGATTTAACTGCAATACTCTTCACATGGGCGTTGACCCAACACACTTATTAAAACATATAAGCCGTGAAGATCCAGGTTAGAATATGTCTTCAACCACCCACGCTTGCCGAAAAATGCGACTATGCTTGTTGCAAGAGGCGACTAACGGGATCGGATTGTCAGGTTTGCTGACTTGGTTGAGGCACGTCATCGTATCCCAATTGTGTAGATGGATGATCATGGGGTTAGTCCTACTAAATCTAATTTCTAATACTAAACTATTCCCAGATGATCTATAAACGCATGAGTAAATCTGATCCCAGATGATCTAAAGCATGAGTTCACTGAGGTGTATCGATACAGTAGAAGAGAACACATGAGACCCTATTGGGAATAAAGAGCAAATTTGGGCGATGCTGATTAATCCGCTGTACTCAGCTTAAGCAGCGACAGTTATAAACTGAAAATAAACATCAGATGTATTTTTTTTTCACTCGGGACAACTCCAGTGCCCCATCTGTATGACTAGAATTTAGAAAAATGTTTTGCCTTTTACATTTAACTGAGATGGATTAAAAAATGAAACGGTATAAATGTATGACTTTGAGAAGGATGCTGTAAATGCCGCTACTGATCAGTGGCCGTGTCTCCCTTACGGAGAATACTGACAGAGCTGCTCGACTGGGGGGTGTTAGGGGAGAACATCAACCTTTGAATGTGAGAGTATGATCGAGGATAAAGTCATATTTGTGGTCATTTTGATATGTATCATTGATATTTATATATTTATGTCTTTGAATTAATATTGTAACATCATGTAAAAAACTATTGAGGTTTGTTATTATCTGCAAACATGTATGTTTGCTCTTTTAATTAATTTTGAACCTGCACACCCCTCAGATGAGAATGAAATTACTTAGCCCACTTAACGACCCATTCCAATCAGATCAAATAACAAAAAGTCGCCATGCGTGCATTGCCACATGACATAATTGATTTTGGGTTTTCAAAATTATATCAAGTGGGATGACACCTGCTCATGATGGCAATCACTGCATCCAGACTTATTTACAGGCCGCCGTCATATAGCCGGAATATTGCTGAGTGCGGCATTAAACAACAAACAAACAAATAAACAAAACTTTCTCCGTACATTGCAAAATGGACGTGACAGAGTTACGAAAGTATAAGTAAATGTTTTCACAAATAACTTCAGAACACCATTTCCGAGTACATCCGTAATGTTTCGAGCTGAACGAAAACAAGGAATGCATGTATTTTCTCAAGTATTCATTTATTTGTAATTGTACAATTATGGAAGCATTAATGACTGTATTGATCAAGATGCAGAATAAATCTGTTTCTATATTATTTGCATAAAAGGAAATCTACATTTCCTTGACAGCAAACATTGCAACATTCAGAACATTCACAACATTTCGCAACATTCAAACACAATATGTAATTTCGTGTCTATAATTAACAAATGTATCTTGAGATTTGAATAACTCGAGACAATATATTTACTAAATGTTATAGATACAATCAAATATTTTAATTTTAGACAGCAAAGTTCATATTTTACATGATTAGTATTGATTGAGGAGATAGATAGTCGCTATCTAAATTTCATTAAAGATTATGGGATTACTAAATGAGGCACTGGCTGGCATTTCACGACGCACAGACACTTTACAGACGCTTATTAGTCTTGACTGTCGCCAATTCATCCGTTATCTGCCTACAACTTGTCTGCTGGAACCTTCTCATGACTATGGAAGTGTTTCGTTGCTTTTATTCTAATGGCGTTTTAAGAACAAGAGAAGGTATCTGATCATGATACGCAAATTAGTTGTCATGCGGTCATAGTTGGCACGTGGCCTGCATGAACTGGATAGTATTTTATAACTTGCCCGTGAAGATATCACCCGTTTAATAAACATACAGAAGTATTACACCCCAGCAACCTTGTTGCTAGGCTGACGTCACATGGCATTGTTTCCCCGATGGATCTTGCAACAAAATTCCACAAACTACGTCATCGTGTATTGTGACGTTATAGTAAACTTTGAGGTGCAAGGCCCGCTCCAAAAGGCGATCGTATTGTATTCAACGACAATCGTTAGACTGTTAAAGTATGTGAATTGCGATAGTCTTAGCCCTACAATAATTTTGTGAATTCTAAAGGTGGACCGTTGTATGGTATTAAATTCATACGTTTCAACTTTTGACGTGTTTGAAGTATTATTACTCAATTGGACTATGCCGTGGGTCGTGTAGGTGTCAGTCTATTCATACTCAACAGTATAATTCTAAAAACGTTATAAATGACAAGGAATAAATAAAATACTAAACTCGCTCCCGTGAAAAACCAATTTTATGAAAATAAAAAAATGAATAATTATATATGAAATATAAAATTGATATTACACCGGAGTTCGTTTAGTATTCTATATTTATCACCCACGGGTAAAGGACAACAGAAGATAAGATGAACAGAATATCGTCTACAGGACTTTTTATTGTTCAAGGACATTTGTTTCTGACGATATATAAAAACAATTCATCTCAGATTTCTATATGTCTGGGCTTACTATACGTCACCAGTTTCCCTTCGGTTCTATGTATTTTGCTTTGAATCTGGATATTTCGATCAATGGTGTTTGTCACAGAGTGACATACCATTGCTTATAATCTTCCCTATGCTTGATTGACTTGTTTTATATTCTGTAATTTAGTTCGTATCAAGTTTAAGCTGTTACATAATTATGGTTATACCTCCTTGTCAGTCAACCCATTGTTACCAATCCTTAAAATAACAGCAGAGTGATACGGACTCTCCTCATCGCTTTATCCCCATCTGGGTGCACGGGTGGCCCAGTCGTCTAAGGCGCCGCGATTCGCTGTGCAGAGTTGCGTCCCTTGAACACGCCAGAAACCTATAACCTATGGGGATTATGTTTCTAGGTTTGTCAGCACCATACCCGTGCTCGTGGGTTTCACCGAAGTGGTCAACGTCAAATACCTGCATCACTTCGGGCTTTCCTCCCACATTAAGCTGACACGCCGTGATATAACTGGAATAATGTTAAAAGCGGCGCTAAACCCAACTCACTCAGTCACTCACTTTATCCCCATCTAAAAACTTCTAAACCCGCACCCGTTGAATTCAGGATTAATATTTCAACCATTATGCAACCTTCTAAACCCGCACCCGTTGAATTCCGGATTAATACTTCAAACATTATGCAACCTTCTAAACCCGCACCCGTTGAATTCAGGATTAATATTTCAACCATTATGCAACCTTCAAAACCCGCACCCGTTGAATTCAGGATTAATATTTCAAACATTATGCAACCTTCTAAACCCGCACCCGTTGAATTCAGGATTAATATTTTAAACATTATGCAACCTTCTAAACCCGCACCCGTTGAATTCAGGATTAATATTTCAAACGTTATGCAACCTTCTAAACCCGCACCCGTTGAATTCAGGATTAATATTTCAACCATTATGCAACCTTCTAAACCCCCACCCGTTGAATTCAGGATTAATATTACAAACGTTATGCAACCTTCTAAACCCGCACCCGTTGAATTCAGGATTAATATTTCAACCATTATGCAACCTTCTAAACCCGCACCCGTTGAATTCAGGATTAATATTTCAACCATTATGCAACCTCCAGTTGACAGTTTTGGCTGTACACACCACGGACAGGTTCACATTTACTTTGCAGTAGATTTGATGCTAATTGTAAGACGTCAAATACGTCACTGACAAGAGCACCTATCGGAATTTATAACCCACAAGAGTACTTTCAGCGTTGCCATGTGAGGGCAAGCATAATTAAATGTCCCTCTGAGACAGTTTCCAGCAACAGAATTCCAGGTCGTAACAATCTAGCACAAATGAGAGGGATAAAAGAGACATTTTATTAACTCCAGTGAATAAAATGAAGTGTATTTACGTTTAGCGACAATATAAAGTAGTACCGCGTTAGTCCGGATCTTGTTTTCCGGACTCCCAGAATTCCGGAAACTACCCATTCCGGAAGGTTTCTATTTCGAACAGCAACATGCCATTAAAGGTGCGTAACTATGATTCATGTATTGGGAAAATGATGAACTGAGAAATATTACAGCGAATGGTTTTGTGCAAAAAGTTTAAATGGACTTAAAGTAACGTACACTTTAATAAAGAATAAACACACACGTATGCGTGTATACACTTAACGCACATCACCACGTGTCCTGGCATGCACACATTCTAATGACTTAACGGTATCGTATTTTTGTTATGTGACTGGATTTACATATTTCAACAGACCTCTGTGTATGGCATTATCAGTTATTCGTTATATTAACTTCAGATGAGATAGTGTTTGCACGAGTGATCCAATGTATGTACTTAGTTTTACAGTTGTTTTCTAAAGGAACATTTTTCAGGAGACATTTTATGATTTGTTCATTCAGTTGGTAATTAACGCAAGATTAATTGTTGTGACTCAGTTGTACAGCATAAATGTATTTTAACTGTGTAAAAGAGTTAAAGATAATAAAGTTTATGAAAACTTAAATTAATGTATAATAACAACGTATGCGTTTTATCGATTTCATTAAAATCTCTAAATCTAGAAACAGCGGTATTCAAGTATTCAAGAGTGAATAAAAAACATATTTTGATACAAAATGGGCAACTATGTCTTAAAAAGAACAAGAACACATAAATAGGAGATTCAAACATGTATACATAATTCAAAAAGTCGAACATAAAACATATTTTAGTGAATTAATGCATTTTAATTGACGAAACTTAACTTTAGTGGAATGAGACAATATCGCCAGACTGGAGCTTCAAGCAATTGCTGTTGACAACAAGACAGGTATATATACTTATTCATGCGCACATACATATGAACGACCCGTAAATGCTACACATGTGAGAGGTAATATTTAACGTCACGTCGGTAATATTTCAGCCGTAACACGATAGTACAAATTATACATTCATAAAAATCATGCAGGGTAAATATAAAAAAATGCATATTTTTACAGATTCAACTTAGAATGTGCGACTGGATATGAAACAGTAACAATTCATTCATAAAAACAATCATGCGGTGAAACACTTAGGTAAACATCAACAGAATCAATACAAATAAATACAGTGAATATTTCAAAACTTCAGATTCAGAATGTGCGATTAGATATAAAATAAAACCCTAGCATGACTTGAGTATTCACCAAAACTGGCAACTCATTGTATAACCTGGCTTCAGAAATGTCGAAGAAAATGTCAACTACACTTAATGTGCTTGACAAAAGAGCACGATATAGATACATACATTCTTGTGAATCAATAATTCACTGCTAAACGACATCGCTGTGTTAGAAGTTGATGAAGGAGCAAACAATAGTCTTTGTAGCTTCGTGATCGTGTCACGCAATGGAGAGCCTCAATAATCATTTAATGACGTGTATGATCATGATTCGTGTCATCAGCGGCAGATTGTTTCCCATACTGAGGTGAAAAGTTCAAGAAACCGGGAACATGTTACCCTCGTGCAATAATTCGTGTTTGATGACAGTATTTGGTTGTGCAGCTGTTGGTAATTAACTCCCTCTCGCGATATTACCTTCATTGTTTGTCTGGTGCTATTTGATAAAATAATAGAATAATAACGTATAATCATGTGACAATTTTGATCCTATATGGGTATGGATTAATGTATAAACTGCCCTTCGTGACGAACACGCCATTGTTTGATATTTGATGTCTGATTACCTTGATATTTGACCATAAAACCTTTGATGGTCGCTGTATTTGCCAATATTTCCCAAACAGCAGTATAATATTGTCCAGCTGTCTGATTGTGAACATAACATCTGTTATGGTTTAAGTATCCTGCGCTTAGTTACATTACACACCTGGCATTAGTTGTAACATTTAAACGCCTTTCATCAGACTCACAAATCAAATATATTAACCATATGAAATCTGATTGTTCATCTTACATTTCGACGGAAACTCTCAGGACTTTTCAGAATTATATTTCCAATCATTGTTCGAAATATATCTTTCAGGCGCCCGTTCTCGAAGTGATGTCAGTGCTACGACATTCGTAGGTCCATGTCAACTGTGGGAGTTACGATCGTCTTAGCGCCATGATCGCTTAGTGGGACGGCGCTCAGTTATTTAAGAGGCAAAACTAAAATCAGCTTGTCAGTCCGATGAAATAAATCACATATTTATGTTGTCACGAATTGTTTTGATTCATAAATACATGCCCATGATTTTGTCGGAATCGTACTGCTATTGGCAGGGATTTCTTCAATATGGAAAGTCGTTTGCACGTTATTTACACGTGGCGCAATGACACATCCAATACCTTACTCAGATAAATTACGTGTTTATATCTGCCATACACTAAAATGAAAACCGATACCATCCATGCATACTTCATTATCACAATATGTTGCTTGTTGCAATAGGCTCAAGGAAATACCAACAAGCTTTTCGTATAGAAGCAATAGGCCCATGTACCTCCATCATATGTATATACACCATCACTTTGAAATGGGTATATCTCTGCGTGTCACGAGGGAGGAGATGTTGACCACTTTGCTGAAAGCAACGAACATGATGGGTTTAGTGAAGAAAAACCAAGAAACATAATCAGGGTGAAATTCGGATAAAACCCCATGAGTATTTTTTACTTTTGCACGGCTAAGTATAATGCAGGTTAAGTTGACCCCAGACATTAAAGAGAAACAGACAAAGTTCTGGAACACCAAAGTTTTCATGGTTGAGAATATTTGTAGAACATTTCAGATAATTTGAGTATCATTTTCCAAGAGGGACTGCGTTCCAAACCTTTGAGCATTGTTGTACGTGTACAGTTTCAAACATTGACAATAACTGCATCTGAACCTGGAACATGGTAAATATGCAGCTACCAGCCGACTCGTCTCGCATCAAAACACGGGGCTGTGTACTCGCGGGCAAGATGACCACGGAGAACGCTGATCACTGTGTCGGATTAACGAGACTGATGAATGAGTGATTTCAACAATTCCTTGCAAATTAAGTGTGTCGGAGACAGAACAGAACAGAAGTTTATTACTCATGAATCACGTATTGTGATATAGAGCATACAATTTATATATTTATATTTACAGACGTGTATCAGTGTGCATAAACATAAAGTAATTACAAACATAGTATATACAGCAATTGAATTCTTATTTAAAAAGTTGTAAACCATCCTTTAAGTATTTCGCCAGCTTTATAGACGGAGACGGAGTGCGAGAATGTCGGATTAACGGGTCTAAATAGCACTGATTTAATCGGTTCCCATAATTTGTGTCAGATAAAGCCGATTGTCGGATAAACGAGACTTGACTGAATAATCTTTTTTATATTCTAGGTCATCGTGTTATATACCTTTGGGAAGAACATAGTGCCCATTCTCAACGTGCATGCATACTAGTGAGCCTACACTCAGATTATAGGTGCGTTGTAAACTGATCTGCAAGACTGGCCGTATGTGAGGTGTTGTTTGCATTGTGGGCTATCGCTCGTGTAGGACGATGTTATATTCCTCATGAGACAGACAACGAGGCTGAGTAGCTCTATCGTATCCAGAAGCATGGCCATGGGAGTTGGTGTTACAATCAACGAGGGATTAACAGTAATAACACTATAAGTGTATCAGGCGGGGTGAGTATAGGCCGATTGTGCAAATGATGATGGTGCACCGTGTAACTCTTTAACAAGACACGGTAATGTATATTAATTAATCCACAACGATGGAACATCAGAAAAAAATACCTTACAGTTCTTTGAGTGAGTACCCCAACGATCAGTAAATCAGTACATTTCAAACCTCGGAAATATTTCGGAAACGTTGTTGAACATGACGTCACGTGAGTGCACCCAATCCTCTCTACTGTTATGGTGTCTCAGTGGGCTGGCGCTGGCAAATCGACCCGTGAAGATTCCGGGGTAGAATAGGTCTTCAGCAACCCATGCTTGCTGTAAAAGGCGACTATGCTTGTCGTTAAAGGCGACTAACGGGATCGGATGGTCAGGCTCGCTGACTTGGTTGATGCATGTCATCGATCCAAATTGCTCATGATATTAATCACTGGATTGTCTGGTCCAGACTCGATTATTTACAGACCGCCGTCATATAGCTGGAATATTGCCGAGTGCGGCGTTAAACAACAAACCAACCAACCAACCAACTTTACTCGACTCTTGTCCAGAATAGTACAAGCAGCTACACACACACGCGCACGCACGGACGCACGCACGCACGCATATATAAGTGAAATAATCTTGACGTTAAACCCCATTTCTCCACCACACCTCCACTTCACCTCTGTACATTTAAATGAATTGTTGTTAAACTGATTTGCTTGCAAGAGGCCATGTGCATATAACTCATGGCCTCATGCAACCTGACGGCCATTTTAATTATTCAAATATCTCCCAACATGACATCAATAAAAAAATTTTTAAAAAACATTTCCATAATGTAGGAAGTGTATCTGTAGTATTGCCAAATGAGTGAAACCATTTTACAACATCGCGTGCTGACGTTTTGTTTGTTTGTTTGTTTGTTTGTTTGTTTGTTTAACCCCGCACTATTCTAGCGGTCTGTAAATAATGGAGTCTGGACCCAACATTCCAGTGCTTGATATCACGAGCATGAGCTCAGCAAATCGCAGCGCCTTAGACGACTGGGCCAGGCTAACATTCTCTGATGTTCCCCGTTGGTGGACAAATTGATATAAATTGATGTGTCCTGTCCCAGCTCAGGAGTCTTCTATAGTGCACCATCTTCCTCCACACATCCAATCCAATACACGTCTTAGTGTTATTTCTGCTAATCCGTCGCTGTCAGCAAAACTCGTCGTGGGCATAATTGTATTGTGGATACGATACACATACTCAACGTCGTATCTCTGTCTCATGAACGAGAAACAGTACAACACAGTGCCAACATGAGAAATTCGCTTTCGATCCATAATCCAAGTGAGTGGGTGAGTGAGTTTGGTTTTACGCCGCTTTTAGCAATATTCCCGCAATATCACGGCGGGGGGACACCAGAAATGGGCTTCACACATTGTACCCATGTCGGGAATCGAACTCGGTCATCGGCGTGACGCGCGAACGCTTTAACCGACCGACCGACCCCCCATAATCAATAGAAAGTGACATCCAACACAAGACCGTAGCATGTGTCTTTGCAAATCAGTACAACATGTGTGTATGAACATTAGGATGTTGGAGCGTTGAGTATAACCCATACCAGTTATTCTTGTCTATGATAAGTATTTAAACCATGGCTCCCTTGTCTTTGACCGTGGTCTAACTAACTGAATTGTCAGTTAAACACCACTTGGCAATGACGGAACCTCTTTTTTCAGCTATCATTTGTTTGGATGAAAGAAAAATTTCATGAAAAACATTTGTTGCCAGCGGGATTCGAACCCGCGAAGTCTTTAGCCACGGCGACACAGGAGAAATGGTATGAAATTATCCTAAATATCAGTACCAATTGCATATCCATTTATGTGTTTTATGTAATTTTTATACAGTATGTTACTCAATGCATTCTAGTATTTGTTCAGTACTTGTGATTTTGCAGCTTTTCGTTCAACGAAACGAACAGATAGAAAAGAAATCACTATTATCTTGATCAGGGCTATATTTCCTCATAATAGGCCCATCAACATGGGCAAGTAATATTTAGTTGATTGATAAATGTGCTCGAGTTGGTCCAAAATGAATGGTAGACTTGTCCCGGAACATGCATTTCATAACCCAAATCGGCAAAGTGCGAGATGCACGTGCGGAAAGGCTTGGGGAACACATTTCACGTGCTTCACGCAGGGCCGACTCACACAGTGTTCTCGCAGTTGAGCAAAGAGTTCCTGAATATCTTTAAAAATACCTTTAACAAAAAAATGTTTTTTAATCATTTTAGGTGCCATAAATGTTGGATATGGTTTAAGTATGTTAGACTACTCGGACCCAAGTGTCTAATCCTTGAAATGGTTGATTAAACCACTAGGCGCGCATTTAATTGAACATTTCAAGGATAAGACACTGGGACCTCGTGGCCTAACCTATACATAAACTATATCTTAAAACTGATCGATAATATAGACCCCAATGGCTGGAACTGCCGGAATATTGTTCGACAATACGGGAAAGTTGACGTCATCCCTCTTGTCAAACTGTAATGTTGAGATATTTTGTCACTCTGAATCCTTAGGCAAAGATCTTCATGTGAAACAGATAACGGCGGTTTCACGTGTCTCTATAATATAAGTATTAAGATTTGTGGCTACTAATATTTTAATTCATATCAAATAATAGGTTATCAACGAATCGCTGTGCAGAATTCCGTCCCTTGGGCACTCCTAAAATCTACGCTTTGGGGATCAAATCCCGTTTCGTCACGATCACACAAGACACCAGAAATATAGGTTATTACATGAAATATTCAGCCTTTGACACATGCTATTGATCGAAATGTCCGGAGTAACACGACATCTGTAAGACCAAAATAATGAAATATTTACAAACCATGCTTTAATCTCAAGGGATCTTGACTGACAGTTCCGTTCAACACTAATAATTATGGAAAATTGGTTTTGAAAACTCATCTGTGCACGCTGCGAGTTGTCAGATGGCCGAATTTCCAGGATCACAACTAAAACACAGGATATGTCATCGATTATCCAGCCTTTTCTCCAACACATAACTCATTTCATATACCTTTGTATAACTCCCGCTTCAAGCATCAGATGACTGGTTCAAGGCCGAATGAAACTTCAGCCTGGTTCCACTCGCCCACTCGAGAAATATGTATTGGTGCAAATCATGTGCTCTCTTTCTTGCAATAAGACACACTTCTTATCAGTCAATCTTGACCTAATTGAGCAGTGTTGATTCAAGTACTGATAAGTCATACCAGCCCATCTTAACCTAATTGAAGGACAGGATAGCTACAATGCTTGTCGGATGTCAGTTGTCATGTACATGAAGACAAAGGTGGATAACATGAAAGACAGATGGCTGTGAACGCAGAAGCAATATAAAGAATAACAAGTGATTTATTGTAAATAAGTTCAGTAATGATCTAAAAAGAAATTTGAAGGTTTTCCCATTACATCTAAAATATAAGAATATGCGTTGACAAATATATATAGACGAAATACAAGATACGGCTACATGAAAATACATGTCACGTGATAGATACGTCAACCACTTGAATCCCATAACAAAAAAACAGACGAAAGGAACCGTCATTGATGAAAACTGATAGCATGCTGTCCACTGAGCTATTGTGTCATCCACGCATGACAACTAGTTTGCAATGAAATGCTTGATTTGTTATATGTTAAGGTGAGTGAGTAAGTTGGGTTTAACGCCGCTTTTAACAGTATTCCAGTTATATCACAGCGTGTCAGCTTAATGTGGGAGGAAAGCCCGGAGTGATGCAGGTCTCAGACGTTTACCACTTCGGTGAAACCCACGAGCACGGGTATGGTGCTGACAAACCTAGAAACATAATCTGGGCGAACCGGGATTCGAACCCACAATCATAGGTTTCTGGCGTGTACAAGGGACGCAACTCTACACAGCGAATCGCGGCGCCTTAGACGACTGGGCCACCCGCGGCCCCTAGTTATGTGTTAAAACTATCATCGGGGAGTAAAAGTTTCCAATATCGGTTGTGCCTTCTCCTGGTCTTAAACGCTAAGAACTCGCTAATACCCATCAATGTGAGATCACATTCCCTATTACTCAGCACCTTCTGGTTCATGTAGCCAGGGTAAACAGATTTAAGGATCGCGCGGGTCAGCACAACCACAGGAATTGGCATCGACTGTAAATGTCCCCTCAATTATCGATGATACCAAGAACGAGGACTGGGAATGGAGAAGGGGGACAGCTTCAAGCAGACAACTTGTTGGGAGATAACGGATGAGTTGGCGACAGTCAAGACGAATACACGTCTGGAAAGTGCGAGTGCGTCATGAACTGCCAGCCACCGGCTCAGTTTCTAGCCCCATAATCTTTAATGAAGTTTAGATAGCGACCACCTATCTCCTCAATCAATACTAAAGATGTAAAACATGAAATCTGCTGTCTATAATCATATTTGTGATTACATCTATAACAATTAGGATATACATTGTCTCGCGTTATTCAGATCCATAGATACATTTGATAATTTAAGACACGTAATTAAATTTTGTTTTCACAAATCTTGAAATGTATTTTACATTTGTACTCTCAAATGACGTTCTAAAGTTAAATGGTTTTTTATTAAATAAGAAGCGACGCAATAATTCCATAACCACAAGAAATCATTTCCATTGCACGACTCCTAGTACATTATAAGCACGTCTTTATGAATCACTTTAAGGAGTTTGCGAAAAGCTCATTTACTCATTTAAAAAGTGACATGAGTGAGCTCGTCCTTCTATAGTTGTGCAGCCAAACCATATTTTGTATTATTTAATATGTCACTGTCATATGCTTGTTTGTTTCTTTGTTGTTTAACGCCGCATATATTCCAGCTATATGACGGTGGTCTGTTTTATAATCGAGGCTGGACCAGACTATCCCATGTTTGACATCATGAGCATCGATCCACGAATTTAGGGTATGATAACGTGCATCAACCAGCGATCCTGAGCACCCTATCACGTTAATCGCCTCTGACGACAAGACCTGATCTAACCCGGATCTTAACGGGTCAATTCAGAATGAACCCTGGACATGATATGGAGTTTTACGACAAGCATGAGTTGCTGAAGACCTATTCTACCCCGGATCTTCACGGGAACACGGTCATATGCTGTTCAAGTGACAAGTGACATTATGGAGGATTAACAAGGTACTAAGTTCAGCGTTCTACCATAGCTTTTCCTTATCCTCACCCACGGGTTATAATGTGTCCTTTCGAGGGTTAGTAGTTGATTATCCCATTTCAGAGTATCATTAGTCGTGCTTTAGGAAGTCCATGATGTACAATCTTTTAGAGTACACCTTTATCCGTGTATAATAAGACGATGATGATGTTTGTTGTTTAACTCCAGTTTCCAGTTTTTGACGGCGGTCTGTAAATAATCGAGTCTGGACCAGACAATCCAGTGATTGACATCATGACCATCGATCCACGTAATTGGGATCAATGACATGCATCAACCAAGACAGCGAGCCTGACCACCCGATCCCGTTAGTCGCCTCTTACGACAAGCATGGGTTGCTAAAGACCTACTCCACTCCGGATCTTCACGGGTCTATACGTATAATGGTCTTCCTTAAAGCTGGTCCAATGTTCAGAGGAATATTCTTGTATACCGAGTACTATAATATTACTAAAATTATTATTAATAAAATATTCTGTGTAAATCTAACATAGAAATATGGGGTTTCTAAATGTAGTAATTAACTCGTTAAGCTGTATTAATACCTGTAGATCTTAACTTATACTTTATTGAACATTTCTTTATCATAAACTAATTGCGTACATTCTTCATTCTCGTGCACTCGTAGCATTTATAGATTTATTACAACAGACCAAGTCATTTACTTTTCATTCCGTATGTAGTGAAACAGCTTATGTTTCAGGGAGGAAGTGAACTCAATATATCACCTGGCAGCCTGTCGTAACGCATTCACCATTTGCGGGTAATTTGTTCAATTATATAAAACCGAGACACTTCTCGTTCTACAAGAGCTCAGAAAATAAGCCCTAATGATATTGCTTCAACGTTTTGCTTCAAGTACATTATTTATTCCTGATAAGCTGCTTCCTGGTCTTTTCCAGGAATGATTACACATTCTTCCCGACAGGTGTCAGGCAACAAACACAGTGTAATTAAGATAACCGTCTTTTTCATACTAAGCTACAAAGAGGACTCAAAAAGTTTTCTGTTCTAGCTATAAATTGTTGAGTTTGGCTTTGAAGCGAACTAGTTCTAAGTGACATATAATTCTTCAAAATTAAAGCAAAGCGTGAATCTTTTTGCGCTTGAAAGACGTACAGACTACGGGTTTCTCGTGTGTATGCTGTGCTTTGATGTCATGGACAATGCAGATCTGTTCATGGGGGATGATATATCTCCTTTGAGGAACTTCAAAAACAGGCGCGGTAGTTACCAACTACTTAAAACGACCAGATGATAAATGAGAGGCTACTATAGCTTTCCAAATGATGAACTGTTTCGCAACGCTGGCCGTTGATAACACATTTAGACTTCACTCAAAGTCACGGCTCCTATTTTTCCCAGGCCGTTAGGAATATGGGCGTCGAATGAAAAACCTCCGTGAGGTTTCTCAACGAAGTGGGACGTAATGTTTGGAATTAGTTGAGTTCTGTGTTTATCTTTGGTTCAGAAGTCAAGCTGAAGACGCGGTTGTGTTTTGCATATTGCTCTTTTGCATATTGTTCCCATACTGAACACGGCGTCATGAACATTTCCTTTCACACAGTGGTTCTTGGAAGACTTTCTTTTCTACCATCGCTTTTGTGGAGAAGCGGATTATTTGATGTATTCAGGCGATTGATTTTGATCCGACTGAATTTCCTTTTCATAATACCTAATATATTCTCACAAGACAGAGTGTTTTCTATTCAATAGGTGAGATGAAATTGGGTTGAACGTCGCGTCCAAGATTATTGCACTAAAGTAGCGACGTGTGCGTGCGTGCGTGCGTGCGCGCGTGCGAGCGCTTGTACTAGTCCGGACTGATGCCGATTTATAGTGCCAGCTCACTGAGATACCATGCCCCAGTTTAACATGAATACTCCACTCAGACACATTAAGTATACTGACTATACTGGCTCTACCACTAGGCCACGGAGGCGGCCCTATTTAATAGTATATCAGGATGTTCATAAATAAATAAAATAAGACGGAAATATACAAACGAATGAAGGAGGAAGATGTAAGGATAAACAAACTAATACCCTGCAGTTGTCGACCCACTTCCTTCAAGCAGCTCGTCTTGATTGATACAGTGCATGCATACACAAAACCAACCGCCATTAATCACGTTGTCGCCCAGGAACACACACTGGTGCGACTGGCACATGTGGTCCTGGGCCTGGCGTAGATTCAAGGTCAGTAATTCCAGACTCGTTTCAATTAAAAGCATATGAATTGTTTGTTTGTTGTTTAACGCCGCACTCAGCAATATTCCAGCTATATGACGGCGGTCTGTAAATAATCGAGTCTGGACCAGCCAATCCAGCGATCGACATCATGACTATCGATCCAAGCAATTGGGATCGATGACATGCATCAACCAAGTAAGCGAGCCTGACCACCCGATCCCGTTAGTCGCCTTTCACGGCAAGCATGGGTTGCATTGTTTGTTTTATATTGTTTGGATTGAACATTTTAGAAATATAAAAGAATATATAATGTTTCATGTTTAACGTTACGTTAAGTATACGCTGCTCCGACAGTCGGGACATTTTATCTTAAAATAATAGTTTCCCGTGTATACAATTCTGTATCTAAGGACTAAAATACCTATTCATGACAATGCTTTTCATAAGGAGTGTCTTGAATAATCTGACTGTCGAAAATGTTACTTATATATTGTATCGGAAAATTGATATTCGTAAATATAATGTGCAAACAAAATGCGTCAAAACAGCTGAAATGGTTGTCAAATACCTTGCCCATAATTTACCTTTACTTCACCATCCCAGCAACGTAACATGTCATCTGGCAAGAGTATTTGAGTGATTATATGATTAACAATAAAACGTAGATTCTTAGGACACATATTGAAAACGTACGAGCCTACAGTCATCCGGTAATGGCATTTGCCAGACGAACAGGGACAGTATATTTGTTCAATGTAGCCCTCCGATCATATGAACCCATGTTGATAATATCACCATCTCTGTAGCATCGCAAGCAGTATCAAGTCCAGAATACCATATCTGATATCAGTCGAGTGTTAATAAAACATTCAAGACAATATTCCTACAACATTTCATTCACTTTCATGGTCTTGTCAAAATAGAACTACGCCTTCAAGCATTGGGAGGCTATTCTTAAACGAGAGTAAACGTATGTATGAAATACGTAACACTATTCTGAATCAGCAGCAGGGAGTAGAAGTGTGAGCTGAAAAGGTTAAAATTTGCAATTTAAAACAGAGAGATTACATCTGAAAAAGCAACAAAAGGTTTTTTGTTTTTGCTTTAACCGCATTGCATGTTTTGTTTTCGGCAATCCCTTGAAGTTAATTGCTTAGAAATCATGATATAATCATGATATATATAATCAGATCTTATATCTCATCCACTACGCAAATCATAAGAATCATATCAATCCAGTTTGCTTGTTCTGAAATATATTACAGAATTACTTGTCATCGTTGTATATCAAGCTTAACTTTAAAAAGACTAAACATAGTCTGTAAAAAAGTACCTCATAAGCTGTATTCTTTGTTTAGATATTCCCTCGAAAACGCCGGCAGTGTTGTCAGAAAGTCAGAACTTTGCATGTAACATTCCGATTGGTATGTGGTGAGTGAGTGAGTATGATTTTACGCCGCTTTTAGCAATATTCCAGCAATATCACGGCGGGGGACACCAGAAATAGGTTTAACCACAAGGCTACCCGACCGCCCTCAGGTAATTGTGAGCCGACATAATTTTGAATTGAATTCCATTTTATGAACGCATCTATGTCACACCAACACGTATATTTTCTGGTTAGTGGACATCAGTATGATTAATTTTCAGAATAACTAACATTGCTACAAATGTTATCCAGAAACTGACTGCAGCGAAAGGGCATCGTTTACCAGTTTTACACTGAAAAAAGTGCGTGAGTGTTTCCGCGATGCGTTTGAACCTGAAAAATATTTCCCGAGGTTTCGACACAATTATGTCTTCATTATGACAGTTCAGCTCACTGTCTATTGAAGCTGTCAAACCTCAGTTCTTTCGGTCTTAATATTTCACAATGTCAATGATAAAATTCTGTCATGTGTTGATGAAATCAATGTTTGCAGCTTCAGTGCTGATTTTCATGACGCCAATTTGATTCCCATATAGTGTATTTTTCATATGATTGGAATCAGAACTTCATTATCTTTTTATTCTACTGGATGCCAACTGGAATTTCAAAAGTAAATAAAAAAATCGTTTATAGTTTTCAATTTGACAAAAACATGTCACTTGACATTATGCCAACGAAACATTTTTGAAAAGATTAGCAACCTTTTTGCTGAATTGACATGATTTTTATACAGTCATACGAATTCCTAAACTGGCTAAAAAGGGGTATACACTTTTTATCCTCATGCCAGATCCCCAAACGCACTTTCTCCTTCGACACCTTTCTTTACGTATATATTGTTTTCATTTTAAAAGTATTCAAGAAACCTGACCACCCGATCCCGTTAGTCGCCTCTTACGACAAGCATGACATAGTCGCTTCTTACGGCAAGCATGGGTTGTTGAAGACCTATTCTAACCCGGATCTTCACGGGTTTGAAACACTTGAAATTTTTAAGAGGAGAAGCCACTTTAAATTGTTGTTTGTTGTTTAATCTTCATCCTCTACTGACGTCAATACTTGTTTCCCAGGAACAGGCAAGCCGGAAGCTCTTTCCTAATCCATCCTATGCTGAGTATGTAACTGGGGTGAGTGGGTGGGTTGGAACTAAAGAAGTTATAAGCACATGCTAATACGGAATTGGGAGATGGGTGTGCTTCTTCTCACATGGTGTCATACTTCTGTGAGTCTTTTTTAATTATATTTGTTTTTGACACCTTTGAGTCATCATGTCATTGTCTTGTTAATGGTTTTGAGACTTGAGCCGTGGGGCTGTACTCGCGGATCTTCTTACTTCATACTTGTTTTTTTCTTAAGTCCCCTCCCTATACCTTACGAAATTGTCAGTTAAGAAACATATTTGTAAGCATATTATTTAGCTGAGATGTATTCCCAGATAAAATGACAGTTCATTGTAGAACGGATCTTAATGCTAACACTATTCTTATTCTTAAAGGGTGCAAAAACCCCGCAGCTACATTTAGCAACATGCATGGCACTCTCTAAAGTATGAGTATGGTAATCCAGTGATTACGCGCAGACGACATACAATAGTAAATAAACAAAATGAAACCAGTTCAAAAGGAATTAGCGACAAAAACACAAGACTGATGCTGCTGGCCATGGCCACGACGCTGTCCTATGAGAAGTTTGGTCTTGTTGTAAACACGCAAAAGAAATGAGACAAGTGAACAAACTTCAAATCGCACTAAAAAAAAAAAAAAGTACTCACGGAAATGAAAAAAAACTGTTTTTTCGACCTCAGATCTTAAATTATTGCAGTTAATAAACAAAATATGTAAATATTCAAACAACTAAATTAGTACTAATTGGGCCGTGGCACAAATACAGCGTATCAAATGTTTTTATGCCTTTTTACACGTAAAAGTGTGTAAAAATGTGAATATAACAGACTATTGTGAAACAGGGCATAACCAGGTGTAAGTAGATCAAGGTGACAGGCGAGAACAGGTGCGTAATGCCTATAGTCTGTTTCTGCTATGTCAATTTGGACTTAGTTTTATTTTTGAATGTTGAAAGTGCCGACAAATTACCTCCTGTACAGTACATTTTGTATTGTTCACTGAGATCAAACTAGCAAATCCAGACTAGTACTTTTCGAGTTGTTTTGTTATTTCGTATTTACAGCTACGTAACACTTTGTGTCGATTTTTAAATTGAGAAAAACAGGGTTTTTTTCATTTCCGTGAGTACTTTTTTCAAAACCTTTCTCGTGCGATTGCTTTGCTCCTAACGGGAGTGCTTATCTTTCCTTCTACGCATGCGCGACTTCGCGTCCTATCAAAACTGCGTATATTTTGCAAAATCATTACGTTAAACGTTCATTTACAAAACTTATTTGCATGCCTATCAGGTTTGTTGAAAACAGCTTCCTCTTGCAATGAATGTCCCAAGAATGAAATATATTCTGTATGGCGACTTAAATTATCTAATAAATATGCATGCACACACTGTGCATGGGGTCCAAGACAATCTTCTTGTGGATCATGATGACAGCAATAACACAATCGTCCAACATCTGAAAATGCATGAAAATGAAAAATTATTAGCACATTTGTAGAAAGAAAGACTGATTTAGTGTTTTCGACTTTCTTTTCTATATTAAATAAAACATGTTAGGGATCATGAATTTTGGGGAATATTTTTAGTTGTTGTGAAGCACGCTATTTCATAAAATATCCTCAAATATAATCATGATCATTAACTATTTTGTTCAATATACTTTCGATTTGTTTTATATAAATAACAAGGATTAGTTTATTAATTATTATATAGTTCAATATCAACAATGACATATCAAGAATACATGAATGCTTTAACCGCATTGCATGTTTTGTTTTCGGCAATCCCTTGAAGTTAATTGCTTAGAAATCATGATATAATCATGATATATATAATCAGATCTTATATCTCATCAACTACGCAAATCATAAGAATCATATCAATCCATTTTGCTTGTTCTGAAATATATTACAGAATTACTTGTCATCGTTGTATATCAAGCTTAACTTTAAACAGACTAAACATAATCTGTAAAAAAGTACCTCATAAGTTGTATTCTTTGTTTAGATATTCCCTCGAAAACGCCGGCAGTGTTGTCAGAAAGTCAGAACTTTGCATGTAACATTCCGATTGTTATGCGGTTTTCACCGATAGGTTGCTCAATGTCGGACTAAGTCACATTGCGCTATAGCGCATGTGTAGCTCGGAAACTCGCAATAAATAACGAGCATGGGGAACGTTTGCCAGGGAAAATGGCTGTGACGTAAAACGCGTCATAATGGCTGCTCATTTGCATAACTTATACATAGATATAAGGCGCAATGAAAGTTGTGAGTGGAAACATTTGCTGCACCAAATTGCGACTTAAAAACGACCTATCTCGTTATCTGGGTTGAAGGGTTTGTTTCAGTGATGTAGTCACAGTCTAAGACGTCCCTGCAGCCGACCCATGACTTGACCGTTGTCTCTACTCCCACCGCCCGAGATCTCAGTTTAATGTTAAAAAGGCTCCTCCCCGTGATGTCAAGCTCAATACAATTATGAGGAAAGAATAATACAAATTCTAATAAATGTCATACAAAGTATAGAGTATGAAGAAAATAGAAGAAAGCGACAAAACCATTTCCATATTTGTAAGAAACCTCTGCTAATAGCAGAGTCGATTGTATGATTCCCGCTACATCATGAGCACGTGTTAATGAATCACTATCAAATAGTGATACCAGGTGTTCGCGAAAAGGTAAGTGTATCCTGCCCCGACGATCGCACCCGTCAGACACACATGCAAAGTCAAGTCAATTGTTCACCTGAAAAACACAGAAACATATGGTTCAAGTTAAAGTAGAGAATAAAACATGTTTGTTAAACCATTAACATTACATTTTAAAACGTAAAGGAATAAATCAACGTAAGGTTTTATGGAACTAGCAAACATTCAATTCAAAGTTTAAAGTGTGAGGATAACATTAAATAGTTGTTAACTATTATTATCAGAAAAACAAAAACGTGCATCTCAGTGTAATTGTACAACGGCGTTTCAGACACAGGTCTCAATTCAGTATATGTGGTTGCATTCGCAATATAAATCAGCATTCGCAGCAACGAAATGTTCGTAATGCCATTGTTTGTTCAGCAAAGCAACTGGTATTGGCGTTTGAATAGTGTGATATAGTGAGACATCGTATTGAGAGGGGATCCTTATGGCAACTAACGACACCATCTATTGTGCATCATCCGCTTTCATCTCGGCCGCCGATCACGATGTACTGTTAGCACGTTCTCTGACGTTCTGCCCGTGGAGAACAAATTGAAATACATTACTGTGTCCTGTTAAAACATAGCGGTTTAGTGCAATGCACACTGCTTCTAGCTTGCACCTTGGTCCTACGTCTGCAGGTCAATGCAAACCTTCATCCTGCACAAGACAACAGTTAAAAAATACATTAATATCAACAACAATGTGGCTCAAGACTGTTTGCAAGCACGATGGGTTGTTAAAGCATAATGAGGTTAAAATGTTTTCTTAAAGCTGGCCCGAGAACAAATAGAGACGTTGTTATTAGTTCGTTCAGAAATATACCCAAAATGAATAGTTTGTTCACAGTGGTAACTGTATTTTCTCGAAATCAAATTATTAATAAAATAATCGGGAATAATCAAACGTTTGAAAATAATCTGTGTTGATGGTGAATATGAACAGATTGTTTGATGGTGCTCAGTAACTGCAGTTTGTTGGACATAGCTACTCACCCCCGTACACAAATCAAATGGATTCTCGCTCACAACGAGCGACAGTACGTGGTAATGCAGTATAAATGAAGGACATCTGGTTTGTGTTTTGGGGTGGCAGTTATAAACATGCGATTTATTCTAGCATGGTATCAGATGGTTCATCAATACAAAGGTAAGCACTGGCACACAATCCACACACATGAAAGGAAATCATACATATTTTGAACGGGCTGACATTTTCATATTTGGCAGACTATTTGTTGAACATGAATAACATTTGGACAATAACCAGAAATAGAAATGCTGAGAAAGATCTCAGCGACGTGCATGTACGTGTATGTGTTTGTGTGGCTGCTTGTACTAGTCCGGACTGATGCCGATTTATAGTGCTAGCTCACTGAGATACCATGCCGAAGTTTAACATGAATACCCCACTCAGACACAGTATACTGACTCCGAGCCGACCAGTCCTTGTTTTAGCCCCTTAATGCCGAGCGCCAGACAGGGTAACAACAAGTACCATCTTTTAACGTCTTTTGGTATGACGCGGCCGGGGATCAAACCCCGGGCGGACGCTCTACCAGTAGACCACGGAGGAGGTTCTAAAATGTAAGGTGACCGATCAGAATTCATATGGTGAATAAATGTGACATTTAGATCTGCCAACAGGTGTCAGCATGTAATGCTCATAACAGTCCTCCTTAGCTAAGTAGGAACAAAAACAATAAAACCATGAAGATTTAACAGATGGTAGATGTTTCATTTGGAATTAGTCATTTGTGATATGTTATCAAGAATTATTGCTGCAAAGACTTATTTCGGTAAATGTGTTTGTTTGTTGTATAACGCCACATTCATCAATATTCCAGCTATATAACGGCGGTCTGTAAATAATCGAGTCTGGACCAGACAATCTAGTGATTGGCATCATGAGCATCGATCCACGCAATGGGGATACGATGACATACATCAAGCAAAGTCAGCGAGCCTGACCACCCGATCCCGTTAGTCGCCTCTTACGACAAGCATAGTCGCCTTTTACGGCAAGCATGGTTTGCTCTTCCCCTGACCTTCACGGGTATATTTCAGAAAATACCACGGCCAATAAGGTAATGATCAAATATGAATAGCGCTTTCTTTAATGAACAAAAGCTAGCCAAACATCACACAGACACATGCATCAATATGAGCAGATTATATTACACACAGTAAAGCATCCAAATAATAGGATTGTTTATTGCCTGATCATCCGATATGTATCTAGGAGTTAATAAAACCAAACAGGGTGGTAACATATCTGAACAACTATAGATCAGCAACAGTCTCGATCCCTTGAGAGGGGCATGGGTGGCCCAGTCGTCTAAGGCGCCGCAATTCGCTGTGCAGAGTTGCGTCCCTTGGGCACGCCAGAAACCTATGATTGTTGGTTCGAATCCCGATTCGCCCCCATTATGTTTCTAGGTTTGTCAGCACCATACCCGTGTTCGTGGGTTTCACCGAAGTGGTAAACGTCTAAGACCTGTATCACTTCGGGCTTTCCTCCCACATAAAGCTGACACGCCGCGATACAACTGGAATACTGTTAAAAGCGGCGTTAAACCCAACTCACTCACTCGATCCCTTGAAGCAGGAATAACTGAAAATACGCACATGGAGGAGATTTGTGGTTCATAACGCGTGACTATGGAATCCATCAGATTATCAAATGTGAACAGTAGCGAATCATGGGCATGTTTTCAGGTCTCTTTAACAGTTTAGTATTTAGGCCAGCAGTGATCGGTTTCCGATATCGTTATCAAATGCTCGGTCCCTAACCATGGTAACTGCACAGAGTAGAATAACACAGGAAAACAGATCTGTGATTAATTGCTTTATCCTTTCTCATTCAGCATTACAATCTGTGGTTATTATTTCTTGGTAATAAACAGCTTATGTTTATGAAGTCAATACATCAGGTAAAATAATACTCAGCTTCCTGGTTGGGGATAAATTAGGAAAAATGTATTACTCCACGAAAACCCGTATCTATCACCACTTCTCCACAGGGAATTGTCTTGGAACAAATTATTGCCCTATCATCTATCAACTTCTCTGATGCTACTGACGAAAGAATATCACAAATCTGCCCATCATAAAGCAAAACAATTAACTACGATTTGTACATGACCTAATAATCACGCGAGATATATACCTGTTACATGATATCTTCCTCTTAACTTCACACATGATATTGATCGAAATATCCGGAGTGCCAGGAGAGCGATAACACATGAGTATTGAAATAATTTCAAAGCATGTTTAGTCTTAATTGGGTTATATTTTAGCACTACGCAGGGTTTGACGAAATTCGATACCAGGGTAACAATTGCATTCAACGCTCATAATTATTGCTTATATTACATACTGAAATGATATTCAGTTTCAGCTTTTTTAAAATAAATGATGACAAGACCAAAAATGTGGGTTTAAGGAGGAATATGCAAGGAATGTGTTTTAAATTGAAGGCTTTTAATATCTCACGTTGTAGGTAATCGAAAGTAAGGACAGTATAAAAGTATTTTTAATAAGAGTACTATATGTAGTCAAAGTTCAAATAACAGTTGGTGCATCGTCCATCGTTTCTGGTTATTCACACAGCCATCTCGATTGTCACATTTATTCAGTTCCACTTTTCAAGTTAATCCCACATTTTTTCATTTTTTCATTTTTTATTTATTTATTTATTTATTTATTTATTTATTATTATTTTTTTTATTTTATTTTTTTTTTTACGCAATGGAACATTGCTCAAAAACATCATGTGTGGGCTTCGTGATCACGCTGTGAGTTGTTAGTTTAGTGATTTTATCATTCATTATCCGGCCTGTTCTGAGGCAAATAATGTGTTTCATACTCCTGTTTATAAGATTTATATATCAGCAATTGTTTCCAACTCTAGTTAATTATCGAAATTTGGCCTTGATTTATACTGAGTAAAACGATTGCTGATACAAGTCACTTGTACGCTGCATGCCGACGTGTGGTGGCTCACAACGTGGGTAACATGCAACGTGAGGATTGGGAAAAAATACTGCAACGGAATCTCAAGTGTCTTTCCGCCAAATGGACTATGAAAAGAACATAATATATGAACTGAGAACAAAATCAAACTTGGTAATTCAACGAAATATTTTTTCAAATTATATATGAAAGAGGCAATGTACACACAGTCGGTTCGCGCAATGGAATGTGAACCTAAATATGACTGAAAGAAAAACGAGTAACTCTGAAAAACGGAGACATTGACAAATATGACCGGAATTGGTCGAAATAGAATACAAGGGAAGAAGGGAAAGAGGGTTTTTTAAAGAAATTACGTTTGTATTCAGCAAGGCATTCAGACATAATTATGCTTAACTTTGTGTCGAGCAACGTCCCTTTTGCAATGATCGTGTGTACGTTTTAATGAGTGAAGGAGTTGGGATTACGGCGCTTTTACCAGTACTGCAAAGATCTCACCGTGCCAGCTAAATATTGAAAGAATGAGTATGGTTTTACGCCGCATTTTGTAATATTCAAGCAATATCATCAGGACATCAGAAATGGTTTTCACACATTGTACCCATGCTGGGATTCGAACCCGGGCCTTTGATGTGACGAGCGAACGCTTTAACCACTTGACTATCCTACTGCCCTAATGTTTGAGGATTTTATTGTGGTAAGGGGCATTTAACACACGTATAACTCGTCGTGATACTATTTCCTTCCATTATTTAGAATCACTACAAAATCAGGTAAATGTAAGAAAGTAACCCTGAAGAGAGTGCACCGAGATCTGAACATCAGCTGTGAAAGGGAAAATGGGCACGTGGAGATCCCTGCCGAGGTCACCAGTGCCCTCGAGTCGCTAGATGAGTGAGTGGGTTCAACGACGCTTTGAAAAGTATTCTAATTGTAACAGGCGTGTCAGCTTTAAGCAGGAGGAAAGCCCGAAGTGATGCAGGTCTCTCACATTCACCACTTTGGTGAAACCCACGAACGCGGTATGGTGCTGACAGACCAAGAAACATAATCGGGGCGAAACGGGATTAGTTTCTGTAGTTTCTCTGCACAGCGTATGGCGGCGCCTTAAACGACTGGGCCCCCCGTGCCCCCGTCCATGACGCGGTATCACAAACATGTTTCTGTAAATGATGAGGGAGAAACTGCTTCTGGTCTTACTGAAAGCGTTTGATCAATCAAGAGTTTGTTTTTTGAAGGAAAAAACGGACATGAAACCAGTCACAATTCATCACCCACATCCTAAGACAACATTTATATTATGTCCATTTTGCTGAAAATAAGCATTGCTCTGGGATGCATTGGGGTTATATTTTGTAATATGTAGATGATATATATATTTTAAATCAGATAACTGACCATCTCTCAGAAACGATAAAAACGGTTTATCAGTCCGCGATACTTTTTAGAAAGTATTTCAATCTGTGCCATACAAGAGCTGACAAATACCTTCACAATTTGTTGGAAATTTGGTCAATTATATGGAAACGATAAATTTCTGGTTCTGCGAGTGCTCAGAAAATACCCCCCAGTGATTTCTCTTCAGTTTTACTTCAGGTAAATAATGTATTCCTGCTAATCAGTTTTCTGATCTTTTCCAGGAATGATGACACCATTCGTCCTGACAGGTGTCCAGCAACACACACGATGTAATTAACACAACCGTCTTTTTCCATTCTAAGCAACAAAAATTACTCAAAAAGCATTTCTGTTCAAGCAATAAATTGTTGAGGATTGCTTTGAAGCGAACTAGTTCTAAGTGGCATATAATTCTTCAAAATTAAAGCAAAGTGTGAATCTCTTTGCGGTTAAACGACGTGCAGGGTACGGTTTTCTCGTGTGTATGCTGTGCTTTGATGACATGGACAATGCAGAGCTGTTCACGGGGGTGATATATCTCCTTTGAGAAACTTCAAAAACAGCCGCGGTGACGAAATTCACCAACCAGGGCACAAACGAGAAGCCTCTATAACTGTCCAATGATGAACTGTTTAGCAACGCTGGCCGTAGATAACACTTTTAGCATTGGACATGTCTCCTATTTTTCACAGGCAGTTAGGAACATGGGCATCAATACAAACACTTCTGAGGCGTGATTGCGATCAGTTCTGTGTGTTTTATCTTTGGTTCTAAGACAAGGTCTTTGGCCTATATTTTCTGTTTGGTTGGTTTTGCATATTGCTACGTGTTACGTTCCCTACAGAGGGCGCCACACCCTGTAATGAAACGAAACTTCGTGTTTGCTTCGTGTCTTGCATGTTCCTTCTTGATTTTGTTATGGACAAGATCACAAGTCTAGTGATGTTTTCGCACGTTGTAGTACACATACTGGTTCTTTGAAGTTGTGCCTTTTAGCATGTGTATTGGTTAATTTGGGAAATCTATTTCTATGGATTGACTTCCATCCGACTGCAAGTTTAGATTCCCCCCGTTTGTTTAATACCTTCCTGGTATAGCTCCTTGCAACTGTGGTATATGGTTTTCTGTTTACAAGTGTGTCAAGAAAGTATGTGTCAGTTTCATAAATGAATAAAAGAAAGCGAAAGTAAACGAACCAGAGAGAGCGAGTGAATGAATGAATAGAGTAACTGGGTGAAGATGGAAGATAAACCAACCAATACGAAGCAGTGACGAACCCTATTCATTCAAGCACCTCGTCTTGAGTGATACAGTGCATGTATAAACATAAATGACTCCCATTAATCACTTTGTCGCCCAGGTATATACACTGGCGGGGCCGGCACATATGGTCCTGGACACAGAACTTAAAACACTTTGAGTTACATATGACCAATGTACATGGATCTCATCACACATTCAAAACTGTTTTGAACTTCCATTTTGTCAAATTTCATTTCGGTGGAATACAGATTCTGGCTTCCATGCAAGTACACGAGAGGTTTCGGAACTTCCCGTTATTTTTTTCTGCTGTTGAGAGAAAACGTTTTAAGACCTTTTCCACAGTGGCCGATAAACCCGTCCGCTAAATTCAGAAGAATGGTATCCTTGAAGACCCAGGGTAGAATAGGTCTTCAGCAACCCGTGCGGCCAACGGGACCGGTGGTCAGGCTCAGTGACTCATTTGCTGAATGCCATCGTATCCAAATTGCGTAGATCGTTGCTCATGATGTCAGTCACTGGATTGTCTTGTCCAGCCTCGATTTAATTACTTACAGACTACCGTCATACAGCTGGAATATTGCTGAGTGTGGCGTTAAACAACAAACAAACACTAGAATGGTACCATTTCATACGAAAGTTTTGTTGAAGTGTCAGGCTAAGCAACATGAGCGTCAGCTGACTGTCTTGGTCCATGTTTTGATCCGTCTATGTGTTGTTTACAAACACTCGGTGAGTGAGAGTGAATATGGTCTTAAGCCGCTTTTAGCAATAATCCAGCAATATTCCGGCGGGGGACACCAGATACAAACACTCGGTAACAGATCTAATCGGAATCATTACTGAAAGGGTTTAACAGAAACTTGACTGATATCTCTCTCATCGCCCTGTTCTCTATGTCCGATATCCGCCTTCACATTCACTTAAACTCAAGGTATTTGGAGTTCAGTGTCTCGAAGCAGACGGTACGCCGTCCGATCTTGAAGACAAATTATTGGAGCACAAGTGTTGGGAACATTTAATGCATTTAAAAAAAACCTCTACAAGTGTACAGACGTTCAATACAATAAAAGACGAGGAGTGAGTCAGTTGACGCTCCTTTGGACAGTATGCCAGTTATATGACGGTTCACAGAAGAGAAAACTGGACAGTAGAGGCCAAAAGGAGTCTCCCCACCCAGTGTCAAAGAGTAAATATTTTCTTGACCAAACTCCCCAAGTGTATTCAACATTCGGGTTGCAAAACCTGTATATGACTTGTTGTGCCCAGTCTGATGGCAAACGGCAGACACTTATCAGACAAACCGTCGTTTAACGCCACAGCCAGCAATAGTCCAGCTCTATGTAAATGTAAATAATCGAATCCGTACCAGTGATTGATATTATCAACAACGCCCTTGGCCGTCGGGGACACGTTAGCGCAGTCAAGAAAGTCACCCAGTCCGAACATCCGTTCTGTTTAGTCGCTTCGTACAAGCAAAGGTTGTAAGCATAGCATGGGGGCCTAATTTATCCATGAAAACATGAAATTTGGTTGGTTGGTTTGTGTTTTTAACGCCGCACTCAGCAATAGTCCAGCTATATGACGACGGTTTGTAAATAATCGAGTCTGGACCAGACAATCCAGTGATTGACAACACGAGCATCGATCCACGCAATTGGGATCGGTGACATGCATCAACCAAGTCAGCGAGCCTGACCACCCGATCCCGTTAGTCGCCTTTTACGGCAAGCATGAGTTGCTGAAGACCTACTCTACCCCGGATCTTCACGGGCCTGAAAACATGAAAACATTGAGTCAAAAATCAACATTGTATGCGAATCAATTGATGAAGTTCAAAGTAAAATCACAAAGCAGGTCCTATTTGTATTTCAAAGAAAAAACCTTCGGTCTTACTTCAAAGAAGTAATTCCTCAAAGCAGGTCTAACTTGAAAGTAAATCCTCAAAGCAGGTATTACTTGCGTATTCAAAGTCGTTCACGGTTTTCAATTTGTTTGAGTCCAAGTATTTGCTAAAAGAGGAATATCACATATAGTCTGATATACAACAATGGCATGACGTCAGCAGTGATTTATAAATTACTTATATGGAAAGGTCAATACACTATGCTTTCTTAACAAGTTAAACTACAACCACAGACATAACATAACTGGGTACTTATCTTGCAAGTATCCATTGACTAAATCACGCGAACGGTGCTACGTAATACCTCGGTCAATTGATCAGTGAAAACGTTATTCTCAGCTTCCTAAAGGGCATAAAACCTCAGCAGCTAGGTTTAGCGATTGAATTACCATCTCATCCTTCCGGGTACCCATTCGCGGTTGGATGAACAGAGGCATATTTAACTTAAAACTTGAAACGAGACACCCACCACCCACTTATAAAATTTGTGATTCAGTGCTGGTTGGGCTTCTCAGTTGACTGAATTGTTTGTTTGTTTGTTTCACGCTGCGCTCAGCTACACGACACCAGTGTGTGAATAATAAGAATAGTAAAGTCAGGACCAACATACGCTGACACGCATCAATCGAGTCTGTTTTCTTCAGTGCATCTCTTGAGTTGTTTTTTACCACATTCATGTCAATCACCTGCGCCAATTTTGATCCTCTCACATTTAGCTCAACTGACGTGATAATTGTGAATTCCCTCATTCAGATCAGACGTTTGGGTCATTTTTGCCTTTATTTGCATCACATGTCACACCCTTATACTTGAGATGAGTGAGTGAGTCAGTTTGGTTTTACGCCGCTTTTAGCAATATTCCAGTAATATCACGGCGGGGGACACCAGAAATGGGCTTCACACATGGTACCCATGTCGGGATTCGAACCCGGGTCTCCGGCGTGACGAGCGAACGCTTTAACCACTAGGCTACCCTACCGCCCCTTATTCTTGAGATGAAAGATCCGCAGAACAGAAAGTCACTTGTTTTCAAGGTAAGGTCCCGCTTCCTGACAGCGTTAGCAGCCAACCACAAAATGTATGACATAATACGCTGATGCTTCTGACCATCTCACACCATATCACATGGACTAGTTCTACTGACCAATCATCCGTTGTACATGTCATTGCGGTGTTTGTAGCCAATCGCACGTTTTGTTACATACCATATGGCTAGCAGCCGACCCGTGAAGATCCGGGATAGAACCTTCAGAAACCAATGCTTGCCGACTATGCTTGTCGTAAGAGGCGACGAACGAGATCGGGTGGTCAGGCTCGGTGACTTGGTTGATGTATGTCTACATATCTCAAATGCGTAGCTAGATGCTCATGTTGTCAATCCGAGGATTGTGTGGTCAGACTCGATTATTTAGAGACCACCTCCATATAACTGGAACATTGCTGAGTGCGGCGTTAAACATCAAACAAACAAAACTAGCAGCGAATCGCACTTCTTGTCACATGATACCATACGGTAAGCAGTCAATCGCGCGTTTTGTTACAGGAGACAATAAGTAGCCATCACCATATGGGTGTGTCACATTGAGAGAGTTTTGTTACAGGAGACAATAAGTAGCCATCACCATATGGGTGTGTCACATTGAGAGAGTTTTGTTACAGGAGACAATAAGTAGCCATCACCATATGGGTGTGTCACATTGAGAGAGTTTTGTTACAGGAGACAATAAGTAGCCATCACCATATGGGTGTGTCACATTGAGAGAGTTTTGTTACAGGAGACAATAAGTAGCCATCACCATATGGGTGTGACACATTGAGAGAGTTTTGTTACAGGAGGCAATAAGTAGCCATCACCATATGGGTGTGTCACATTGAGAGAGTTTTGTTACAGGAGACAATAAGTAGCCATCACCATATGGGTGTGTCACATTGAGAGAGTTTTGTTACAGGAGACAATAAGTAGCCATCACCATATGGGTGTGACACATTGAGAGAGTTTTGTTACAGGACACAATAAGTAGCCATCACCATATGGGTGTGACACATTGAGAGAGCTTTGTTACAGGAGACAATAAGTAGCCATCACCATATGGGTGTGTCACATTGAGAGAGCTTTGTTACAGGAGACAATAAGTAGCCATCACCATATGGGTGTGTCACATTGAGAGAGTTTTGTTACAGGAGACAATAAGTAGCCATCACCATATGGGTGTGTCACACTGAGAGAGTTCTGTCACATGCAGTTAAGTTGATAATCAATTATTCTTCTGACGTCACTATTGTTCTCAACGTGTATTACTTTCCAAACACAATTTCAACCAAATAGCAACAAGCCCTTATCAACATGAAGGATTCTATGGTGAGTCATTGGTTCACACATGCATCTGCACCTTTTATACCCACGACATCTTGACTTGCACGTGCAACCGCCTTTTTCATTTCGACACAGGTGTAGGTGGTTTGTTTGCGCGTTGGCTCTTCAGTGTTGAACTATTTTTGGCAAAGAAAGACCTCATGAAGGGTGTATTTGTGAAAATGAAACACGCTTTTTCGGTCTTTCTTCATTGCAGTATTATCACTATGGCATACAACACCAGCTCACTCACTGAACAAATAAACTAATGGAAACGAACGAGGGAACAATGAAAAACATAAGTAAATATACTGTCAGTAACTGTTTGACATTCTAGAAGTTGGCAAATAAGTAAGAAAAACGTCAACTTTATGGATGACAACTTCTGGTTTATTGCATACAGCAACGTTTCCATGTAGATTCAAATCACCGTTTTCATAGTTACTGTCAGTACATTTGAAATATTGCGCATACAAATTCAACACGTAAGAATAGAATGTTGGGGTGCGTTTGTGTGCATTGTTTTCAACGGGTATTTGATAGGTGGGAACCCATGAAACTGTGTCTGAGACTAAGTGTTCCCATTTTCATTGTTCATCTTATCTGTGACCTGCAACTTCTGTGACTAATTGGTGAATAAATTTAGCGCCAAAACCCTTTCCATAATCTTAAGAAATCTCCGCTAAAAGCAGAGTCTGTTGTATGATTCCGCTATAGTATAAGCATGTGTTTGTAAGTCACTGTCAAACAGTGATGATGTCTGGTCTGGTGTTCGCGAGAAGGTGAGCGTATCCTGCCTTACCGGTGGCACCCGTCACAAACACATGTAACGGCGAGTCTACTCGGTAACATATGGTGCAAGTCAAAATAGGGAAATTGAATCAAACTACTGTTCAAAGCGGCGTTGCACCGAACTCAAGCCATTTATAGTGAGCATCCGGGTCTCTAATACTTCCGCTCTCAACATGAAAATTGAGTACGACAAATTCCAAACTGAAAAAAATGTATTCTTCAGAAACAAACTAGTTGTACAACATTAGGCATTGCAAGAATTTGGCTCTTACAATCTCCTTGTTCAATAATTACGACAAATTTCCATAGAGATATATACTTGATATTTCATTACCTACAATCAGTGGAGTGACTATCGAAAGAGACTGCCTCTGTGGGCCCGTGGATAGAGCCTTTGTCCGGAGAGCAGAAGGTCGGGGTTCGATCCCCGGCGGCGTAATACCAAAAGACGTTTTTTGCTTGTGTGTTTGTTTGTTGTTTAACGCCACACTCAACAATATTCAAACTATATGACTGCGGTCTGTACATAATCGAGTCTATAGACCAGACAATCCAGGGACTGACATGACGAGCATCGATCTACGCAATTGGGATCCGATGACATGCATCAGCCAAGTCAGCGAGTCTGACCACCCGATTCCCTTTGTCGCCTCTTACGACAACCAAACGACGTTAAAAGATGGCACTTACACAATTGTTACCCTGCCTGGCGCTCAGCATTAAGGGGATAAAAAAAGGACTGGTTGACTCGGGGGTATTCATCTTAAATTGCGGCATTGTACCTAATTGGGCTAGCTCTATACAATCGCCTGAACAAGTACAAGCAGACACACATACACACACGTGCATGCACGTTGCTATATAAGTGCAACAATCTCCCCATTTCACATCACTGTCATGTATAGACAGCAGGTAATGTAAACAAAGAGAGGTTCCTGAACCAACACCTTTCTTTTGAAATAATCATGAACACGAGGTATGTGTATATTCAGCTTAGACGAAGACCAACGCCCACGTTCAAATTAACTGCATGCAAAGCTGTACACTGTTTTTTCCACTTTGCTTTGCGAAAATTAAGATGAATTGCTCTAATCTGGGCTTTCAAAGCATCCGAGGAAAAAGATGCACCGCAATTTCTTACCTGGTGTAAATATATATAGACAACATGGTGTCACAATTCAGACCAGAGGCGAAGAGAATAACGAGAGGTTCCAAACAATGTTTATATACCACGAATATATTACGTAAATATTATCATTAAAATCCGCCACCAGAAGGAGCGATTTTCTGCGAGCATGTCCTCCTCCTGTGCCCAGGTACATCTGAGCATCTGTACTGGAGCGCCACCTGGCGGTGGTCATGATAGCCATGTGAGATAACTCTTCCCACCGTGTGTACGTAACTACAGACTCTTGACATTATTTATGACAGAATTACATGATGGAAGAGTGCAGTAAGCAGCCCAGGGGAGCCACATTAGCAGATGCTTATGACTTTAAACAAACGAAGAATTCCAGAGGGCACACTCACATTCAACTGCGGGATTACATTCCGCAGAAAACATAGGCCCATCAGCCACTGCATCAATCACTGCTAAATAAATGTTTTAACAGATGGGACTATTTGGGTTTACCATGGTAAAAAAGTACAAATGATGGCAATAATATATATATATATATATATATATATATATTAGTTGCAGCTGTTATATAGAATAAATACACTTGGAATAACTTGAGGCGGTGGGTTGGCCTAGTGGTTATAGCGTTCATTCGTCACGCCAGGGTTCGATTCTACACACAATGGGTGAAGCCCGTGATATTGCTGGAATATTGCTAACAGCGGAGTAAAACCATACTCACTCACTCATTCATTCACTTGATATTACTTTAGTTTTTGTGTCAACTTAACTTTACAACCGCTACAGTAAACACACCCCAAACCTCCTAAATGTATTTAATCCACACGAACACAACCACTCTTCGAGTGAATATGGCAAAGACATCAAGCTTTTAAGATATGTAGCGGAGATGTTGTAGAGTGTGTATTTGTAGTTGAATGCCGCAAATTGCCGTACTCGGCAATATTCCAGCTATATGACGGGTGGGTGAATACAATCCAGTGATCGATATTATGAGCAACGATCCACGCTGTTGGAGTACGATGAAACCGCATGGCCAACACTCCACTATTCCAGTTATATCACGGCGCGTCAGCTTAATATGGGAGGAAAGCCGGAAGTGATGCAGGTCTCAGACGTTTACCACTTTGGTGAAATCCACGAGCACGGGTATGATGCTGACAAACCTAGAAACATAATCGGGCCAACCGGGATTCGAACCCACAGTCATAGGTTTCTGGCTTGCCCAAGGGACGCAACGTTGCGCCCTAGTGGGTTAAATGTAACTGTTTTAGGTCAATTATACTGAGACCATATAACCATCTAATTCCCATTCCCGTAACCATCTTTTAATCGAACCCGTTCAGGTGCTGGTCTTCAGAGGCTTGGTGATGATGTTGATTGCATGTCACTGTACCCGACGGTGTAGATCGTTGCTCATGGTATCAATCACTGGATTGTCTTGTCCAGGCTTGATTATTGTTTGTTGTTTAACGCCGCACTCAGCAATATTCCAGCTATACGACGGCGGTCTGTAAGTAATCGAGTCTGGACCAGACAATCCAGTGATTGACATCATGAGCATCGATCCACGCAATTGGGATACGATGACATGCATCAACCAAGTCAGCGAGTCTGACCACTCGATCCCGTTAGTCGCTTCTTACGACAAGCATACTCGCCTTGTACGGCAAGCATGAGTTGCTGAAGACCTATACTAACCCGAATCTTCACGGGTGACTCGATTACTGACAGGACGACGTTAAATAGTATTTTCAACAAACAAAAAAGCAAAGTCCAAAAGGCAAAATAACGTTCTTGTTGACTGAAGACCATTCAAGAGAGGCCATCAGCTGTGGTCGTCAACCACAACGGAAAAATACACCCTAAATACAAATATTGAATATGAAAATATGAAAGCAGGTGCAAGGTTCGGAAATCCGGTCAATCCAATTATTCAAAGCAATGGGCCACATGCACGAGTAATTATTGGTTCAACATCACCATTATGAAGAACTGCGAGGCCATGCCCATTGTAATAACACGGCGATGGCCGCCGGGAGTACAGTTGGGAGGTGATCTGACTCCGTCGATGACTGACCTCCAGGTGATGATTTATGTATGTGACAATCAAGGATGAAATCGGCGTCAAAGATTGATGAATGCTGTTCATTAACTTCTCACCTAAACGGGCAATCTACATGTAAACCTGTGCATGGCACTGACCTCTGTTGTCGACACGCTACGCCCCTGGTAAGTTCATGCCATCGATTTTCTTGAACTCATTTCACCTGGAAGTCCATTTTTCATCCGTGATCAGACAAACTGATATTATTTTTGTTTCCATTGTACCAAGAGACATGTTTGGAAGAAATCAAATATGTGAAAATGATTGATTATCACAGGTATAAATAAATAAACGAAGCGATAATTTGGATGAGGTGGGGTGAAATGGGGTTTAACGTCGCGTCCAAGATTATTGCACTTATATAGAAACGTGCATGCACGTGTGTGTGTGTGTGGCTGCTTGTACTAGTCCGGACTGATGCCAGTTTATAGTGCTAGCTCACTGAGATACCATGCCGCAGTTTAACATGAATACCCCACTCAAACACAGTATACTGACTCCGAGCCGACCAGGTTTTTATGCCGAGCGCCAGACAGGGTAACAACAAGTACCATCTTTTAACGTCTTTTGGTATGACGCGGTCGGGGATCGAACCCCGGACCTTTCGCTCTCCGGGCGGACGCTCTACCACTAGACCACGGAGGCGGTCAAATTTGGATGAAAACCTACAGTTACCAATTTTATGTTTGACAGGTTGGAGTTTTACAAACCAAACATCGTGTTGCAGGTGGTTAATACTCGATGTGAGTAAAGTTGTTCTACGCCGCAGTCACTAATATATTTATACTGAGACTTTAATCAAGTCGGGGATAGGAAACCAGTGGTTGGTAGCATGAGCAGCGATACAAGCTAAGGCCAGGTTCACACAGTGCCGATTATGGCTCCCTTTTGAGATCAGACAGCGCTACGACACGAAAAGTGAAAAAGTCGGATTACAATTCTCAATGGTCTGAAATGTCCTATCATTGTATGAACGCAGTCGTATACGTTTGTATCAGAGTCCTACGGATCGGGACAGGTCCAGAGAGGTCGGCCAAGCACTCCCGACAGTATGGTGCGTCCCGTAACATTCGGGAAACTCAGCCAATCTTTTCGAGTCGGATTACAATCGTGACTGTATCGTTACAGATTCCGCTGTATCGGATGAAAGTCGTAACAATGTCTTGTGTTGTCTGGACGGTGTCGTGATGAACGGGCATGAATTGTTCATTGCCGTTTCTTGTCGACTGAGTTTAGATTGCGTCCAGATCTTGCCGCATGTGAACCGTCTTTGTCTGTTCACTGTCCGGTCACTGTCTGATCTCTGTCGGATCGCATTCGGGAGAATCGGGACGCTGTTGGGACAGATTCGGTCGTTTTTTACCATGCGGAAGATACAAATCGGATTGAGAACAGGAGAATCGGGACGAATTGGGCTGAAAACGACTGAATCGGGACGCTTCCTGAACAATATCTGATTGTTTGTGAATGTTTTACACATTGTAACCGACAATAAGTAAATTGAAGTACCTGTCCCTGTGGAGATTCCTGGGTACGCCATGCTTTTAGCAACTTGTGATTATCTAACGAGGCGATTTCAGGGTTCCGTCGTCAGGCAAGTTGACTTGGTTGGTTCATCCTCGCACGTTGTTCATAATATCTACCACTGGTTTGACTGCTCCATACAGGTTGAATATTTCTGAATGATAAAAATCAAATAAGCAAACACTAACGTTTGTACTCACATATCGTCGACAATCACCTGTAAACCGATTGTGGTCTGAGAACGTTACATCTGGATGTCATTCATGGTTCTTGTGGTTACATTGCATAAACCTGACCCAGTAAGTATAATCTAACAAGTTTAGCCAAAGACTAAATCTCTCCACTGACCTCGTTCTTGTCATTAAGTTTCAATTTCCTAACGTTTGGCGGTATTAAGGTTGATTTGCAGTCAATGGGACTCGGAGACAAAGTATGATTTATGTCCCACGTTATGGATAATGTAAGCGTGAGTGAGATGGGCTTTAACGCCGCTTTGAACAGTATTCCAGTTATATCAAGTTGTGACAGCTTAATGTGGGAGGTAAGCCTGAAGTTATGCAGGTCTCAGACATTTACCATTTCGGTGAAACCTACGAGCACGGGTATGGTGCTGACAAACCTAGAAACATAATCGGGGCGAAACGGGATTCGAACCCACAAATCTTAGTTTCTGGCGTACCCAAGGGACGCAACAGCGAATTGCGGCGCCTTAGAGGACTGGGATACCCGTGCCCCGAGTAATGTAAGAAATGAGGTTAAATCCTTATTATGAACGACATGCGTAGGTAAGGCTGAATGTCCCGAAAGGATAATTTTAGAGATTTTCAGGAAGTCTTTGGCCCAAGTTGGAGTTCTTGGGAGATGTTTGAACATACCATAACAAATTATCCTGGGTCAGGAGCAGCGTTGGAGACGGGGGTATCACATCGAAATGAAGCTTTCATGATGAACGGGTCCGAGGATCTGATGTGGATTGTTTAATAAGCAGTTCACGAATTTGATTTCCAGAATACGAGAGGGGGATACCTTTATAATTCCTAAAGTTCGATGTTTTATAAATGGTGTCACCTTCTGAGCTTCCGCTGCCCTGCAAGCATGTGTGTCGTATGTCACGTTCAAACCACGTGAATTTCGTGCAGCACGTGCACAACAGTCACTCCGACTCACTGTGGTCGAGAAGCCAACGATGAAGTGGCCTGAGCCCGATTGTACAACATGGGTCCGACTGTAGGGATGACAGGCCAGTAAGCCGACGTGTGGAGGGTGTGGATGTGAGTGAGTCCGTATGGTTTTACGCCGCTTTTAGCAATATTCCAGCAATATCACGGCGGGGGACACCAGAAATGGGCTTCACACATTGTACCCATGTTGAGTGCATGAACGTAATAGCCTTTGGGCACCATTGTGGCAGATATTAATCATAATATATTCGTTGCTGTGTGTTTTTTTTACTTTTTTGGATAGGTTTTTGCTCCTTTTCAAGTTTGTTTGTTTTGGGGGTTTTCTGGTTTGTTTCTTGATTGTTTTGGTGTTTTGGGTTTTTGTTTTGTTTTTACATTGACCCCATATAGGTAGAAAATACACAGGGGGATCTACACCTGTTCGTAAGATTTGTTTGTTTGTTTGTTGCTTAACGCCGCACTCACTCGGCAATATTCCAGCTATATTACGGCGGGCTGTAAATAATCGAGTCTGGACCACACAATTCAATGATTGACACGATGAGCATCGATCCAGGCAAATTGGGATACGATGACATGCTTCAACCAAGTCAACCAACCACCCGATCCCGTCGTTAGTCGCTTTTTTGCGACAAGCTCAGTCGCAATTTACTGACAGAATGGGTTGCTGAAGACCTACCCGGATCTTCACGGGTGTGTCCGTATGAGTAACCGTACAGTTTTAATAAGTGTCCCTGGCCCTTTTTTCAACCCCAGACCGATTTATGCTGACACTGATGGGCCTGCGGTTGGAACAGCCACTGTTGTGAACCCCGTGGAATTCTTTTTATAACGGGACAAGCAAACCTCATGTTTTACTGTTTCACTTTAAATAAAATAAGTTTCAAAAGCTTCAGAAGGAACTTGTTCTTTCTAGAACCAATAGTATACCGTAGTTTCAAAGATGTAAAAAATGCTGATTGTTGATATAGTACACTTCAAAATCATATGGCGGTCGCATCGCAAATATGCTCTATTTTAGCACATTACCAAAATCACATAGTCTAACAAGGAACGGCTTCCCCTCAATTTATGGAGATTTAAGTGCAAGAAAAAACTATTCTCTCGGGACATCATATCATTTTTGGCCTGTGTTTAAATTATCTTTACGAGAAACACATGTACATTCCACTTTACAGAAATATGATATAGTTATGTCTGTTGATAAGATTGAACTTGTTTGACAAATGGCTGTGTTTGTATTCCACACAATGCATTTGAGAAAAAATAGTCATGTTATTCAAAGACTGAAAGTTGATTGCAGTGTAAGATGTACGGGACGTTGGTCTACATCAAGCAGAATAGAGATGACGATGATTTATCTCGCCATCATATAATTACGTGACCTGATACCGTTGTCGACTGTTGTTATAGCATACCTCTCTCTCTCTCTCTCTCTCTCTCTCTCTCTCTCTCTCTCTCTCTCTCTCTCAGACTTCAAGAAAAAAATGAAGCGCAAAAGGTCATGGTGATTTCACATCAGCACGTATGAAACGTAATTTTAGGAACGATTGAGTCGAAAAGGTGTGTGTAATATATTACAGACGCTTCTATTGATACTTCATGATAAATCGAAGACGTTGGTGTGTTCCGTGGCTCAAAATCTTCTCCTTGAAGGCAGAGAACAATAAGCGAGACGTTTTAGTCTGCCACTAGCAGTGCCTATAAGGCAACCATTTTTGTACGGATTTCTTACAATAAAATACCTGTCGGTAGGGGATTAATAAAGAATTAATTAAAAAATAAAAATGGTTTAATGTGAGAGGAGAGCCTGCAACACAGCTGTTGCTTTAAGCAATACAAACCCGACGAATCAAGCGGGACTACTGTTGTGCATCTGTGTATCCTATCAATTTCAAGAAAAAATTTAAAAAACTTTAATTTGACTCCATTGTTTAATTGTGACAACTTCAGTGGGTCCTTGTTTAGATATTCTTTTTGGTGCAATATGCTACATGCTTCTTGGTGGGATAAAAAAAAGAGCACATTTTGAATTACCTATTTCCATTTTAACAAAATTTACAGTCGGCGGATCCGTAAAGCAAGAGAAGACAGCGTGGCCTAAATGATAAGAGAATACCTCTGCTCCCAGCACCGCATCAGCAGGTTTACAGGTCAGAGATATGAAAGAGTGGATGAGTGAGTTGGGTTTAACGCCGCTTTTAACAGTATTCCAATTATAACGCGGTGTGTCAGCTTAATGTGGGAGGAAAGCCCGAAGTGATGCAGGTCTCAGACGTTTACCACTTCGGTGAAACCCACGAACACGGGTATGGTGCTAACAAACCTAGAAACATAATCGGGGCGAACCGGGATTCGAACCCACAACCATAAGTTTCTGGCATGCCAAAGGGACGCAACTCTGCAAAGCGAATTGCGGCGCCTCAGACGACTGGGCCCCCGTGCCCCCTAATCAATCCGCGACCTGTATGCTCAACTCGGAATTACGTGTGTGGGTTATCTGTCCCTCGTGAAATTATGTTGAAAGTCCCTCGCTACTGTTCAGCAATTACGGCATTAATTCACTCAGCACAGATATAAGGCATGACACTTTTATGGAGAAAATATTCTTTATTGTTTGTGACGTAGGTTTCAGGGCTAGTTCTTGCCCCTTCCTCCCTGATATCTTCACATTCTCCTTAATGCCTATCAAAGACACCGTTATTCCTGGTTCCTCCCTGCTCATTCTATAATTGGTGAACACACCAACATGTTTCTTTGTGTTTTAGAGCCGTACTCAGCATTATTCCAACTATATTACGTCAGTCTGTAAATAATCGACTCTGGTCCAGACAATCCAGTGATTGACATCATGAGCATCGATCTACGCAGTTGCGACTCAGTGACATGTATCAACGAAGTCAGCAAGCCTGACCGACCACCCGATCCATATAGTCACCTGTTGCGACAAATCGTCCTTTGGGATAGGTCGTATATTAGGTGAAATGGCAAAACATGTCGCTAGGACATCCTAAACTAGGTCGCAGCGCTTCGGAGGTCGTAGCTTAGTGGTTAAATCGTTCGTTCGTCACGCCCAAATTCCGGGTTCGATTCCCCACATGGGTACAATGTGTGAAGCCCATTTCTCACTCACTCACTCACTCACTCATCACGTTTCACGGTAAAATGCGGAAATAAACACAAACACTCTCATGTGCATTATATTTATACTCAAAATACAAAGTTAATTGTAGTCATCACTAAACCATGAGTGAATAACCTATCCATCTGTCAATCAAGCAACACGACAGAAGTGATACACAATCAGCCATTTATCCAAGATTTGCAAACCTGCCGAAATTTATCAAAGTTGTACCCCAAATCGGCTGAGGCGCCGCAATTTGATGTGTAGGGTTGCCTCCCTTGGGCACGCCAGAAACCTATGGTTATGGGTTCGAATCCCGGTTCACCCCGATTATGTTTCTAGGTTTGTCTGTACCATACCCTTGTTCGTGGGTTTCACCGAAGTGGTAAACGTCTGAGACCTGCATCACTTTGGGCTTTCCTCCCACATTAAGCTGACACGCCGTGATAGAGCTGTAATACTGTTAAGAGCGGCGTTAAACTCAACGCATTCACGTGTTATGTGAGACACTGTGTGGCGTCAATCGCTATATTTTACGGGCGCATCGTTTACGGCGATGCCATAGTTCATTTCAGAATACAGGTGTTACATACACTCTGAGATCTTATCTATAATAATTGTCCTTTGTATATCCTTTGTATAACCCTTGACACTTGCGAATGTACGTCATCATAGAACAAATGTTTGTTATTTACAGAAATAAAGAGTCATCACAAATAGTATCAAACTGGATCTATTCTGTTATAAAGTGCAAATATTTATGTATTGGTTTGTAAAATGGTGGGAAGTTGTAAGGTAACTGTACCACTTGAGGGTAGTGCACGTTAAAGGTGTGTCCCATTCATGTCTGCCTGGGGATATGTCATGGCTTTGTTCGTTTGTTTGTTTGTTTGTTTGTTTGTTTGTTTGTCTAACGCCACACTCAACAATATTCCAGTAATGAGACAATAGTCTTTATATAAATGAGTCTGGGCCAGATAATCAAGTGATTGACGGCATGGGCATCGATCTACGCGATTGGGACACGATGCCATGTATCAACCAAGTCTGCGAGCCTGACCACCCGATCCCGTTTGTCGCCTCTTACCACAAGCATAGTCGCCTCTGATGACAAGCATGGGTTGCTAACCCGGATCTTCACGGGGCGTCATGGCTACATACAGTCTCGACGTCTGTCCCAGGATTCAGACCCTGCGTATTGAGTATTTGGGGTGCGGACGAGGGTTACGCGAGATGCAATCGAAAATGTATTTGGTACCAAAGATGCGGATCTTTAAAAGTCAAGAAATAGTTCCTCGTATATTAAACCCATTCTTGCACACATAAAACGTGATATTTTGTCAGTGGTACCAAGAATGAGGGTTCTCCAATACTAATTTGAAAACTTCTAAGCCTGACCAGTTAGTTGTTAGTTGTCGCCTCTTTTAGTAATAATCAAGGAATATCACGACAGGGCACACCGGGAATGGCCTTCATACTTTGTACTATGAAGGGAATCGAACCAGTAAATAAAAGCATTTATTGCAATTTTTAACACAGATAAAGGCTTTTCCATGTTTAGAGTATGTGGGTGGGGACCAACCCTTTTGATATTCGGGCATGATTGTGTTGTTGACGTCTGGGCGTTCTTGAAAACATTTGTTATATGTTTTTAAAAATGTATTCGTTTGACATGCTGAGTGTCCTCCAAACTCAGAAATATAATGTTAAAAATATAGTATGTGGATGCAAATAGACGCAAACGGGATGCGATGACAAATTATATTTATAGAGTAATCGGGATGCAGAGTTAGGGAAGGCACACTCCGTGTATGGCAGCACGAGAACTTACGGCTAAGTTTCAACCACTAGGGAATCAAATGACTTTTCGAGGAAGACACAAAAAGGACACGTTTCAAGAAAGCACAATTTATAAGCACAGTCAAACACCGTTGTGTAGAACTTTGATATGCTGAACCAACGGTTCTCTCAAAGAAAAGGGGTGTTCGGGTAGCCTAGTGGTTAAAGCGTTCGCTAGTCACGTCGAAGACCCGGGTTCGATTCCCGACATGGGTACATTGTGTGAGGCCATTTCTGGTGTACTGCCGTGATATTGCTGGAATATTACTAAAAGGGGCGTAAAATCAAATTTAATCATTCACTCACTCAAAGAAAAAAACGTAATTCCTACATAATCCTTCTTTATTCATCCGTTTTCGGTTGTGTCAGACCTCGGACAGCTCGAAGTATTTACATTGGTCCCTTCAACTTCGACACAATGGTATTGACTGAATGTTTATCCAATAATTATGTTGGGTGAACCTTTGTCACTCCTCACCATACAGTGCCGGTCTGCTTTAGGAAGAGCGTCCAGCCACGTGGAGACCCTCTTTGGATACACGTGACTCTTCACCGCCATCTTGGTTGAGAATGCCAGGAAGTTCTGGTTGATGACGTCATACTGAGGCCAGTCACGTGAAAGCTGGCCTTTTACTGCGGGATTCGGATCACTGAAACGGAAAGTGGATTTGTGTTAGGGACTGGTCATTATATATTCCTTATAACGGTAGAATGATCATGTGTCATAACTTTCCGATATTTGCATGTTTGCATTTTAGCGATTCTCGGTGCTTCAGTTGAAGCTATATGACTTGACAGTTTTTCGTTGTTGAGAAAAATATGATATGACGCCATTCATTGTTCGTCACAAATTAGTTACATTACGTGACCCGTGAAGATTCGGGGTAAAATAGTCCTTCAGCAACCCATGCTTGTCGTAAGAGGTGACTAACGGGATCGGGTGGTCAGGCTCGCTGACTTGGTTGATACAGGTTTTCGTATCCCATTTGCGTGGATCGATGCTCACTGGATTGTCTGGTCCAGACTCGATTATTTACAGACCGCCGTCATATAGCTCGAATATTGCTGAGTGCGGCGTTAAACAAAAAACAAACGAACATTACGTCATCTGAACAATAGGGTTCCGTCAGTGAAGTTTCTGTCGGGTTAACATCTCAGGTGTTTTTCTTCATTTTCTCTCTTAAAATATCATTGAAAAATATTCAGAATTATCTACACGAAAATGGGAATAACAGAGTATCTGTCATGGATGAATGAATGATGTTCGTCCCTCTCCAAAGGCTCGGGATAAACACCATTTAATCACTCAGATCATGCGAAAAACCTTGTAGCTTGATGGTTATTCTCTACATATTTGGTGGTGGGTGGAAGGCGTCCTGGTATTGGAGACAAAATAGCAAAATAGCAACACAACCCTTGACATCCTGCCTAGCTTGCTCTTACGTGAGCTGGCCGATTTGTCCCTGTTGGGTCGAGCAGCGAAACTCCACCGTGCCTCAGCCTACAAGTGTGTTAACTATAGGCCAGAGTTGAAAACTTCAAAATGTGACGGCACTTAATCAATCCGCGTGAGTGAGTTGGGTTTAACGCCGCTTTTAACAGTATTCCAGTTATATCACGGCGTGTCAGCTTAATGTGGAAGGAAAGCCCGAAGTGATGCAGGTCTCAGACGTTTACCACTTCGGTGAAACCCACGAGCACGGGTATGGTGCTGACAAACATAGAAACATAATCGGGGCGGGCGAACCGGGATTCGAACCCACAATCAAAGGTTTCTGGAGTACCCAAGGAACGCAACTCTGCACAGCGAATCGCGGCGCCTCAGACGACTGGGCCACCTGTGCCCCCTAATCAGTCCGCGACCTGTTTGATATCGATATTGCTTTAACATAAATTATCATTATCAATGACACTCACCTGCTCTTTGCAAAGTTTGTATATATCGCAACGAACGTCGATGACAGCTGATATTCCTCTTGACTGACGTTGCTATGGTAATTGCTGTGGACAAACGCTGCACTGATCCCAAACGAATACATGAGATCACGTGCATGCACCATTCCTCTAAGACGATTGTAATTTGCCAAGAATGATGGAAAATGGTCAAATAGATAGAAGTACGTTTTGCCCCGGTTGGTAAACCGACCGTGTGCGTTGGCCACTTCTACAGACGGTGCGACAATGGAGGCGTCACTCTGTGTGTCCATGACGTCATAGAGGGTCAGCAGCTTCGTCTGAGGGTAGTGTTTAGCAACGTAGCCATTCATGATGACGTCAACGCTGCTGTTGTCAAACGTTCCACAGAGTCTCCTGAGGATGAGAGGAACCAGTTCTGTCTTGTAGTAATGGTGAGTCCTGATGGTGGTAAGGGCGGAGGTGTTGTGGGTGTGGCCATAGTTGTAGGCCATGCCCACCATGTACCCCCCTTCCTGATTGTTCACCCCCACCATCAGGTCAAGGTCATAAAACCCCACGCGCTCCAGATGGGCAGAGTCATGGATCATGAACCTCGGGTTATCGATAACGAAGTCATCATCCACAACCGGAGACCAGGTAAAATCGGCCGAGTAGTAAGCAAGGCCGAGATTCGGAATGGAATACTTGACCAAAGTCGACACTGACATGTTCTGAAAGCAGTTCAGAAGGTCCTTGTCGGCTGGATCATAACCCGGGGTGTCGGGTATGCATTTAACACGTTTTCCAAGAGCAACAGCTACTTCTCTGGGATTGCTCCTGAATGAGAAATATCCTGTAGCTGATCCGCTTTGCATGATAACCTTCTGAAATAATCCCTTTGCCTTCTGCGACAAGAAGAGATAGGATCCCGCTTTAGATCCTGCAGATTCACCGAATAGAGTGACATGGCTAGAATTCCCGCCGTAACCCTCAATGTTATCTTGAACCCATTGGAGAGCCAGCTTCATGTCCCAAAGAGCATAGTTGCCAGGCAGGACGGCGTTTCCAGTGCTGAGGAAGCCGAGGACGTTGAGTCTGTACTGGAGGGTGACGACCACGACGTCCCCTTCCGTCACCATCTTCCAGGGGTCGTACTTGACGGCTGACCCAGCCTGGAAGCCGCCTCCGTGGATCCACACCATCACTGACCGCTTGACCGCTGGCGCCTGTGTGGGCGTGAACACATTGATGGTCAGGCAGTCTTCATCCTGAGGTTCGGTGCCTGGGGATTGAAGACTGGACGTCAGTGGACATGTTGGCAGCATGGAATAGTATATTGAGGACAAAAAATAATGGAAAAACGCTTCATGCGAACAGAAAAAAATTACACGGGGATATATAATAGTCTTGTGTTACCACATTGAAGTAATTTCCCAGCTTAATCTGAATACAAGGAGTTGTGGTAGTAGTAGTAGTAGAAACGATGACAAGCATCAACCAAGTCAGCGAGGCTGACCACCCGCCTCTTACGACAAGGATAGTCGCCTCTTATAGTAGTAGTAGTAGTAGTAGTAGTAGTAGTAGTTAGTCGTAGTGGTAGTGGTAGTGGTAGTAGAAGTAGTAGTAGTAGTAGTAGTTGTAGTAACAGTTGTTAATGCAGTAGTAGTAGTAGTAGTAGTAGTAGTAGTAGTAGTAGTAGTGGTAGTAGTAGTAGTAGTAGTTGTAGTAACAGTTGTTAATGCAGTAGTAGTAGTAGTAGTAGTAGTAGTAGTAGTAGTAGTAGTAGTAGTAGTTGTTGTTGTTGCTGTTGTTGTTGTGTTAGTTATACTTCTGGTTGTAGGGCGACCTGTCAAACAGTTGCACTGCCTTATCCTCCTTCGTTCTTTCTTTCAGACAGTAAACGCTGGTAGTAACAATGTCCCATCGTTATTGTACACAATGTTCGTTATCCTAGCTGCACAGGTGATGACGGGTATAATATTAGCGCAATAATATCATACTGTCTTTTCTTAAATCGTCAGCCTGCGATAGAGTTTCATCATATCTGGATAAAAGACCTTTGAACTGTGTGGAAATTTGACCGGAGGAAAACTGACTGAATGTGTAATGCTACCATTGTAGCTGCTCATCGCGGCTTACTGTATAGTAATCACCCAGTGGAAACAGGGACTCGGGACCTCAGGGCACGTTGACACGTTATCATTGTAGCTGCTCATCGGGGCTTACTGTATAGTAATCACCCAGTGGAAACAGGGACTCGGGACTTCAGGGCACGTTAACACGTTATCATTGTAGCTGCTCATCGCGGCTTACTGTATAGTAATCACACAGTGGAAACAGGGACTCGGGACTTCAGGGTACGTTAACACGTTATCATTGTAGCTGCTCATCGCGGCTTACTGTATAGTAATCACACAGTGGAAACAGGGACTCGGGACCTCAGGGCACGTTGACACGTTATCATTGTAGCTGCTCATCGCGGCTTACTGTATAGTAATCACACAGTGGAAACAGGGACTCGGGACCTCAGGGCACGTTAACACGTTATCATTGTAGCTGCTCATCGCGGCTTACTGTATAGTAATCACACAGTGGAAACAGGGACTCGGGACCTCAGGGCACGTTGACACGTTATCATTGTGGACGGAACTTATGTTAACCGACTGTGCACCCTCGCGATAAACGCATTCACTCGTGCCGAGCTCGATTCTCAAAATGGGTACGCATTTTTAGTCTTTCCCCGTATTCTTAAAAGTGGCATGACACTCGCCCGCGGGGCGGTGGGGAAGCCTTGTATTTCACGGCGTTCGATTCTCTACATAGGTACAATGTGTGAAGCCCATTTGTGGTGTCCCCCGCCGTGATATTGCTGAAATATTGCTAAAAGCGGCGTAAAACCATACTCACTCACTACACTCGCTCGCTAACGTAGGAACTCAACCACTCAACCACCCAAATACCCACCAACCCACACAATCACTCACTGTCTCAGATCCTTCACGCACTCACTCACTAAGATCTCCCACTCACTCAGTTCCCTCACTCACTTAGATCCCCAACCCACTCACGAAATCAGATACCTCACCCACCCACACATATACTCCCTTACGTTGTGATATGTAACTTTATAAAGCAAGTGTTCACCTACCCAGCTGGGGACAAGCGGGGCCAAATGCCTTTGCTTTGAAGGTTCCAGAAGAGCCTGGGTTAGGCTGTGACTTCTTGAATCTGAGGTCACCGACAGGTGGCAGTGCATACGGTATTCCCAAGTAGGCGTTGTACTTCCGACCCTCCGGGGACGTCTTTATCACCCCCTCAACTGTCCCCCAGGATGACGTCACAGTCGGCCCAGCGGTGGCTAATGTCAACTGACACAGACACAGGGCCAGCCACGATGTAGACGCCATTGTTGATCGCGAGATGACCTCTACAGAAGTCAAGATAAGATTACAGGTAATCACATCGGTAACCGTCTCACAAGTTCACCACTAGATCGTGTTTATTCCATTATTTATGTATCCAACTATCGAAAGAGGCATCTCTGTTTATTACCAACGAGGGATAACATATCGGGGTTCATAAAAATCATACGTGCCCTATGGTCATATCGCGTCACGAGACAACGGTGTATTGTTTCCGTCATCCCGATGGCATTGTTGACGTCATTCAAATCATATTTTGATGTGAGGTCTGAATGACGTCACACTTGAAACCACGTCACTTGCTGTCCTTCAAGGTAAAATTCGTCTCTGTATGTAGAAAATTTCTTTGGTAATAAATAGAACATTATATTAGTGTTCATGTCATACTATGTTTACGACACTCGGGCTTAAATTCCGGCATTTCCACACTCGTGTCGTAAATATAGTATGTATGTATTTAGAGATTGTCCCATCAGAGTGCATACAGCTGTATTAGATGTGTCATGTGACCCATCACATGTATACAGCTGTACTAGAGGTGTCATGTGACTCCATAACAGTGTATACAGCTGAAATGTAGGTGTCACGTGACCCCCAGGTGTACATGACGTGTCATGTGACCCTATTATAGGTCATGCATATGTACTAGAGGTGTCACGTAAGCCCATTATAGGTCATACATATGTACTAGAGGTGTCATGTGACCCCATTATAGGTCATGCATATGTACTAGAGGTGTCATGTAACCCCATTTTAGGTCATACATATGTACTAGAGGTGTCATGTGACCCTATTATAGGTCATGCATATGTACTAGAGGTGCCATGTGACCCCATTATAGGTCATACATATGTACTAGAGGTGTCATGTGACCCCATTATAGGTCATACATATGTACTAGAGGTGTCATGTGACCCCAATATAGGTCATACATATGTACTAGAGGTGTCATGTGACCCCATTATAGGTCATACATATGTACTAGAGGCGTCAAATGACCCCATTATAGGTCATACATATGTACTACAGGTGTCATGTGACCCCAATATAGGTCATACATATGTACTAAAGGTGTCATGTGACCCCAATATAGGTCATACATATGTACTACAGGTGTCACTTGAAACCCTCTCCATAATCATACGAACTATCTGCTCAAAGCAGAGTCCATTGTACGATTCTGGCAATATCATAAGCTTATTAAAGTGTTTTATGATGATGATTATTATTATTGTTGCTGTTACTATTATTATTATTATTATTATTATTATTATTAGGGCTCCAAGCCGAAAGGCTGTAGAGCCCTATTGAAATCGTTCGATTTATTATTATTATTATTATTATTATTATTTATTATTTATTATTCCGCCGATTTTTGTACCAGACCTAGCAAAATAACCAGTTGCTCGATTCTGTTCAAATTTTGTGTGTGTATGTAGACCGTTGGGTACTAGTGCCCGCCAAAAACCCAAGGCCGTAGGCCCAAAGGCCAAGGGCAGATAACCAAAAAAACAGATTTTTTAAAAGATGTATTTCGACCTATTGCTCGGCAACCGCTTATCCGATTACTTTGAAACCTTGCATGTATCTGCTGCTTGAGCTGCTTGACATTTTTTGTTCTTTGGCTTTTGTCATTGGTCACGTGGTTTGGCAGCCATATTGGATTCAAGGTTTTTACAGTGTCTTTTGGGTACCTGTCTTCAAATGCAAACAACTTTGAGTCCACTGCATGAAATGCTTTCAAACTTTCTGATAATTGTCTCCATACATAACACATCAAACGTTAATAGCCGATTTTGGATATCTTTTTTAGTTGCGGACATATTGGATTTTGATTTTGATCATTTTTTTCACCGAAATGTTACTTTTAAGATCATAGCTTCTAAGGTTCTTAACAGAAACTATTGAACGTTTGCATAAAGTATTAATACTATATGTACCTAATTTTATTTCTGGGTTGCATACTGAAAGCTCCACCGCTTGGTGGTAGTATTTGATTTTAGTAAAAAATTAGACTTGAGTACAAATACTGAAGGAAGCGCCTCATAAATCTACCATAAACCCCCCATTCACTGGCTTTGCAGATACCCAAGCGTTCTCCACAGTCTTCTTTAGTATTATGTGTACTACCCTGAACGATCAGGGTAAGAATTGGCCTTTTTCAACCGATGCTTGTCTCAAGAGGCAACTATGCTTTTCACAGGAGGCGACTAATCGGATCGGGTGGTCCGACTCGCTGGCTTGATTCTTCATTTCTCAATTGCCAATTGCTACGGTACCTTATTTTTGACGGCGTTGTTAAAAGCAAACTATTTGCGGATTAGAAAATGGTTGAGGTCGGAAATTGGTTTAGTACACTCTGGGAAACTGTGGCCCACGCCAATTTGGTAGCGGTAATGTCCTGCAAACGGTGACTATATTTTGTTGGTACAAGCAAACTATATGCGGATTCGAACATGGTCGAAGTCAAACATAGGTTAAGAACACACTGGTACACATGTCGTGATGTCTCACAAGCGGTTCATTACATTTTACGGCGTTGGTACAACCAAACCATATGCGGATTCGAACATGGTCGAAGTCAAACATGGGTTAAGAACACACTGGGACACATGTCGTGATGTCTCACAAGCGGTTCATTACATTTGACGGCGTTGGTACAAGCAAACCATTTGGGAATTCGAACATGGTCGAAGTCAAACATGGGTTAAGAACACACTGGGACACGTGTGGTGATATCTCGCGAGCGGTTCATTACATTTGATGTCGTTGGTACAAGCAAACCATATGCGGATTCGAACATGGTCGAAATCAAACATGGGTTAAGAACACACTGGGACACATTTGTTGATGCCTCGCAAGCGGTTCCTTACAATTGATGGCGTTGGTACAAACAAACCATTTGAGGATTCGAACATGGTCGAAGTTGAATATTGATTAAAACATCCTGGGACACTCAGGCACATGTCAATTTAGTAGTGGTGATGTCTCACAAGAGGTTCTTTACATTTGACGGCTTTGGTACAGGTAAACCCTTTGAGGAAAGGCTGAAGAGTCCCAGTGTTAGCGTTTGATTTAATATTATTATTATTCCGCCGATTTTTGTACCAGACCTAGCAAAATAACCACTTGCTCGATTTTGTTCAAATTTGGTGTGTGTATGTAGACCGTTGGTTACTAGTGCCCGCCAAAAACCCAAGGCCGTAGGCCCAAAGGCCAATGGCAGATAACTAAAAAACAGAATTTTTTAAAGATGTATTTCGCCCTATTGCTGCGCAACGGCTTATCCGATTACTTTAAAACCTTGCATGTATCTGCTGCTTGAGCTGCTTGACATTTTTTGGTCTTTGACTTTGGTCATTGGTCACGTGGTTTGGCAGCCATATTGGATTCAAGATTATCATAGTGTATTTTGGGTACCCGTCTTAACATGCAAACAACTTTGAGTCCACTGCATGAAATGCTTTCAAACTTTCAGATAATTGTCTCCATACATAACACATCAAACGTTAATAGCCGATTTCGGATATCTATTTTAATTGTGGCCATATTGAATTTCGATTTTGATCATTTTTTGTCACCGAAATTTTACTTTAAAGATCATATCTTGTAAGGTTCCCCACAGAAACTATTGATAGTTTATGTGAAATTAGAGTGCCATATGTACCCCATGTTTTGTTCTTTGACTTCGGTCATTGGTCACGTGGTTTGGCAGCCATATTGGATTCAAGGTTTTCACAGTGTTTTGGGGATACCTGTCTTAAAACGTAAACATCTTCGAGTCCACCCAATGAAATACTTTCAAACTTTCTGATACTTGTCTCCATACATTACACATCAAACTCTGTTAGCCGTTTTTGGATATCTTTCTTAGTGACGGCCCTATTGGATTTTGATTTTGATGATTTCTTTCACCAAATCTTTTCTTTATGTAAACATCATATCTTGTGAGGTTCTCCACAGAAACTATTGAAAGTTAACATGAAGTTAGTCGGACATATGTACCTCATCTTTTGTTCCTGGCTGCATGCTAAAAGTAACACCGCTTGGTGGTAATACTGACAAAATACCGAATGAACTGCTCTGAAAACCTAGGATTATCTCCCTTTCACTGTCAAGTGTCTTTTGCAGTGTGTATACTACCCTTGAAGATGAGGGTAAGAATTGGTCTATGCAACCAATGCTTGTCTTAAGAGGCGATTATCGGGATTCGAACATTGTCTGGGTGGTAAATGGGTTAAGAACACTCTGGTTATCTCTTGCACACTCCAATTTCGTAGCGGTGATGTCATGCAAACGGTGACTATCCTTTGAAGGAGTTGGTACAAGCAAACCCTTTGAAGATTCGAACATGAGGATTCGAGGTCGGAAATGGTTTAAGAACTTATTGGGGTACATGTGATAATGTCTCGCAAGCGGTTCCTTACGTTTGACGGCGTTGGTACAAGCAAACCATATGCGGATTCGAACATTGACGGCGTCTGAAATGGGTGTAGATTGTCAATGTCGTAGCGGTGATGTCTCGCAAGCGTTTCCTTACATTTGACGGTGTCGGTAAGAACCAACCATTTGGGGAATCGAACATGGACGAGGTCGGAAACAGGTTCAGCACTTGAGCATTGCGACAGAAACCCGAAATCAGAACGCTAATCCATTTGACTGTAGCTCAACTGACAAATGAGTTACAGCCTGTTAAATAGGGAACTCTTGACCCCCCTGAATTACACTGCCATATAAGCACACCTGAAATGCTGCAGAACCCTGTTGTTATCGTTCAATTTATAATTATGATTATTCCGCCGATCTTTGTACCAGAGATAGCAAAATTACCACTGGCTCGATTTTGTTCAAATTACGTGCGTGTACGTAAAACGCTGAGTACTGGTGCCCGCCGTAGGCCCAATGACGAAAGGGCAGATGACTGAAAAACAAGTATTTTTTAAAGATATATTTTGCCCTGTTGCTCCATAACCGCTTGTCAGATTACTTTCAAACCTTGGTGTATCTGCTGCTTTAGGTCTTTGACATTTTTTGTTCTTAGACTTTGGTCATTGGTCACGTGGTTTGGCAGCCATATTGGATTCAAGGTTTTAACATGGTTTTGGGGGTACGTGACTCCAAATCCTATCTCCCCTGAATCCACTGCATGAAATGCTTCCAAACCTGAGAATTGTCTACACGCACGACACAACGAACTCTGTTAGCCGTTTGGGGATATCTTTTTAAGTTGCGGCTATTTTGGATTTTGATTTTGATCATTTTTCTCTCCGAAATTTGACTTTAAAGATCATACTGACTATTTGACTGAGTATGGTTTTACGCCGCTTTTAGCAATATTCCAGCAATATCACGGCGGGGGACACCAAAAATTGGCTTCACACGTTGTACCCTTGTCGGGAATCGAACCCGGGTCTTCAGCGTCATATCTTGTAAGGTTGTTGACAGAAACTATTGCAAGTTTCTATGAAGTTAGTGTGCCATATGCATCTCATATTTTGTTCTTGTCACCTTGCGTCACTCCTGAACACGCAAATGTCTTAGCGACAATGTCCCGCAAGCGTTGCCTACATGTGATGGCGTTGGTACAACCAAATCCAACATGGTCAAGTTGGAAATGGGTTAAGAACATCCTTGGACACCCTAGCACATGTCAATTTCGTAGTGGTGATGTCAAACCATTTTGGGATTCGAACATGGTCAAGTTGGAAATGGGTTAAGAACATCCCGGGACACCCTAGCACATGCCAATTTCGTAGTGGTGATGTCGTACAAGCTGTTCCTTACATTTAGGATTTTGCTTCTGATTGATTATTCAAAGAAATAACACCAGGCTGAATGATACATTTTTTATTATATTTCCAGTAACATGATACATAACAGAACATGGAACATTGTTATTCAAAACATTTAGCCACTGTGTAACTTTGTTGTGCTTAACATAAAAAAGTTGGGTTTTTTAAAAGCTATCATTTCAGGGGATAGACTGAAATATCCCCATATCCCCTACAGTCTACAAATTTAGCCAAGAGCAAATGCGCTTTGTTATGATCATAAAATGTTCACAAGATTGATCAGTTGATGCAAGTAGCATGTTTTGGTGTACATCTCACTCTTAAGAACAGGAAATTATGGCTTGATAAAGGTTTACGGTTTAAGTTTCTGCACAAAAATTGCTCTTGAAAAGTAAGATGATTAAATAGTCAATGGTATTGCTATGCGCTATATACCCTCTTGGGAACAAATTAGGGAACACTGAAACTACGGAAACATTGCTATTACATAAAATTCGATTTCTTATTAAAAGAATTGATCATGGGTCAGCTATGATAACATGAGAACTGGAGCTTGAAATGACTTCTTCAATGATGAACACTGATGGATTTGGAACGATGTCCCTGAAATCACAACTGTTATACTAGTGCTGGACTAGTTACTGACAACACTGTATGATGTGACATGGTGACTTTGGATTACAATTTCAAACATTGGTCCAATCAAATTGGAGACAAATTCAATTGTTCACAGTCAGGAATCCCGTTTAAGGTTGAGTGAGCACACAAAGCGTTGTCATACATCTGGCACCTGTCGTCAGTAAAGGTAGAGGTCACGACATTCTGTTACTCTCACACAAGTCAACAGTTCTTGTTCAGTTTCCATTTGTACCATCTGATGTCCACTGGTTGCATCAGAAAGATAACAGTTTTGGTTGATAGAAGATATACTTGGTAATAGATGACAATTTAAGGTCATGGTCGTCCTCAGGTGATTCATCATCTGTTAAACTCTCATTGAGTCTGGAGGTAACGTCGTGCATCTTCTTCATTTACTTGTAAAATGATGTCTCTTCAACTGTCATATACTGTATTTGAGAAATGTTTTCAAATACAGGGTAACACATTCAGTTTTCAGTCCAGAAACTTGTCATCACAACATATTTTGTTTACCGTTCATTGAACATGTTGAAGCAGAACCAATCAGTTCCAATTCAGATCGACCCGGTAACAATGTGGAGAAATCAGTGATGTTTTCTTCATTGCCACCTGTTCATACAATAATACAACAGGAGATTGTTGCCAAGATAAAATACTTCTACTGAACTTTTTTAAAACATTAGCATGATAAGTATTCCCTAATTTCTTTCGGACATCACACGGCAAGAACACATGGCTAAGATAAACATTACACAATCATAACAAGCGTATATCTGACGAAGTCATCTATATCCCCCGCCCATTTTAACACAGTTTCATTGGAAAATATTAAACAGCTTATGAGTCAAGCTCTGGAAATAATGCCCAGTAATATACATTTCGAAAATTCTTAAATAGCAAAAGGCAACAATTCAGCATGTGTCTGATAGGTGTGGAAAATTTCATCCGGAATCGAACCCTACCCTTATGGTTTTCTAAGTCCAACTTGTTGCCATGGAAACGTAAAATATAAAAATTTCTAAAAGTGCTAAATATCAAAAGGCACCAGTTCAGCATGTGTCTGGTAAACATGCAAAGTTTTGTTAGAAAGACTTGAATGGGTTTTGAGTTATGCTCCGGAAACAAACTCTACCCTGTAGAACCGAAGTCCAACTTGTTGCCATGGAAACATAAGAAATACAGATTTATAAAATTCCTAAAAATAAATAGCAAAAGGCATCAGTTCAGTTTGTGTCTGGTAAACATGCAAAGTTTTGTTGGAAAGAATTAAATGGGTTTTGACTTATGCTCTGGAAACGACTTCTACCCTATAGAACCGAAGTCCAACTTGTTGCAATGGAAACAAAAAAAATAAAATTTCTAAAATTCCTAAATAGCAAAAGGCACCAGTTCAGTATGTGCCTGGTAGACATGCAAAATTTTGTAAGAAACTATACAACAGTTTTTGAGCTACGCTCTAGAAATGAACACCACCTTAGTCCAACTTCATGACATGGAAACGTAAAAAAATAAAATGTCTAAAATTCCTAAATAGCAAAATGCACCAGTTCAACATGAGTCTGATAGACATGCAAAGTTCCATAGGTAAATATTAAACGATTTCTGAGTTTTGCTCCGGAAACGATTTCGGGACGCACGCAGGCACACACGGAACCAATTCCAATATCCCCCGCCAACTTCGTTGATGCGGGGGACAATTTAAATCGTCAAGTCTTACACTGAAACAGACACATGCAAAAATGTCATAATCTTTCATGAAACAGGGAAACAATACATCAATAAGCATAACCAGCTCACCTAATTGACATCGGATTATTCATATGTCAGTTGATTTGTACATATTTACAATGACATTTACACATGATAGACATTTTCTGGCGTACCAGTATCTACAGGGGGGCCCTTCCAGCTCAATGCCATACCCCTACCCCCTACCTGCCTGGCTTTGATTGTCATTATTACGTGACAAATCATTCGTTTTCATCATTTGTACAGTTTAATTCAGAGTTTGATTTCAATAGCTTCATGGTAACCATAATAAGTTGGAAGAATATGCACCGATACATTCGCAAGTCCTCGGACATACACGTGGTCAATAAGCGTTCCACTTTCAGTGGTAGATTCTGAAACCATTTGGGTAAAACCATTTGATTCCATCAAAGTCTGTATGGAAGATGATGAAAAGACATTCTCATTGAAATCACCCATGATAATCGATCGAGCAGAATGTTTGTCAAGTTCCTGAACAAGTTGCAATAAATACTTTCTGAAAATATCAGCTTTGAATGAGTTTGGCCTGTAGATGATAACAACATGAGCTTGCAGTTCCGGGACATAAAATGCCAGATACTCTAGATTGGATACTGTAAACAGAGGAAATTCACAGGTTTTGTCTTCACTACAATAGACTCCAACGCCACCATGACTTTGATTCTTTAATTCCATCAGTATTGGTTCAGACGATTCATAGGACTGTGCTCTGGGTTTATGATGCAATGTAAATCCATCAAGTTTTGGTTCATCAAGTGGATGTGTATCAGATAACCATGTTTCTGTCAAGCAAATGAAATCGGCCTCAACAAACCTCCTGTCATTCTGCAAATCTTGAATATGTGATTGAAGGCCCTCAATGTTTTGCATAATGAATGTACATGTAGCATGAGCATCATTTAGTCTCTGATTTGCAGTCATGAACTTTGGCATACAAGACACTGCTGCCTCGACCTTTTCACTGCTGTATATGACTGACTCTTTAAAATTCTCAATGATTAGACCTCCAAGAGAGGATACACGACTTAATGCCACATAAGCTTGTCCTGCTGCAAAGATCTTGCCCAATGAAACGACAGCTTTGTCCACTGTTATCCCTTGTACTTTGTGTATGGTGCAAGCCCAGGCTAGTTTGAGTGGAAATTGTCGTCTAATGCCTCCATTGTTTGAAACAGTTTCTTCAAGTGGTGCGATTGGAGTACTGTTTGTTTGTAATGCAGATGCTGTCCCTTTCAGGTTTCGTAGTTTGTGACCAATTTTATCGTTGTCAAACACAACGTATATTCTCGAAGGAAATGCTTCACCATCAGTCAAAGATATGTTGCTAATAGTTCCAAATACTCCATTCACAAGACCATCTGATGTATCAATATTTTTTGTGATCATCACACGAGCACCAATTGCTACAAATAGATTTTTTGGTAAGACTGAGTTATGAACTTTCACATGAGGGTTTTCTCTCTTTTCAAGTTTCCTTGTTTTCAGGTTTCTTGAGAAATCTTGTGCTTGAATGGAAATTGGATCTGTGCATTTAGAATGAAGGGCAGTGACATTGAATTCATCAACCTGAGCGTTTGTTGCAAAAATGTGAATGAAATTGGCATCGTCTTCACCAGTTTCTTGTTTCATGAGCATATTGATATCACTTGTTTCAAGAGGCTCTGATCTTTTTCGTGTTCGTAACCGATTCAGAAGTTGTGCAAATGCAGGGTCTTTTTGTCTCATAATCGTGGACAATTCTGCGATAGAGAAATTGTCATTCCACAGGTCAAATCCATTTGTGCCAACATATAAAGGTCTACCCTTAACGGGTGGTAACTGATAAAAGTCTCCAACAGCAATTACAGATACATTTCCAAATGGTGAATAATCACCCGTTTGTTTGATCTGTCTCAGTCTACCATGAATGTAAGATAACAGCTTGTGATCAACCATTGATATTTCATCGATGATAAGTATGTGAATACTTTGCAGCTTTGATCGAAGGCTATTGACTTTTTCCTCACCAAGTGGCTGGTATGGCAGTTTTGCATCAATTCCAATTGAGAGTGCACTGTGTATTGTGGATGCATTAATGTTAAATGCTGCAACACCAGTTGGAGCTACCAAAAGTACAGAGATATCATCTGGATTGTTTTGGATGGGGGCTAGAAGTCGTGTAGATTCATAGCAAATTGCCTTGATCAAATGGCTTTTTCCAGTACCAGCTCCACCAGTCAGAAATAGGTTAAATGCATCAGGATTTTTGCCATTCTTTTTATCCAAGCACCATTGTCTTATTTTGTAGAAAACATCAGCTTGTTCCTTGTTCATTGATCTCAAAATAGTATCGGCTTCTTGCCTCGACAATGTACTCTGAAGTACCTCTGTTTTAGAAAGTGTGTTATCAGACTGGAGCAAATCAGGCATATTTCTAACAGATTCAGTTTCTGTTTCCTCATCGGACATACATGTTTGTGCATCTTCACATTCTAGTCTCTCAGATTCAGTCTCTGGACAAATTTGAGCCCAAGCATCTTCCAATTGACCACATTGTTCAAACAATTCCTCTGCATCATCAATTACGTCAGCATCTTTCTCAAACATTGCTTTGTTTCTGTCAACAATCTCTTTCACAGTTTCTACAGGACAGTTTGCAATCTGGACAGCACCTGTTCGATAGAAATCTTCATATGAATTGAAGGCGGCTGGTTTTAACTGGGTATCAAATGTATATGGCAAGAATAGCTGCAGCATACTGTGATAGTATTTTTCTGGATCTTTTGTACGAGAAAATCTGGCATATCTGATAACTGCTGCATCAGTTCGAGTACGTTTTTTCACATGGCCAAGGCCATTTTGCAGTGTTACTAGTGGACTATGCCGTTTTTCATCAGACACCCTTGTTACTTCAGATTTTGACACCACTCTGTACTCTGAGCAAAAAGTAGCTAGACACATGTTATTGAACTCGTCACCTTTTGGTCTGCTCTTGTATCGATCAACAATGCTTGTCATCCACATTTCATCTTCATCTAGTTCACCACTCTGTTGTTTGTTTTTCAAAGTTTTAAGGGGCAAACTCATTCTGACAGGGTCTACGGTTGGTATGAACTGTACTTTACGTGATCCTTCCTTCAATCTCAAATTGCAAACTCGAAACACAGCTTCCTGAGCACTCATTTCTCGATTGTGTAAGTACACAGCACCAATTTTCTTCAGAGCAGATTTTGCATCAGTATTGTCCTTATTTGCTTCTTTTTGTGCATGATTCAACAGTAATCCCATTTCTCTTTCTGCCTTTGAGATATACGAAATGATGTACACAACACAAGAGTAGGCATCAACTACATACTGAATGTCCATGTTTGCGTTCCAGCATCTTAGGAGATCAGGATTGTACTGATTTATCCATACATCATTAGGATTGCGTTTCAACACAACATTTGTTTTTGTGGCTAGGGTTGCACATGCCATTTCAAACATATCTTGCGAAATCCCGATAGCAGTGAATAATGCATCGACTGACTCAAATGTTTGCTCATCATTTGTTAGTGCTTGCCAAATCGGTTTTAAAATTGCTTTTGCATCTTTGTTGGTCATCACTTTGACAGATTCACATGTTTGTTCCAAGGTTTTTGGCTCATCTTTATTTGCCATATCTTGACCGCCTGGTCGTGAAATGAAAGATTCATTGCTTGGTGGACGAGGGAAATTGAACCTGCATGTTGTGCCATTTTTCTTACAAGACTTTGAATGTCTGGTGCTATGTTTCTGCACACTGCTGACAATATTGTACAATTCTTCGTCATTCTCAAATGAAGGCATTTCACATGTAATGTAGTTGTCAATAAAGGATTTTACTGCTTCATCATTGTCTTTATCAATCTTTGGGGCATTCTCAACCCAGAAAAGGCAATGAGTGTGTGGGGAACCACGGTGCTGAAATTCTACACGATAGAAGTAATCTTTTATCTTTCCAATTGGTTCTGCAGGAGACATGATAACCTCTTTCAAGAAGCAATGAAATCTTTGGTCAAACATTCGAGCTGCTGTCACGGGATTCTTTCTCAGTACAAAACATTTTTCTGACCAGTCAAGTTCACAGGCTTTGCGTTTATCCCCTTCTTCTCGAAGGATTGATTCGATCATTTCTGGCCACCTCATATCAGCTGATGAGAATGAGCAGAACCAAGTTGGTACACCCAGTTGTCTCAACATTGCAAATAAATCTTTTTGAGCAGATTGCCAAAAAGGTGGAGTTCCTCTTATGGGTTTCAAGAACCTGTAGCCTTCATCACATTTTAAAATCTCTCTCAGAGAATCAGAATCTGTAAGATTTTCAGAGGTAACATTTTTTCCATGTGACTGTGATCCCTTGCGCATTGCAATGGAAACATTTGACATAACTTGTTCAACTTCAGAAAGATACTGAGCATAAAATATGTAGTCAGTGTTTTGAGCAAATCGACGATCGGCGTTCATGAGACGTGTGTGAAGGTAACGTGCTAGTGTTATTCTCTCTTCACGATCATCATGGAATGTCGGGGTCCCTGCAGGGAACAATACTGGGAAAGACCTCGCTTCATTGCTCTTGTCTGTCAATACTCGTACAGGACTATTTTCCTCAGCAGGTGCAACACAGGTTATCTTTTCAAAATGTTGATCAAGAACTTCTTGGCCAATATCAAGAGGTTGCAGACATGTATTCATGAGTAATCCATGCTCTTTCTCATACTCAATATTGTCAGTAATTTGTACGTTTGATCTATCCTTATCAAGATCAGGTAATGTGTCAGTGTCAGTTTCAGAATCATATATTCCATTTTCTTCATCAATAACTGGTAAGGGATTGACCCATTCTTCATTAATAGTCACATCTCTGTACCATCTGTTGCTTGTTTGAAGATATTCTAAAGCATTCTCAACATGAGCCTTGTTGACAAACTGATATTGATAATGGCCTTTGTAAGTTATCTTTCTCTTTAGTTTCACTCTGATCATCTGATCATCTACGTCACATCTCGGTAAGATACTGGTGCTTTTCTGAATGTTAGAAGGAACACATACTACAGGTCCGTGTACGCCATGTTGTCCACCTTTCGGTAATGCCATCATTTTCATAAAAGGGATATTCAAGGCAATCAAGTGCTGCTCTAGTTCATTTAGACATTGCAGCGGCATAGGAACGGGACTCAGTTCTAGGTTGTTCACAACAGCTTCTCCAGGCATTTTACCAGACAAAAGTTTTCTGTGACAAGTATAGCAAATCCACAATGTGCCTATAGGACAATTGACAAACGAACATTGGTCATCACAACTTTCTGTGCATTTGTGTAGGTAAGTGTCAGTGATGCATTTCTCAGATACAGATGCTACCTTGCTTCCTTTGCTTTCATACACAGTTCTTTTACATTGAACTACTTGTTTTTTGAAAAGTCTTCGATGACACACTGAGCAAACAAATTCGGGACCTTCAGAAATGTTCTTCACAAAAGATCGTGTAACATTCGCCATTATTTTCCTTTCTTTTGCTGTTTGCAAAACCCTGACTGACTGTCTCTCTTTCAAATTCTCTCTATGTTCGCTACTAGTTTTGTACTTTGCAATGCTTGCTGATTTAACGGATTCCCTGTGGGCTGTATCTTTGTCATATTTGTCTGTGCTATAGGTTTTTACAGTTTCCCTGTGTTTGGCATCTTTTGCATATTTGTCAGTGCTATAGGTTTTTACAGTTTCCCTGTGTTTGGCATCTTTTGCATATTTGTCAGTGCTATAGGTTTTTACAGTTTCCCTGTGTTTGGCATCTTGTGCATATTTGTCAGTGCTATAGGTTTTTACAGTTTCCCTGTGTTTGGCATCTTTTGCATATTTGTCAGTGCTATAGGTTTTTACATTTTCCCTGTGTTTGGCATCTTTTGCATATTTGTCAGTGCTATAGGTTTTTACATTTTCCCTGTGTTTGGCATCTTTTGCATATTTGTCAGTGCTATAGGTTTTTACAGTTTCCCTGTGTTTGGCATCTCTTGCATATTTCTCAGTACTGAGAGATTTCAATTTTTCCTTGTGCTTAGGATCTTTGGCATACTGCAGACTGCTATATGTTTTAAATGCTGCCCTGTGTTCAGAATCTGTGGCATATTTCTCAGTGCTGTACATTTTAAGTGTTGCCTTATGGTTTGCATCTTCAGCATATTGTTTTCTGCTGTAGTTTTTGACAGATTCCCTGTGTGCTTCATCATCTCTGTATCTACTTGAACTGGCTTCTTTCTTTCTGTTTCTGAGTTCAGGTACAGTGTTGTACTTTTGTTTCTCTTTTGTCAGTTTACTCTGTTTCACATTCAAATTCGATATTTCAGACATATCTTTTTCTGGTTTCCTTTTGGCCTGGATATACTCTCTTTTGGCTTTAGCAAACTTTTTTTTGTTTTTTGTTTTTTGTCCCTCAGCAGGAGTCACTTCATGAGAATGAATAGATACTGCACTATCAAGTTTATGTTTTTTCAAAACTGGTTGTCTGTCATCTACAGGTAAATGGTCAGCTTTTCTCTTCCTCGTTGTACGAACACTGCTGTTCAAATGTTTCTCACAATATTTGTCTGTACACGAGTTTCTCAAGGCGCCAAGAGTGTTCACACAAACCACCACTTCATAATGTGAACCACAAACATGATTTAGATATATGCATCTGCCAGTGTTTGGTGTGCCTGTGTTTATCTGACTGCTTGGATATCTCAACCATCTGTTATCAGTGAATGTGCATATGTCAATTCCGAGTAGATTTGCAGCTGCAAACATTTCTAGTTCTGTTGCCCATGTTCCAACATACCACATTCTTGATTGAGAGATGTATTGTTCAACAGAGTCATAACCTGCTCTTAAGAATGGATGGAAGCTTTCAGCATGTTCCCTTAGGTGTGCCACAACAGCCAGTCGGACTTTTCTGTGATTGTTTTCTTTGCCAGAGATTGCAAAGGACAAACTTCTAAAGAAACAATTGCCATCACCTTCAATAGGTACTGATCTACATGGTTCACCAATTTCCACACCAAACTCATGGTCTTGACAGTTTGATAAACAGTGATGTTGAATATTGAGTTGTTCACACAACTGTTCACATATATCTGATGATATTGGGCAGAAAAGCATTGCATTTTTGTCAATGTCGATTATTTCCACACTACCATCTTGTGAGTTCTCGTGTTCATCAATGTGTACCACATCATTTTCATTTGTTTCACTTGCGGTATCAGGCTGATTATCAGAGTTGCTCAAATCATGATCATTCACATGTGCCTCAACATCAGAGGTGATTGTCATGCCCGTCACTTCAAATTGCGTGTCTGCATTTAGGTTCATTGAACGTGCAAGATTCATACAGTGTTGCTGGACCTTAAGGAAGGCTGTGTACTGGATAAGAATGCTAGCCCCATTAGGCACTTGTAAACCTGCAGTGTTCCGAGAATGGGAATCAAACACATAATATTTCTCATTGCTTTTTGTAACTGCAAATGTTGCTCCTCCAAATGTCACAAATGCAGAGTTATGTTCTGAAAATACTGTGTGAAGTGCAGTATCGAGACACTTGATTTGTGGAGTATCTACACTTTCAATAACATCCTTAAGCACAAAGCCACTAAAAGATTCACCACGGCTGAATGTATATTCTTTATCAAAGATGTTTACGTTTGCAGGAATCTCAGACACAAGGAGGTATGGATTATGAGTAGTTGATGATCTCTCATCTAATGAATCTCCATAGAGTTTATTTCCTATGCAAAGAACGTTATCAAGATCATAACGGTCCCACGAGGAAATATCCAAAATTTGGTTGAACAACATTGCAGATGCACTGTTAGCAACACATTGTCTTCCACTGTTTTTGCCAAATCTAGGATGACCTTGATGAAAAGACCCTTGAACACACAGTGCTTTTCTATTTACACGCAAGTCGTACGATGTTTGGGCATTACCAGTCGACTGATCATGACTTTGTGCAGTGCTTGTAGATGCCAAGTTATTTTCATTCATCTCATTTTTGCAGCTAGCAATATCCCTTACAGGTAATGGTTTAGGTGTGTGATCAAGAATATGTTCAGTGTTTGCGGTTTGATGACAAATTTTAACGAGGCTGACTTCCTCAGTATCATGTTCAAGGATATGTTCAGGGTAAGCTTCCCCCTGATGACAATTTGTATCAAGACCAATTTCATTTGTTTGATTGCTCAATTGCTCATTCATTTGATTGCTCATTGGCAAATTCTTGTGTGATTTTTTAACGGGGTTTCGTTCCCCGGTATCTTTTTTAGGGAGGTGATACTCCTCCATCCGCTGCTTCATAGCTTGCACCTTCCTCCAATTCTTCCTCCGTGCCATATCTGAAACAAAAATATGAGTGATAACCACCCTTAGGACCCGTGAAGATTCCGGGGTAGAATAGGTCTTCAGCAACCCATACTTGCCGTATAAGGCGACTAACGGGATCGGGTGGTCAGGCTCGCTGACTTGGTTGATTCATGTAATCGGTCCCAATTGCGTGGATCGATGCTCATGATATTAATCACTGGATTTATTGGTCCAGACTCGATTATTTACAGACCGCCGTCATATAGCTGTAATATTGCTGAGTGCGGCGTTAAACAACAAACCAACCAACCTTCCAAGAGGTAAACACGTGTGCTTTGTTTATTTGTTGTTTAACGCCTCACTCAGCACTATGAGGGCGGTCTGTAAAAAAAAAATGGACCAGACAATGCAGTGATTGACATCATGAGCATCGATCCACGCAATTGGGATCTATGGCATGCTTCAACCACGTCAGCGAGCCTGTTCAACCGATCATGTTAGTCGCCTCTTACGACAAGCATTGTTGTCTTCCCCGTATGTTACCATGTCTCTGCACATGGCAAGACTTTCGTGTGGTTTCTCACATGTCTCAGTTCCATAGCAAAGAGATGCTCGGCTGAATAACACCATGGTCAGTAAGAACCAGCCTAGAGATGACGGGTCATGACAGGATGTTCAGTTTTCTTGACATGTTTTCACCCTGACCTTTCAGCGGCGTAAAACCATACTCACTCACCCACTTGTCCGTTGACGGGGGCTGGGATTTTGTATTGAACATTAGATATTTTTACATCCACATCTTTATTTATTTAAAACTTTATTTTATATATATATATATATTTTTTTTGTTTGGGGGGGGGGGGAGGATGCATTTCAACAATGACATTTTTTGTCCTTTCGTGTTTGTTGCAATATTCCGGTGGTCTGTAAATAATCGAGTCCGGACCAGGCAATCCAGTGATTGACATCATGAGCATCGATGACATGCTTCAAACCAAGTCAGCGAGCCTGACCGCCAGATCCCGTTAATCGCCTCTTACAGCAAGTATGGATCTTAATTGTGAAGAATACCTGTATTTAACAAACCAATCGTCTATGATATGTGTCTCCCCGACCATAGAAAATACATTAATTGACTACAATTAGTTGGCAAGTCTAGATTGCCTCAGCAGTGAAATTAAGAGTTTGGGTTCCTTTTACTTTGATAATATTTTACTTATTTTGTAGATACAAAAAAAAACTTATGTTATTAAAAAATATGTGACTAAATGTCAATCTATCTTACCTAGTATTGTTTTAGAAATTACAATGTTGGTTTTGAAACCATTTACTAAAGTTTAAACATCGAAGAATCTAGAAATTGACACCTTATTTTCTCCACCCTAAAATTGCAAATATCACGCAAGATTCTTCATTTATCTTCTACAACTTCAAAATGCAAAAACTGACAACACACTTTTCTTCAATCTTGACTATAACTGTAAAATATAGCTGGAATATTTCAATTTATTTGGTGGTATTACTTCACACTCTGCAATATTCAAGCTTTTATGAGTGATGTCATGAGCATCGATCAATGCAATTGGGATCGATGACATGAATCAACTAAGTCACCCGGCCCGACCACCCGATCCCGTTAGTCGCCTCTCACGGCAAGCATGGATCTTAATTGTGAAGAATACATGTATTTAACAAACCAATAGTCTTGGATATGTCTGTCTCCCAGACAATAGAGAATACATTAATTGCGGAGTCAAACTCAAGTCTAGCTTGCCTCAGCCATGAAATTAAGAGTCTGGGCCCCATTTGGATTAAATGTTACTTATTTTGTAGATATATATATTATTAAAAAACATAAGTTTATTTCTGTGACTAAATGTTTATCTCTGTTGCCTAATATTGTTTAAGAAATTACAATGTTGGTTTTGAAACCATTGACTAAAGTTTAAAACATCGAAGAATCAAGAAATTGACACAACACCTTGTTAATGTTAATCTCTGTTACCTAATATTGTTCAAGAAATTACAATGTTGGTTTTGAAACCATTGACTAAAGTTTAAAACATCGAAGAATCGAGAAATTGACACAACACCTTGTTGTCTTCACACTTTATAAACTGCAAATATCCCGCATGATTCTTCATTGATCTTCAACAACCTCAAAATGCAAAAACTGACAACACTTTTCTTCACTCTTTACCATAACTGTGAAATCATAGTTTACTTATTTTGTAGATATGTTTTTAAATAACATAAGTTTATTTCTGTGACTAAATGTTAATATCTGTTACCTAATATTGTTTAAGAAATTACAATGTTGGTTTTGAAACCATTGACTAAAGTTTAAAACATCGAAGAATCGAGAAATTGACACAACACCTTGTTGTCTTCACACTTTATAAACTGCAAATATCCCGCATGATTCTTCATTGATCTTCAACAACCTCAAAATGCAAAAACTGACAACACTTTTCTTCACTCTTTACCATAACTGTGAAATCATAGTTTACTTATTTTGTAGATATGTTTTTAAATAACATAAGTTTATTTCTGTGACTAAATGTTAATCTCTGTTACCTAATATTGTTTAAGAAATTACAATGTTGGTTTTGAAACCATTGACTAAAGTTTAAAACATCGAAGAATCAAGAAATTGACACAACACCTTGTTAATGTTAATATCTGTTACCTAATATTGTTCAAGAAATTACAATGTTGGTTTTGAAACCATTGACTAAAGTTTAAAACATCGAAGAATCGAGAAATTGACACAACACCTTGTTGTCTTCACACTTTATAAACTGCAAATATCCCGCATGATTCTTCATTGATCTTCAACAACTTCAAAATGCAAAAACTGACAACACTTTTCTTCACTCTTTACCATAACTGTGAAATTATAGTTTACTTATTTTGTAGATATATGTTTCTAAATAACATAAGTTTATTTCTGTGACTAAATGTTAATCTCTGTTACCTAATATTGTTTAAGAAATTACAATGTTGGTTTTGAAACCATTGACTAAAGTTTAAAACATCGAAGAATCGAGAAATTGACACAACACCTTGTTGTCTTCACACTTTAATCAATTGCAAATATCCCGCACGATTCTTCATTGATCTTCAACAACTTCAAAATGCAAAAACTGACAACACTTTTCTTCACTCTTTACCATAACTGTGAAATCATAGTTTACTTATTTTGTAGATATATGTTTTTAAATAACATAAGTTTATTTCTGTGACTAAATGTTAATATCTGTTACCTAATATTGTTTAAGAAATTACAATGTTGGTTTTGAAACCATTGACTAAAGTTTAAAACATCGAAGAATCGAGTAATTGACACAACACCTTGTTTTCTTCACACTTTAATCAATTGCAAATATCACGCATGATTCTTCATTAATCTTCAACAACTTCAAAATGCAAAAACTGACAACACTTTTCTTCACTCTTTACCATAACTGTGAAATCATAGTTTACTTATTTTGTAGATATATGTTTTTAAATAACATAAGTTTATTTCTGTGACTAAATGTTAATCTCTGTTACCTAATATTGTTTAAGAAATTACAATGTTGGTTTTGAAACCATTGACTAAAGTTTAAAACATCGAAGAATCGAGAAATTGACACAACACCTTGTTGTCTTCACACTTTATAAACTGCAAACATCCCGCATGATTCTTCATTGATCTTCAACAACTTCAAAATGCAAAAACTGACAACACTTTTCTTCACTCTTTACCATAACTGTGAAATCATAGTTTACTTATTTTGTAGATATATGTTTTTAAATAACATAAGTTTATTTCTGTGACTAAATGTTAATCTCTGTTACCTAATATTGTTTAAGAAATTACAATGTTGGTTTTGAAACCATTGACTAAAGTTTAAAACATCGAAGAATCAAGAAATTGACACAACACCTTGTTTACTTCACACTTTAATCAATTGCAAATATCCCGCATGATTCTTCATCGATCTTCAACAACCTCAAAATGCAAAAACTGACAACACTTTTCTTCACTCTTTACCATAACTGTGAAATCATAGTTTACTTATTTTGTAGATATATGTTTTTAAATAACATAAGTTTATTTCTGTGACTAAATGTTTATCTCTGTTACCTAATATTGTTTAAGAAATTACAATGTTGGTTTTGAAACCATTGACTAAAGTTTAAAACATCGAAGAATCAAGAAATTGACACAACACCTTGTTAATGTTAATCTCGGTTACCTAATATTGTTCAAGAAATTACAATGTTGGTTTTGAAACCATTGACTAAAGTTTAAAACATCGAAGAATCAAGAAATTGACACAACACCTTGTTGTCTTCACACTTTATAAACTGCAAATATCCCGCATGATTCTTCATTGATCTTCAACAACTTCAAAATGCAAAAACTGACAACACTTTTCTTCACTCTTTACCATAACTGTGAAATTATAGTTTACTTATTTTGTAGATATATGTTTCTAAATAACATAAGTTTATTTCTGTGACTAAATGTTAATCTCTGTTACCTAATATTGTTTAAGAAATTACAATGTTGGTTTTGAAACCATTGACTAAAGTTTAAAACATCGAAGAATCGAGAAATTGACACAACACCTTGTTTACTTCACACTTTAATCAATTGCAAATATCCCGCACGATTCTTCATTGATCTTCAACAACTTCAAAATGCAAAAACTGACAACACTTTTCTTCACTCTTTACCATAACTGTGAAATCATAGTTTACTTATTTTGTAGATATATGTTTTTAAATAACATAAGTTTATTTCTGTGACTAAATGTTAATATCTGTTACCTAATATTGTTTAAGAAATTACAATGTTGGTTTTGAAACCATTGACTAAAGTTTAAAACATCGAAGAATCGAGTAATTGACACAACACCTTGTTTTCTTCACACTTTAATCAATTGCAAATATCACGCATGATTCTTCATTGATCTTCAACAACTTCAAAATGCAAAAACTGACAACACTTTTCTTCACTCTTTACCATAACTGTGAAATCATAGTTTACTTATTTTGTAGATATATGTTTTTAAATAACATAAGTTTATTTCTGTGACTAAATGTTAATATCTGTTACCTAATATTGTTTAAGAAATTACAATGTTGGTTTTGAAACCATTGACTAAAGTTTAAAACATCGAAGAATCGAGTAATTGACACAACACCTTGTTTTCTTCACACTTTAATCAATTGCAAATATCACGCATGATTCTTCATTGATCTTCAACAACTTCAAAATGCAAAAACTGACAACACTTTTCTTCACTCTTTACCATAACTGTGAAATCATAGTTTACTTATTTTGTAGATATATGTTTTTAAATAACATAAGTTTATTTCTGTGACTAAATGTTAATCTCTGTTACCTAATATTGTTTAAGAAATTACAATGTTGGTTTTGAAACCATTGACTAAAGTTTAAAACATCGAAGAATCGAGTAATTGACACAACACCTTGTTTTCTTCACACTTTAATCAATTGCAAATATCACGCATGATTCTTCATTAATCTTCAACAACTTCAAAATGCAAAAACTGACAACACTTTTCTTCACTCTTTACCATAACTGTGAAATCATAGTTTACTTATTTTGTAGATATATGTTTTTAAATAACATAAGTTTATTTCTGTGACTAAATGTTAATCTCTGTTACCTAATATTGTTTAAGAAATTACAATGTTGGTTTTGAAACCATTGACTAAAGTTTAAAACATCGAAGAATCGAGAAATTGACACAACACCTTGTTGTCTTCACACTTTATAAACTGCAAACATCCCGCATGATTCTTCATTGATCTTCAACAACTTCAAAATGCAAAAACTGACAACACTTTTCTTCACTCTTTACCATAACTGTGAAATCATAGTTTACTTATTTTGTAGATATATGTTTTTAAATAACATAAGTTTATTTCTGTGACTAAATGTTAATCTCTGTTACCTAATATTGTTTAAGAAATTACAATGTTGGTTTTGAAACCATTGACTAAAGTTTAAAACATCGAAGAATCAAGAAATTGACACAACACCTTGTTTACTTCACACTTTAATCAATTGCAAATATCCCGCATGATTCTTCATCGATCTTCAACAACCTCAAAATGCAAAAACTGACAACACTTTTCTTCACTCTTTACCATAACTGTGAAATCATAGTTTACTTATTTTGTAGATATATGTTTTTAAATAACATAAGTTTATTTCTGTGACTAAATGTTAATCTCTGTTACCTAATATTGTTTAAGAAATTACAATGTTGGTTTTGAAACCATTGACTAAAGTTTAAAACATCGAAGAATCAAGAAATTGACACAACACCTTGTTAATGTTAATCTCGGTTACCTAATATTGTTCAAGAAATTACAATGTTGGTTTTGAAACCATTGACTAAAGTTTAAAACATCGAAGAATCGAGAAATTGACACAACACCTTGTTTTCTTCACACTTTAATCAATTGCAAATATCACGCATGATTCTTCATTGATCTTCAACAACTTCAAAATGCAAAAACTGACAACACGCACTTTTCTTCACTCTTTACTATAAATGTAAAATTCTTGCACAATAGGTCAAATCTCCAACTTGAAGATTCAGCCTGTAAAGTTTTGATTGTTGTTTAACGCCAGATTCAACAGTATTTCAGCTCTGTGATAGCAGTCTGTAAATAATTGATAATGTTTTGGACAATCCAATGATCGGTCACAAAACGGTTGGTTGGTGGTTTAACTCCTCACCCAACAATATTCCAGCTTTTTACAATATTCCAAATATATCGCGGCGTGTCAGCTTAATGAGTGAGTGAGTGAGTGAGTATGGTTTTACGCCGGCGTGAAGAGCGAACGCTTTAACCACTAGGCTACCCGAAATCCAGTGTTAAATAATAAAGTCTAAAATAAATAAAGCTGTAAAAATATATGTTTGTTCTTTAACGCTGCACTCAGCAATATTCCAGTTATATGACGGCGGTCTGTAAATAATCGAGTCTGGACCAGAAAATCCAGTGATTGACATCATGGGCATCGATCCACGTAATTGGGATACAGCTACATGCATCAATAAAGTCGGAGAGCGTGATCACCCAATCCTGTTAGTCACCTTTTAACGCAAGTATGGGATGCTGAAGACCTATTCTACCCTGGATCTTTACATGTCATAAAAATGTCTTATCTTCAATACAAAATCCCAGGCTCCTGTCAATGGACAAAAGATAATTGTCATTGTTGCAATGTATTTTTCTTTTACAAATAAATCAAACTCAAAGTTATATAAAATAAATAAAGGTGTGGCTGTAAAATATCTTTCTTCAAAAGACTACCTCCACCCCCCACCCTTCCCAATTTGTTCAATCACACATTGAAATAAATGAAATTATCTTGATTCTAAAATATTCTTTTGTTGCAATGTATTTCTCTTTAAAAAATATACAAGCTTAAAGTTTTAAATTAATAAAGCCGTGTCTGTAAAAATATCTAATCAAATGTACTTTTGTTAAACAAAAAAATCAAGCTAAAAGTTACAAATAAAATAAGCTGTGGCTGCAAAAATATCTAATGTTCAATACAAAATCCCAGCCTCCATCAACAGACAAAAGTGGGTGAGTATGGTTTTACGCCACTTTTAGCAATATTCCAGCAATATCACGGCGGGGGACACCAGAAATGGGCTTCACACATTGAACCCATGTTGGGAATTGAACCTGGGTCTTCGGTGTGACGAGCAAACGCTTTAACCACTAGGCTACCCAACCGCCCCCAGGGGACAAAAGATAATTTGCCATTCTTGCAATGTATTTTTCTTTTACAAATAAATCAATCTAAAAGTTTGAAATAAATAAAGGTGTGGCTGTAAAATATCTCTTTCTTCAAAACACTATGCCCGCCCCATCTCCCCCCCCCCCCCCCCCCCCCCCCCAATTTCAATTTGTTCAATCACACATTGAAATAAATGAAATTATCTTGATTCTAATTTTTTTGTAATTTTTGGGAGATATGCATTGAATACCTATTAATTATAACAGATACTTGTCTGAATAAATCCCTGAAGTCTGGCATCATCCTACTTTGTGGTTGGTGGCATTGTGTCCTGTTTTTGGTCCTAACTCCTATTCGAGCATCCATACAAGTCCAGCACGAGGCCGCGCGACAAAAGTAAATGATGAACTTCTATGTATAATATGAAAAGTTTGATAAAATGAATTACAAAATTGCATGAACTATAGAGAACACGAATAACCATAAAGGTTAGTGAGCGCGGTTTATTCCGTTCAACTTACATGACACGTACTGCGATAACCGAGAATGCATGCTTCACGCTACGATAAGCAGAGAGCCGCGACATGACCCAAGGCTACGATGTAATTTTCAAAAAACTCACATGTCTCCTACATTATGGCTACATGTAGTCAACATGAACATCAAATATCTGTTTGTTAACATATTTAAAGGAAAAAAATGATGGCATACTACTTATTTGCCGTATTATGTCAGTTTCAATCATGCACAAATAGACCTTTCCTCACCTGCTGAAAATGTCGGTCGAAAATGAGGCATGGGGTGAAGAGAGTTACCTCCCTTTTGAGAATTTTGCGCCAAACCGGCTAGCAGCAAAACGGACCATAATTCTGACGAAAACTGTTTGTCAAAACGGACCAGTGAACTACCAGATTGAAAATAAAGACCATAGTTTACTCATATGAAAGTAATTATGAACACCGATACAGCACATTCATCAATAAATTAATACAGTTTTTTCACGTGTCATAATATTTTAAAGTAATTTGCAAGATATTTAGTCTGGGCTTCCCGCCTTATAGCTGTAATAATGCCGATGTGACTCAAACGATGCGATCCCGTCTCAACCCAAGCCGAGTCGGCGCGACCGTCCTGAGCGGGGCTGGGTGTCACGTCTTTGGCTGCGTTTGATTGTCCGCAAGTGGGCCCTACGGCAGGAAACTCCCTTCATTCAGTCACTGAGGCTCATTCGCTTTGCGCTAAGTGGTATCAAAACTGTCGTTTTTGTGTCCTATACGGCCACACCATTGTGAAAGCACCATTTATCGTTCGCTCAGTTCCTCGATTATGTTTAAATTGTGTATGCGTATGCGACAGTTGAGTTCCAGATACTTTTTAAATGCCAAGGGCGTGCGTTCGTTTTTCCGTACGTTTGTGCGTGCGTGTCACTCGGAGCCCGACATTGCTGCATGTATGTTTATTATTATTATTCCGCCGTTTTTTTTGTTCAAGAGCTAGCAGAAAAAAACACTGGCTCAATTGTGTTCAAATTTTGAATGCGTTTGCAGATAGTTAAGTACTAGATACCACACAAATTCCTAGGCCGTGGGCCCAATGACGAAGGACAGATAACTGAAAAAACAAGTAATTTTTAAGGTACAGTTTGCTCTATTGCTCCGCAACCACTGGTTCCATTACTTTAAAACTTTGCATGTATCTGCTGCCTTTAGTGCTTGACATCTTTTGTTCTTTGACTTTGGTCATTGGTCACGTGGTTTGGCAGCCATATGGGATTCAAGGTTCTCACAGTTTTTCTTTTGGTATATGTCTTCAAACCCTCTCAACCCACTGCATGAAATGCTTTCAAACTTTCTGAGAATTGTTTCCATGCATAACACATCAAACCCCATAAGCCGAGTTCTCACAGTGACTTTGGGGTACCTGTCTTCAAATGCATACTCCTCTGAATCCAAAGCATGAAATACTTCCTAACTTTCGGAGAATTGTCTCCACACACAACACAACAAACTCTAATAGCCGTTTGTCATATCTGTTTTAGTTGCGTCCATAATGGATTTTGGTTTTTATATATTTTTTTTACCGAAACTTTACTTTAAAGATCATATCTTGTAAGGTTGTTGAGTAAATGTAACACCGCTTGGTGGTAATATTTGATTAATATTTGGGACACCCCTGGAACACACCAATTTAGTAGCGACGATGTGCGGTGACTATCTTTTGACGTCGTCGGTACAAGCAAACCTTTTCAGGATTCGAACATGTGCGAGGTCGGAAATGGATTTAGAACAGACTTCTGCACACGACAAATTCGAAGCGGCTATACCCTGCAATTGGTGCCTACATTTGACGAATGTGGTACAAGGAAACCCTTTGAGGATTCGAACATGGACGTTTGTGCACAGCGTTACTTGGAGCCCGCCATTGCTGCCTGCAGCTTTAATTATTATTATTATCATTATTAGGGCTCCAAGCCGAAAGGCTGTAGAGCCCTATTGAAATCGTTCGATTTATTATTATTATTATTTATTATTATTATTATTATTATTTATTATTCCGCCGATTTTTGTACCACACCTAGCAAAATAACCACTGGGTCGATTATGTTCTAATTTGGTGTGTGTATGTGGACCGTTGGGTACTAGTGCCCGCCAAAAACCCAAGGCCGTAGGCCCAAAGGCCAAGGGCAGATAACTAAAAGAACAGAATTTTTTGAAGATGTATTTCGCCCTATTGCTCCGCAATGGCTTATCCGATTACTTTGAAACCTAGCATGTATCTGCTGCTTGAGCTGCTTGACATCTTTTGTTCTTTGACTTTGGTCATTGGTCACGTGGTTTGGCAGCCATATTGGATTCAAGGTTTTTACAGTGTCTTTTGGGTACCTGTTTTCAAATGCAAACAACTTTGAGTCCACTGCATGAAATGCTTTCAAACTTTCTGAGAATGGTCTCCATACAGAACACATCAAACTTTAATAACCGATTTTGGATATCTTTTTTAGTTGCGGCCATATTGGATTTTGATTTTGATCATTTTTTTAACCCAAATTTTACTTTAAAGATCATATTTTATAAGGTTCTAAAAAGAAACTATGGAAAGTTTGCATTAAGTTTTGATACTATATGTACCTAAATTTTTTCTGGGTTGCATACTGAAAGCACCTTCGCTTGGTGGTATTATTTGATTTTAGTAAAATGTGAGACTTGAGTACAAATACTAAAGGAAGCGCCTCATAAATCTACCATAAACCCCCATTCACTGGCTTTGCAGATACCCAAACGTTCTCCACAGTCTTCTTCAGTATTATGTGTACTACCCTTGACAATCAGGGTTAGAATTGGCCTTTTTCAACCGATGCTTGTCTCAAGAGGCAACTATGCTTGTCACAGGAGGCGACTAATCGGATCGGGTTGTCAGACTTGCTGACTTGGTTCTTCATTTTTCAATTGCCACTTGCTATGGTACCTTATTTTTGACAGCGTTGTTAAAAGCAAACCATTTGCGGATTAGAATATGGAGGTCGGAAATGGGTTAAGTACACTCTGGGAAACTGTGGCACACGCCAATTTGGTAGTGGTAATGTCCTGAAAACGGTGACTATCTTTTGACGGAGTTGGTACAAGCAAACCATATGCGGATTCGAACATGGTAGTAGTCAAACATGGGTTAAGAACACACTGGGACACATGGGGTGATGTCTCGCAAGCGGTTCCTTACATTTGATGGCGTTGGTACAAACAAACCATTTGAGGATTCGAACAGGGTCGAAGTTGGAAATTGGTGTAAACATCCCGGGACACCCAGGCACATGTCAATTTAGTAGTGGTGATGTCTCACAAGAGGTTCTTTACATTTGACGGCGTTGGTACAGGTAAACCCTTTGAGGATTCGAATATATGAACGAGGTGGGAAACAGGTTTTAGCACTTTATCTCAACAATGCGACAGGAACCCGGGTCCCGGAGGAACGCAGAACGATAATCCATTTGACTTGAGCCCAACTGACTAAGAAGTTACAGCCTGTTGAAGAGTCACCAACCCGAAAGGCTGAAGAGTCCCAGTGTTAGCGTTTGATTTAATATTATTATTATTCAGCCGATTTTTGTACCAGAGCTAGAAAAATAACCACTGGCTCGATTATGTTCACATTTTGTGTGTGTATGTGGACCGGTGGGTACTGGTGCCCGCCAAAATCCGAAGGCCGTAGGCACAAACGCCAAGGGCAGATAACTAAAAGAACAGAATATTTTGAAGATGTATTTCGCCCTATTGCTCCGCAACCGCTTATTCGATTACGTTGAAAACTTGCATGTATCTGCTGCTTGGGCTGCTTGACATTTTTTGTTCTTTGACTTTGGTCATTGGTCACGTGGTTTGGCAGCCATATTGGATTCAAGGTTTTCACAGTGTTTTTAGGGTACCTGTCTTCAAATGCAAACAACTTTGAGTCTACTGCATGAAATGCTTTCAAACTTTCTAATAATTGTCTCCATACATAACGCATCAAACTTTAATAGCCGATTTTGGATATCCTTTTTAGTTACGGTCGTATTGAATTTTGATGTTGATCATATTTTTCAACGAAATTTTGCTTTGAAGATCATATCTTGTAAGGTTCTCCACAGAAACTATTGCAAGTTTACATGAAGTTAGTGTGCCATATGCATCTCATTTATTGTTATTGGTTGTATGCTAAAAGTAACACCGCTTGGTGGTAATATTTGATCAATACTTTGGACACCCCTGGAACACGGCAATTTCGTAGCGGCGATTTCGGGTGACATCTTTTGACAGAGTTGGTACAAGCAAACCATTTATGGATTCGAACATGTTCGAGGTCGGGAATGGTTTTAGAACAGACCTGGACACTCTGGCTCACGCCAATTTCCTTGCGACGATACCCTGCAAGTGGTGCCTACATTTGACGGAGTTGGTTCAAGGAAACCCTTTGAGGATTCGAACACGGACGTTTGGGCACAGTGTTACTTGGAGCCCGCCATTGCTGCTTGCAGCTTTAATTATTATTATTATTATTATTATTATACAAACAATAGCTACACTGATTACAAAAACCTGAATGTATAAATCACTCAGTGAGTAATCAGTTGCTATCAGTATTGCCCAACATGCACCTGTCTCAAATCCTCTGTCGCCCAACAATACAGCAATGTCCGTCTAAACGTTACACATATATAACGCCCTAAACGGCGAACAAAAATATCAATAAATCGAAATGAAAGGATCGGCATGTCGCTGGCTTCTTCTTCTTGCACTTCAGCATGTATGGGGGGACCCTACCCCAGTCGTACACTGTCCCTGGGGGTCGGTTCAAGGCGTGTACCAGACGTCACCCACGGGAAAGAGCTACATCACTTACCTTGGAATCCCATACGCTCAACCACCGCTAGGAAGTCTCAGGTTTGAGAACCCTGTCCCACATCCTGGAACACAAGGGATATTTAAGACGACAGCTACATTTGGAGCCGTGTGTCCTCAACCATCCGTCCCTCATCATCACTTGGCACCAACTTCTCAGGATGAAGACTGCTTGACCCTGAATGTGTTCACCCCTGAGATGTCCTCCCCGACCCCCCGGGCTGTGATGGTCTGGGTACACGGGGGAGGCTGGTACAGAGGTGGTGCTGTGAAATTCAACATGTGGAAAATAACCACTGAGGCTCAGATAATTGGAGTCTCCATTCAGTATCGTCTTGGAGCTTTGGGATTTCTAAGTACCGGAAGTACCGTCATTCCTGGCAACTACGCCATGTTGGATCAGGTTCTTGCTTTGAAGTGGGTCAAAGACAATATTGCCTCCTTTGGTGGTGACGTCAATAACATTGCCATATATGGACAGTCTGCAGGAGGGGCAAGCGTATCATATCACACTCTCTCCCCCTTGTCCAAAGGTTTGTTTAAGAGAGTCATCATGCAAAGTGGATCAGCACTTGGATTCTGGACAAGTCGGACGGATGCAAGTAAATATGCCTATCAACTAGCCAAGAATGTAAACTGTCCCGTTTCACAAAATCAAAGCCATAATGCCCACAGCGACATGCGCATGATCGAGTGCCTTCGAAAGTTACCTTACAGAAGCATCGTTGATGGTTCGAATTTTAACCTGTCATTGACATCATATTCTGATGATGCTGTTTGGAGCCCGGTAGTAGACCACCACTTCTTGGTGGGAGAACCAAGTAGGCTGATTGACGATGCCAGTTTTCTCCAGTCAGTTGGATTCAATGAATATGACATGATGTTTGGCGTCAACAATGCTGAAGGAGGGATCATGGTGCATTTAGCAATGCAATATGGCGACCTACATAACATATCGGGGCTCGACATTATTTCAAAGCCTGGCTACTTCCAGGGCGAATACTTGCACACGATACTGAAACAAATCTATGGAGTATCTTTGAATGTAGATATAGATGTTGTGGAGTTTGAATCTCAAATCTACGTAGCCAACCAACAACCATATCCGCTGTTCAACCAAACAGCCGTCTCAGTATTGGAGCAGATGCTTAATACTGCTTTCTTGATGTCTGCCTACAGGATTGCGCGTGCACGTGATCTCAACAAATCGTCGGGGAAAACCTTCCTGTACTTCTTTGATCACTACCCGACATACGCTAAAAAGTTCTACATTACAGGAATCTCTCATGGTGACGACATCAACTACTCCTTCGGGATTAACGACACCCTCATCCGTCTGAAGTACAACATCACTGGAAACATCAGCCAAGAGGAGTATCTTCTGTCAGACAAATTCGTTCAAATCCTGGCACAATTTGGAAAAACTGGGTGAATATTTCTTTGATGTTTTGCACTGATAATAGAGACACTGAATACAAGGTGAAGTAGGATACAGTAGCTGCAAATTTCTGAAAACCCTTTCTCAGTAATATTATAAATGCTTTTTCCGTAAGTCATTTGTTTTCTAATGTAAAGTTCCTATGAATTCAAGCAGCAGCTCTCACTTATGAAGGTGAAGCCACTCAAATGCCTTCACAATCAGCTAGTTTTCTATCAGAAATTATTCCTCTCACATCTTTGATGTGTTTTTTTCTGATTGAGGCATCCATGTATTAAAGAAGACGCAACATCAAGATTTGTGGTGGTAGCAGTATTCAGATCCTTTAGTGTTGAGTGAGTGAGTGAGTGAGTTGGGTTTAACGCCGCTTTTATCAGTATTCCAGTTATATCGCGGCGTGTCAGCTGAATGTGGGAGGAAAGCCCGAAGTGATGCAGGTCTCAGACATTTACCATTTCGATGAAACCCACGAGCACGGGTATGGTGCTGACAAACCTAGAAACATAATCAGGGCGAACCGGGATTCGAACCCAAAATCATAGGTTTCTGGCGTGCCCAAGGGACGCAACTCTGCACAGCGAATCGCGGCGCCTTAGACGACTGGGCAACCCGTGCCCCCTTTAGTGTTGATGAACACAATATCTGATATAAAACTTCCATATATGTCTCCATGTTTCATTGTTTGTAATCACATCTCTTCAATTGGACATCTAAAAACAACAGTTTTAGTTGTACACCTATGCCCCCTGGTACACATAGTTTGTGATCTGTACTGTCCTTGCAGTAATCCCAACTCCGCTGTCGAGGACAAACTGCCGACTGTATGGACAGAGTTTTCTGGTCCCGACTGGAGTTATCTTTGCTTTATAACCAACATGGAGGTCAAGACTCGTCTTCGACAGAGGGAGGCTGAGCTATGGCTGGACCTCATCCCTAAACTGCACAGGGATGTTTATATGTATTGTGACGATAAACAAAACCGTAACCTGCCGTAAAAATATGTCTACTCCTCTTTTATACAGGATTCGCAAGCTCCATAAAAATCCGTACAAAGAGATATATATTGGTCCACCAAATGTACCACCAAATCCCTGTCTCTACGATTAAACATAATCTTTAATACAATCAAGGAAGGACTTTTTTGTATTCACAGAATGTGATTGAGACAAGTGGTATTAATACCATGTGGATTCTCAAAAGCTCAAAGGATTTGCTTAATATTTTGCAATCTCAAAAACCAGGCAAATTCATTTCTGTCAAAATATGATACCCTATATCGGTGCCGCGTGCAATCTTTGTACCAAATGGGCATTGGATGTTATTTCAAATAACACAGAGATATCATTTTCAGAATGGTGGTCTCGTAAGGGAGAAATGTAAATACATCGGCTCAGGCATGAAGACCTCAACTACAAACATGCAGGGGTATTGTTCTCATCACGGATATCAGGGACCAAAGCAGTCAAAACATCACCAGATATACTATTTCAAATATATGACACACAGTTGAAACCAAATTTGTTATATGATCGGAAATATTGGTGAAGACAGATAGCCAAACATTGAACGTGTTCAATTAAAATTCAGTACAATTGAATTATCTTCTGCAAGAAAACACATACTTCAACGTCATTATTGCTTAAATTTTACATTTTATAAAGTCTTCTCGGTAATAATCCAATCATGCTGAATAACCATCCTCATTTGATAAAAGCATTACTCACTTTAAATATCAGATGGAATCTTCAATGAATTCATAATATAATGTGTCACTTTGTAAACAGTATGACTGTAAATCTATGTATGAACAACATGCCTGCATACTGCAATAAACCTTCCATTGCCGTTGACAAAAATGCGATGCACAATGCACTACACAATGCACAATACAAAACGTCTGAAGCGAAAAGCAGTAAATGCCACATTGGCTTCCAAGTATAAAACTAAGGGTAACTAAGAGGATGGGTGCTTTGTATCAAAGCAACAAAACCATTTCCATATTCATAAGAAATCTCCAGAAACAGTCCGACTATATCGTAAACATAATGTTTATAAATCACTATCAAATAACAGGTGTTTGCGAAAAAATGAATGCATTCTGCCCCACAGGTGGCATTCGTCACAAACACATGCAAAGGCAAGTCAAGTGTTCATCAGAACAAACACGGGACCATAAGACAAAAGTAACTATGAGGAATTGCATCGGACATCATTTGGTCAGTGATGCGTCAGCTGTTCCAGAAATACCCCTCAGGGGACAACATTGTACCCATGTGGGGGGAATCGAACACGGGTTTCAGCATTTTAAGCTAACACTTTTGCAACTCGGGTATCCAGTCGCCCTATTTAGATTGAAGTTTAAATAGTCGTAAACGTCGTTATTCAACGATTATGTTGCCTGAGGAAATCTAATCAATATTGGATGCCGAAGTGAACAGTTAAATGTGATGTGCTTAATTTGTCATATATCGAGCCGAGTGGTGATAAATTATCAATGTGTGAACAGCTTGATTGTTGAGAATTTTGCAAGAATACAACTGCTCAGATTATGTAAATTGAGTACGTGTTTTGTAATGGTAATTGCCACGTTTGGCCAACTTCTAATTGAAATCGTGATTGCGTGTTTAGATGCACAGATGTGGATAACAATACACTGTGGTTGACCCATTATTTACGAACTGCTCTCACATATATCACTGACAACATAAATACATAACTGATTACAGCAGCTTGCAGCGTAAGAATCATCCCACGACTACATGCCTATAAGTATTAAATTGCACAAGACACATTGTCGCATTGCAGAAAATAAGTCCCGTCAAAACAACATGGTATGACATGAGCTCCAGAGTGTGAAGACCGACAAAATGGCAGTAGCGGCAATTCTCTTACTTCTTGCTCTTGAACATGGATTGGGGCATCCTACCCCAGTCGTACACTGTCCCTGGGGGTCGGTTCAAGGCGTGTTCCAGACGTCACCCACGAGAAAGAGCTACATCACTTACCTTGGAATCCCATACGCTCAACCACCGCTAGGAAGTCTCAGGTTTGAGAACCCTGTCCCACATCCTGGACCACAAGGGATATTTAAGACGACAGCTACATTTGGAGCCGTGTGTCCTCAACCACCCGACCCTCATCACCCCTTGGCTCCAACTTCTCAGGATGAAGACTGCTTGACCCTGAATGTGTTCACCCCTGAGATGTCCTCCTTGACCCCCCGGGCAGTGATGGTCTGGGTACATGGAGGCGCCTTCGTCCGGGGTGGTGCTGTGCTCTACAACATGTGGAAAATAACCACAGAGGCTCAGATAATTGGAGTTTCCATTCAGTATCGTCTTGGAGCTTTGGGATTCCTTAGCACCGGAACTACCGCCATTCCTGGCAACTACGCCATGTTGGATCAGGTTCTTGCTTTAGAATGGGTCAAAGCCAATATTGCCTCCTTTGGTGGTGACGTCAATAACATTACCATATATGGACAGACTGCAGGAGGGGCAAGCGTATCATGTCACACTCTCTCCCCCTTGTCCAAAGGTTTGTTTAAGAGAGTCATCATGCAAAGTGGATCAGCACTTGGATTCTGGACAACTCGGACGGACGCAAGTAAATATGCCTATCAACTAGCCAAGAATGTAAACTGCCTGGTTTCACAAAATCAAAGCCATAATGCCCAGAGCGACATGCACATGATCGAATGCCTTCGAAAGTTACCTTACAGAAGCATCGTTGATGGTTCGAATTTTAACCTGTCATTGACATCATTCTCGGCTGATATGGTTTGGAGCCCGGTAGTAGACCACCATTTCTTGGTGGGAGAACCAAGTAGGCTGATTGACGATGCCAGATTTCTCCAGTCAGTTGGATTCAATGAATATGACATGATGTTTGGCGTCAACAATGCTGAAGGAGGGATCATGGTGCATTTAGCAATGCAATATGGCGACCTACATAACATATCGGGGATCGACATGATTTCAAAGCCTGGCTACTTCCAGGGCGAATACTTGCACACGATACTGAAACGAATCTATGGAGAATCTTTGAATGTAGATATAGATGTTGTGGAGTTTGAGTCTCAAATCTACGTAGCCAACCAACAACCATATCCGCTGTTCAACCAAACAGCCGTCTCAGTATTGGAGCAGATGCTTAATACTGCTTTCCTGATGTCTGCCTACAGGATTGCGCGTGCACGTGATCTCAACAAATCGTCGGGGAAAACCTTCCTGTACTTCTTTGATCACTACCCGACATACGCTAAAAGGTTCTACATTGCAGGAATCTCGCATGGTGACGACATCAACTACTCCTTCGGGATTAACGACACCCTCATCCGTCTGAAGTACAACATCACTGGAAACATCAGCCAAGAGGAGTATCTTCTGTCAGACAAATTCGTTCAAATCCTGGCAAACAATTTGGAAAAACTGGGTGAATATTTCTTTGATGTTTTGCACTGATAATAGAGACACTGAATACAAGGTGAAGTAGAATACAGTAGCTGCAAATTTCTGAAAACCCTTTCTCAGTAATATTATAAATGCTTTTTCCGTAAGTCATTTGTTTTCTAATGTAAAGTTCCTATGGATTCAAGCAGCAGCTCTCACTTATGAAGGTGAAGCCACTCAAATGCCTTCACAATCAGCTAGTTTTCCATCAGAAATTATTCCTCTCACATCTTTGATGTGGTTTTTTCTGATTGAGGCATCCACGTATTAAAGAAGACGCAACATCAAGATTTGTGGTGGTAGCAGTATTCAGATCCTTTAGTGTTGAGTGAGTGAGTGAGTGAGTGAGTTGGGTTTAACGCCGCTTTTAACAGTATTCCAGTTATATCGCGGCGTGTCAGCTGAATGTGGGAGGAAAGCCCGAAGTGATGCAGGTCTCAGACATTTACCATTTCGATGAAACCCACGAGCACGGGTATGGTGCTGACAAACCTAGAAACATAATCAGGGCGAACCGGGATTCGAACCCAAAATCATAGGTTTCTGGCGTGCCCAAGGGACGCAACTCTGCACAGCGAATCGCGGCGCCTTAGACGACTGGGCAACCCGTGCCCCCTTTAGTGTTGATGAACACAATATCTGATATAAAACTTCCATATATGTCTCCATGTTTCATTGTTTGTAATCACATCTCTTCAATTGGACATCTAAAAACAACAGTTTTAGTTGTACACCTATGCCCCTTGGTACACATAGTTTGTGATCTGTACTGTCCTTGCAGTAATCCCAACTCCGCTGTCGAGGACAAACTGCCGACTGTATGGACAGAGTTTTCTGGTCCCGACTGGAGTTATCTTTCCTTTATAACCAACATGGAGGTCAAGACTCGTCTTCGACAGAGGGAGGCTGAGCTATGGCTGGACCTCATCCCTAAACTGCACAGGGATGTTTATATGTATTGTGACGATAAACAAAACCGTAACCTGCCGTAAAAATATGTCTACTCCTCTTTTAAACAGGATTCGCAAGCTCCATAAAAATCCGTACAAAGAGATATATATTGGTCCACCAAATGTACCACCAAATCCCTGTCTCTACGATTAAACATAATCTTTAATACAATCAAGGAAGGACTTTTTTGTATTCACAGAATATGATTGAGACAAGTGGTATTAATACCATGTGGATTCTCAAAAGCTCAAAGGATTTGCTTAATATTTTGCAATCTCAAAAACCAGGCAAATTCATTTCTGTCAAAATATGATACCCTATATCGGTGCCGCGTGCAATCTTTGTACCAAATGGGCATTGGATGTTATTTCAAATAACACAGAGATATCATTTTCAGAATGGTGGTCTCGTAAGGGAGAAATGTAAATACATCGGCTCAGGCATGAAGACCTCAACTACAAACATGCAGGGGTATTGTTCTCATCACGGATATCAGGGACCAAAGCAGTCAAAACATCACCAGATATACTATTTCAAATATATGACACACAGTTGAAACCAAATTTGTTATATGATCGGAAATATTGGTGAAGACAGAAAGCCAAACATTGAACGTGTTCAATTAAAATTCAGTACAATTGAATTATCTTCTGCAAGAAAACACATACTTCAACGTCATTATTGCTTAAATTTTACATTTTATAAAGTCTTCTCGGTAATAATCCAATCATGCTGAATAACCATCCTCATTTGATAAAAGCATTACTCACTTTAAATATCAGATGGAATCTTCAATGAATTCATAATATAATGTGTCACTTTGTAAACAGTATGACTGTAAATCTATGTATGAACAACATGCCTGCATACTGCAATAAACCTTCCATTGCCGTTGACAAAAATGCGATGCACAATGCACTACACAATGCACAATACAAAACGTCTGAAGCGAAAAGCAGTAAATGCCACATTGGCTTCCAAGTATAAAACTAAGGGTAACTAAGAGGATGGGTGCTTTGTATCAAAGAAACAAAACCATTTCCATATTCATAAGAAATCTCCAGAAACAGTCCGACTATATCGTAAACATAATGTTTATAAATCACTATCAAATAACAGGTGTTTGCGAAAAAATGAATGCATTCTGCCCCACAGGTGGCATTCGTCACAAACACATGCAAAGGCAAGTCAAGTGTTCATCTGAACAAACACGGGACCATAAGACAAAAGTAACTATGAGGAATTGCATCGGACATCATTTGGTCAGTGATGCGTCAGCTGTTCCAGAAATACCCCTCAGGGGACAACATTGTACCCATGTGGGGGGAATCGAACACGGGTTTCAGCATTTTAAGCTAACACTTTTGCAACTCGGGTATCCAGTCGCCCTATTTAGATTGAAGTTTAAATAGTCGTAAACGTCGTTATTCAACGATTATGTTGCCTGAGGAAATCTAATCAATATTGGATGCCGAAGTGAACAGTTAAATGTGATGTGCTTAATTTGTCATATATCGAGCCGAGTGGTGATAAATTATCAATGTGTGAACAGCTTGATTGTTGAGAATTTTGCAAGAATACAACTGCTCAGATTATGTAAATTGAGTACGTGTTTTGTAATGGTAATTGCCACGTTTGGCCAACTTCTAATTGAAATCGTGATTGCGTGTTTAGATGCACAGATGTGGATAACAATACACTGTGGTTGGCCCATTATTTACGAACTGCTCTCACATATATCACTGACAACATAAATACATAACTGATTACAGCAGCTTGCAGCGTAAGAATCATCCCACGACTACATGCCTATAAGTATTAAATTGCACAAGACACATTGTCGCATTGCAGAAAATAAGTCCCGTCAAAACAACATGGTATGACATGAGCTCCAGAGTGTGAAGACCGACAAAATGGCAGTAGCGGCAATTCTCTTACTTCTTGCTCTTGAACATGGATTGGGGCATCCTACCCCAGTCGTACACTGTCCCTGGGGGTCGGTTCAAGGCGTGTTCCAGACGTCACCCACGAGAAAGAGCTACATCACCTACCTTGGAATCCCATACGCTCAACCACGGCTAGGAAGTCTCAGGTTTGAGAACCCTGTCCCACATCCTGGACCACAAGGGATATTTAAGACGACAGCTACATTTGGAGCCGTGTGTCCTCAACCACCCGACCCTCATCACCCCTTGGCTCCAACTTCTCAGGATGAAGACTGCTTGACCCTGAATGTGTTCACCCCTGAGATGTCCTCCTTGACCCCCCGGGCAGTGATGGTCTGGGTACATGGAGGCGCCTTCGTCCGGGGTGGTGCTGTGCTCTACAACATGTGGAAAATAACCACAGAGGCTCAGATAATTGGAGTTTCCATTCAGTATCGTCTTGGAGCTTTGGGATTCCTTAGCACCGGAACTACCGCCATTCCTGGCAACTACGCCATGTTGGATCAGGTTCTTGCTTTAGAATGGGTCAAAGCCAATATTGCCTCCTTTGGTGGTGACGTCAATAACATTACCATATATGGACAGTCTGCAGGAGGGGCAAGCGTATCATGTCACACTCTCTCCCCCTTGTCCAAAGGTTTGTTTAAGAGAGTCATCATGCAAAGTGGATCAGCACTTGGATTCTGGACAACTCGGACGGACGCAAGTAAATATGCCTATCAACTAGCCAAGAATGTAAACTGCCTGGTTTCACAAAATCAAAGCCATAATGCCCAGAGCGACATGCACATGATCGAATGCCTTCGAAAGTTACCTTACAGAAGCATCGTTGATGGTTCGAATTTTAACCTGTCATTGACATCATTCTCGGCTGATATGGTTTGGAGCCCGGTAGTAGACCACCATTTCTTGGTGGGAGAACCAAGTAGGCTGATTGACGATGCCAGATTTCTCCAGTCAGTTGGATTCAATGAATATGACATGATGTTTGGCGTCAACAATGCTGAAGGAGAGATCATGGTGCATCTAGCAATGCAATATGGCGACCTACATAACATATCAGGGCTCGACATGATTTCAAAGCCTGGCTACTTCCAGGGCGAATACTTGCACACGATACTGAAACGAATCTATGGAGAATCTTTGATTGTGGACATAGATGTTGTGGAGTTTGAGTCTCGGATCTACACAGCTTTCCAGCAACCATATCCGCTGTTCAACCAAACAGCCGTCTCAGTATTGTAGCAGGTGTTGAATACTGCCTTCTTGATGTCTGCCTACAGGATTGCGCGTGCACGTGATCTCAACAAATCGTCGGGGAAAACCTTCCTGTACTTCTTTGATCACTACCCGACATACGCTAAAAAGTTTTACATTACAGGAATCTCTCATGGTGACGACATCAACTACTCCTTCGGGATTAACGACACCCTCATCCGTCTGAAGTACAACATCACTGGAAACATCAGCCAAGAGGAGTATCTTCTGTCAGACAAATTCGTTCAAATCCTGGCACAATTTGGAAAAACTGGGTGAATATTTTTGTTATGATTTTCGTTGTCATGCACCCGGATGACTGATTACAAGGTGAAGTAGAATACAGTGGCTGCAAACATCTTAAAAGCCCTGTCTCAGTAGTATATAATTATGTTTTTCCCATATGTCATGGCCTCGTCATACAAAAAGACGTTAAAAGATGGTACTTGTTGTTAACCTGTCTGGCATTAAGGGGAAAACATTAGGACTGGTCGCCTCGGAGTCAGCATATTGTGTCTGAGTGGGGTATTCATGTTCAAAAACGGTATGGTATCTCAGTGTGCTAGCACTATATAATCGGTACAAGCAGACACACACACACACGCGCGCGCGCGCGCGCGCACACACATGCATGCACGTATCTATATAAGTGCAATAATCTTGAACGCGACGTTAAACCCCATTTTACCTCACCTCATCTAACCTCACCTCACCATATGTGTTCACATCGCATTACTAGTTTATACACAAACATAAATGAAATCAGGCAAATCTCACTTTATCATAAACAGAATAAATAACATTGACAGAAATGATGATCAGAGAGATTAATTGACCTTCCTTGAAAGTGAGAAAATCAAGAATGTTTGGGCATTTCGAAGTATGCCTCAACTCGAATTGTTGTAGGTGATACTGGTGGACATCCAATGTGTGTTAGACATTTTACTCGATGTATTAGTAACTGGTGTAGGCTTTAGGGAATGCAGTCTCATTGATATCAGCGAGCGTGTAATGATATGTTAGGATAACAAGTTGGTAATGGTAAAGTGAACTGGGCCTCGGGTGTTCGGATGCTGCTTTATCGACAGGGTTTCCCTTTGTCAGGATTTCGGAAATTACAACCTTTTTATTAGCATGTTTTCCGAAAGAAAAATCATTTTATTGTATATGAGAGTGCTTTAAGGCCATGAGATTTAAACATAAATATAGTGGTCTCTTGTCAACTTTCCCTATATGTCGAGAAATATTTCAGTAGCTCCAGCCATCGGTGTCAATCGAACATGCTCTTTTTTTAAGATTAGTCAATAGTTGTTTGATCAAGGTGACAACATTCAAGGCCTCAGTTAAGTTTTATTGTAGGCATATTCCAAAAATGACCAATGAATGACATAAATTATGTAGGATGCAATTCCCTTTTCAGGTTAAACCGTAAGTTCCCGTGTTTTTTCAGGTGAACAATTGACTTGCCTTTGCATGTGTTTGTGATAGGTGCCACCGATGGGTCAGGATACTCTCACATTTTCGCGAGCAGTGGTATCATCATTATTTGATAGTGATTCATAAACACATGCTCATCATATAGTAGGATTTTCTCGAGAGTATGGAAAGGGTTTGGTCGTGTTTGGTAACATTTACCCGTGAAGCGTGATGTAACAGTAAAGGAGACATTGGATGCATTGCTAGAATCCATAGCTGGAGCGACGTTTTCACAGAAAGTATGAATCATTTGAAACTTAAAGCTTTGGTCAAAGAATATATTCCCGCAAATACGGTCCGAGTTCGTCCAAATGACAAGCCTTGGATCAATTCTGAACGAATAGGGACAGATAACATGTTGCCAGGATAAGCTGAAGTGTAAAGGATAGTTTTTAGGAAATAGGAAAGTTAACTACATGATTATTATGCAAAGGAAACGTTTTATTCCTATGTAGATGAAACTTTTATTCAGAACATAAATTCTCGGACTGGAAACTATTACAAAAGTGAAACATTTTCGAACGCCTGGTAATATGGGTGGTGATATATATGAGGATCTGTAGCCCGAATTCATATCTTGTGTCATTAGCCTGAGTCTCTTCTTCCTGTAACACTAGTTTTAAGTAAATATGTGATATATAACTCGTGATTACACTGTCATCTGACGACAGGTTTCTATGCAATGTATTTGTATAACTTGATCAAGTCACAATATGGCCTGTGGCTGGGATACTGTCTATTGACTTAAGATTTTAACTCACTCACTCACCTATTAGTTTCCTCCTCTTTCATTTCCCTGTTGTTCCAGATCTTTGTATTTTGAAAATCCTTACGTACTTAATTGTTGTAAATACTTTCGAAAATGACTTGATAAGATGTGTAACGTGTGCCCAATCCAGTTCGGCATTGTTTGCTTGTTGTCTAACGCTGAATATGAAAACGATCTGTGATGCTCGTTTGTTTGTTTGTTTGTTTGTTTGTTTGTTTGTTTGTTTGTTGTGTAACGCTGCACTCAGCAATGTTCCAGCTGTATGACGGCGGTCTGTAAATAATCGAGTCTGGTCCAGACAATCCAGTGAGTGACATCATGAGCATCGCTCTGCGTAGTTGGGACATGGTAACCAGGCATCAAAAGTGGAAGTGCGTTGCAACTTATAAGAACTAAAGCAAAAATAACGCTACTTACAATAGTTTCTTCGATTATTTGCACGATTATAACATTTTATTTTAACTTGTGATCACAAAGTGCACCCATGCTTTTTAAAAACAGTTGCATCTGCGTTTGTATGAGGTTGGTAAACACAATAATACGCCTAGTAATAGATATACATATATATGTATCTGCCAAAGTCTCCTTGCAGTGATCCCAACACCGCTGTCAAGGAAACACTGCCGATATCATTAATTGTTGGGTATCTATTTCAACATTAGTATTTCCAAATTTCCACGTTTCCCTTAAGCAAGCAATATTTTCTAAAAACATTATTAGTTATAACATTTATCTATTCATCTTACCTAACACATACATGTCGGCTTCTCACTAACTGACTGACTGACGCCCATTCTAATATGTTCATTGTACCCTGCTAACATGTAAGGTACGTTTCTTATTATCCCGCTCGAACTGCCGAACGGTTGGCATTACATTTGCAACATGCCAACCGCAATTTTGTTTCTCTAATTACTAATGTAAGAGGTCATTCTCCGGATTACGATATTTTCCGAAATATTTTTCCTGAAATACATCTAGGGGGAATAACTCTAAGTTTGTTTTGAGTCGTCTGCTATAAATGCCTAACTGTGGTATTCCTACTATTCGGGCCCAAGCCTGCATGAGACATACCTGCAATATAATTAGGTGTTCGATGAGATAAATTTATTGTCCACCCGAAGGGCGAGGGAAACATAAACGTAGAGGGTACATGAACCTATGTCCCCCATGAGACCGGTGAACAACTTATAATTTCCCCATGCAACACAATTTGTTTTCTGTTCTATCCTTGCAGTGATCCCAACTCCGCTGTCAAGGACAACCTGTCGATTGTATGGCGATAGTTTTCTGGTCCCGAATAGAGTTATCTTTCCTTTACAACCAACATGGAAGTCAAGACTCATCTTCGACAGAGGGAGGCTGAGCTATGGCTTGATCTCATCCCTAAACTGCACAGGGATGATAATAAGAATTGTGATGAGAAACAAAAGACTTAACCTGCCGTAAAGACATAATTATCTGCACCCGGATAATGGCTGAATATTTGATTTATCCTTCTTCGGAGTTTTATAGTCGGAAACCAAGACATTGATTCCTTAAGACATTGAACTATAAATGATCTTTCATTTAGGCACCTTTGCTCATATTAGCTCTCGTTTCTTTGGAATAGTCCTAAAACCACAATAAATGTGGATTAATTATAGTTATGTTAGGACTATAAACTATTAATTAATCCTTATTATAATGTGCTATAACCCATGTAGTGGCGTGTGTTTGTGACGGGTTCCAGCGGTGGAGCGGGATACGCTCATCTTTTGGCGACCAACTGGTATCATTACTATTTCATAGGAGAGATGAGTGAAATGGGGTTTAACGTGTCCAGGATTATTGCACTTATATTATCTCCACCCGGATGATGGTTGAATATTTGATTTAGCCTTCTTCGGAGTTTTATAGTCGGAAACCGAGACAATGATTCCTTAAGACATTGATAAAGATATTTGAGATTGTTGTAGGGGGCGGTCGGGTAGCCTAGTGTTTAAAGCGTTCGTTGGTCACGCCGAAGACCCGGGTTCGATTCCCTACATGGGTACAATGTGTGAAGCCCATTTCTGGTGTCCCCCGCCGTGATATTGCTGGAATATTGCTAAAAGCGGCGTAAAACCAAACTCACTCACTGAGATTGTTAATTGTGCCCTTCTCCAGCTTTTACTTCATATATTACAGGAATTATTTTGTCCGCTCCGTTGGAGATACATTTGTGCTCATGGCAAACACCGTGACTTTGTTTGACTTCTAGGTTATCGATGGTTCCTCGGATTTAGGAACAGCAGTTCACAAAACACAGGAAGTTAACAAAATCAAATCTGTATATTAAAATCTATAAAACTGAGGGTAGAACGATTTCTCAACAACAGTTTTATCTATATATTGTTTGATATAAGCTGGTTTATTCTATTACTGGCTGTGGTATAGTCGAGTTAAACATAGTTGCTTCTCCTAGTGATCTTCCAAATACATATAACACGGTTACTGCACTGTGACGTCACCATTACATCAGGGTATGATAGCATGAACAGACTGGTGACGTTGTCAAGGTAACGTCGGGTTCGGGGTTTATGAAGGAGACCGGAGACTATTTATAAATGTAAACATTTGATCAATTATGAAAAGTAGTAAAGAAGATATGTCTTCTCAGGCCTCCAATGAGAAGAATGGTACTTGGATTGACTATACAAGCTAAATAGCCATAAAATCCATATGAGCCACACATATGTGTGATACTTGATGTATCCCTACCTTTCAATGTGTATTGCCCAATATATTTACAATAAAGCATGCTTTGCCTTGCTATTAGTTAATATGAACATTTGACTGGATTAGCCAAATAAAATATTTGTGTAAAAAATATTTTAAAGCGTACATAAAAGGAAATAGTTGCATGCTTAACATTCAAGGTGTGTCTGGCAATAGTTTACACGATGTTCGGCAGTACGAGAGACCGGCAACATTACCGCGAAACCAACGTTCATAAACGTATATGTTTTTAACCTGAGGTATAGACGATATACAGTTTTGGTTTCTGGGTTTTTTTCCATTGGACGAGAGACACGTTTTGAATTTGTTTTAAATAAAAGTCCCTAGACACCACGGAAACACGAGTTCACTACTTCCACATTCCCCAGAATTCTGTTTTACCATGAGACACTTTATCTTGTATTTGTGGGGGGATCGACTAGCCTTGTGGTGAAAGCGTTCGGTCGTCACGCCGCTGACCCAGGTTCGATTCCCGACATGGGTACAATGTGTGAAGCCCATTTCTTGTGTCCCCCGCCGTGATATCGCCGTGGATTCGAACCAGCGAGGTCCGCACCGAAGGCAAACGAATGTAGTCTTTTGCCACGGCAATTAATAAGAAATTGTAATTGTAAACATGTACTTACCTCAGAACAAATTGTTGATCCGTCCGTATATGTGTTTTATGCAGTACGTTTTATGTTACTCTATGATTGTACGTGTGATCTGGTGGTCAGGCTCGCTGACTTGGTTGATGCATGTCATCGTATCCCAATTGCGTGGGTCGATGCTCATGATGTCAATCACAGAATTGTCAGGTCCAGACTCGAAATAAAATGTTATAGTCGTGCAAATAATCGAAGAAACAATTGTAAGTAGAGTAATTTTTGCTTTAGTTGTTATAAGTTGCCACGCATTTTCACTTTGGATGCCCGGTTACTATGTCCCAACTACGCAGAGTGATGCTCATGATGTCACTCACTGGATTGTCTGGACCAGACTCGATTATTTACAGACCGCCGTCATACAGCTGGAACATTGCTGAGTGCAGCGTTACACAACAAACAAACAAACAAACAAACAAACAAACAAAACATGTGATTTGGTAGCTTTTCGTTCAATGCAACGAACAGATAGAAAAGAAATTAATTACAATCTTGATCAGGGCTGTGTTTGCGAATTAGAGGCCCTTCAACAAAGGCAAGTAGCGTTTACCTGATTGATAAATGTGCTCGAGTTGGTCCGAAATGAATGATATACTTGCCCCGGAACATGCATTTCATAACCCGAGTCGGCAAAGTGCGAGGTGCACGTGCAAAAGGCTGGGGGAACATATTGGACGTGCATCACACAGGGGCGACTCACATTGTGTCCACACAGATAAGCATAGAGTTCCTGAATATCTTTCAAAATACCTTTACAAAACAAAAGAAATTCAGCATTGTAGCCAAATTGTTGTGAACATTTGTCACTTATAGTGTAACCTAAGAGTTCCAGATAATGTTTTCCATTAAACGATATAACCACGTGACTAATCACGGGTCCTGTGGGTACCCGGGTCCTACTCGGGACCCACCCGACCCGAGCACACGAGTTACCCCTCCCAGCCTTACTTTTACCTACCCGGATCGTCACGGGTCTTATGTTGTCAAGGAGTTATCCGATAGTAGTAAGCAAAGTCGCTTTAATCCCCAATTTGTGGTTTACAATAATATTTCCAAATCGGATAAAACATCAGGGGACTTGACTGGCTTTGAAGAATCAGAGTAACACATGGCAACACCATCTTTGCTGTGTTACATTATTCCGGTACAAAACATGTTTCAAGCCCTCGTCATATCTTAATAGCTGCCATTTGCAATCTGTAGTAACGAGTCTTCATTCATTCATTCATTCATGTATCATTCGTGACCAACTCGTGTTATTCCGGGACAAGCCGATTACGGAAAGGGGCGAGTGGTGACGAATGACCCATGTGTATCAGTCATGATCAGTGTACAGCAACTACGAAATGAAAACTTTGACATAAAATGACACCTTAACTGACTAGATGATTCGTAGAAAATAATAGAAATAAATTAATGTTGACTAGATAGTCATGCCAGTTTTACGGAAATGCAGACAGGCAGCAACTTCGAACATTGCGTGAATAAAACTTTCAAATCTTAGAGTAACAAGATTGAGTATTTTTCTCAATCTTAAGGTTACTGGTAATATGTCAAAATTACTTGATATGACATTGGATTATATTCCTGGTCAGATTATTTAACGGCCATAAACAGAGATTATTAACTCAAACTGTGACTTTCCGTGAAAAAGTCAAACCTTTGATGAGCATAACACAAAGTTGACTCTTACATATACATGGATGTGAACCGAACGGTATTTACCGCTTTGTCGTGTAATGTCACTCTTACCATGCGACCCAACTCTTAAATAAGATGTCACTCTTAAATCAGATGTGGTTCCTCTCACTGAATTACCTCTAGAAACCTGCTGGAGATTTGAGGGTCAAAAATATTTATTCATTCCAGATGTCAAATTGTAAACAACATGGTAAACAATGTTTGTTTAAATGCTGTGTCGTCGTTTAATCCGATATAGAATGTACAATTAGACAATGTTGTTATAGCCTCACAAAAGTTTGCAGTTTTTGTAATCTTGTTTTTGTTATTATTCTAAAATGCTATATGTATTTCAACTCTCTTTATATCCTTGAGAATATTAATAAAAGAATGTAAACGTGTGTTGTTGTTGTTGTTGTTGTTGTTGCATGGGAGTTTTGGCACTGAATTCAAACAGACAAAATATATGAAAAGTTATGATTTATGTCGCTTTATTCTTTTATTGTTGTTGTCGTTGTTGTTGTTGTTGTTGTTGTACCTTGAGAAAATTGTCAATGGAGGGGGAGCTGTTACTTTACAAACTAGTTGCAAGATTTCTGTTACCAATGAAAATGAGTACCAGTCAGTGTTAGTTTCCCCACGAGGTTGATACACGAGGGCGGATGGAAGGTTCTGAGCCTGGCTATGAGGGACTGCGTTGATGGAGTTAGTTTATTGTTCAGCATATTCCCACCGAGGTCCTCACACTACTATCAACAATGCTGGAGTGCCTGGATCCCGCGGGATCTCCACAGGAGACGTCATCTCTAATAATGTTGCAGAACGTTACCTGGCAGCTCGACGTCATCTCCATTAATGTTGCAGAACGTTACCTGGCAGCTCGACGTCATCTCCATTAATGTTGCAGAACGTTACCTGGCAGCTCGACGTCATCTCTAATAATGTTGCAGAACGTTACCTGGCAGCTCGACGTCATCTCCATTAATGTTGCAGAACGCTACCTGGCAGCTCGACGTCATCTCCATTAATGTTGCAGAACGTTACCTGGCAGCTCGACGTCATCTCTAATAATGTTGCAGAACGTTACCTGGCAGTTCTTTCTCCAAGTTAGAGAAGAGGTGGAAATCTGACGGTGCAGAATCTGGTAAAAACGGAGGATGTTCAAAGACATCCATTCATTGCAGCCATAGCGACAACAGACTTGTCGTCCGGTGCATCATCGCGGGAGAACAACACACCTTACCCAACGCTGAGCATGTATATTCTCGCGCAGTTGCCTTAGCAGATTAGCACTATACTGGCCGTTAATGATCGATTATTTGGAATCTTTAAAGCTGAAGACACCACAGTAATATAATGGGACAGACTATGCCATCTTCGGGAGATAAAGACGTCAGATGTTTCCACTGCTGTGACTGTTGTTTAGTCTTTGATTGATAGTGGTGAACCCAAGACACTTCCATGGGTTCAAATTGCTGAACAACATCAGCTCGTCTGCTTCAAAACGACGTACATTCTTCCCGTAGACGACGGACCTGGGGCGTTTCTGATCAGGAGTCCGTTGAACACAGCGTGCTGAACCTTTGCCATGCCCAGTGTATTGATCAGAATGTTCTCATCCCTCATGAGAGATGTATTGGCTACGTAATGTGTGTCGATCATCCTTAATCATGTCCTGTATTTTATCCACCATGTCCTTGGTGGTGGCAGTTGAAGGACTTCCCGATCCTCTCTCTCTCTCTGTCTCTCTCTCTCTCTCTCTCTCTCTCTCTGGAACTCTCTCTCTCTCTCTCTCTCTCTCTCTCTCTCTCTCTCTGGAACTCCTCTTGTCCATATCTAACAGTGACAAAGGAAGGAGCATCAACCCTTAAACTTGACACCGTGTCCGCATGGATGGCTGTTGGAGGAGATACTTGATGACTGCGTGGTTGCCATTTTGTACAATTCCATCAACAGAGAATACCTAGTCACGTTGATGCCTACAGAAATATGCTGCCTGGTTGTGTATCTGGTTCAAAAGCAGCGTGGAAGTACTTAATACAAGAAAACGGTTAAAGGGTACATCCTTTGTAAACATCCAGGCAAAAGAAAGTGGACACTGTCGCCGAAACAGTGGCAACCCTAAGGTCCAGAATACAGCTAATGATACTCGTATTAAATAAATCACCATCGAATAACCATTTTTTGTTCGTTTCATTTTTAGCCACCATCAAACATAGATGGATACTTCCTTTTGCCTTGTCGTAAAAGGTGACTATGCTTGGCGTAAGAGGCGACAAACGGGATCGGGTGATCAGGCATGCTGACTTGGTTCATGCCAATTATACATTCGGGAAACAATTTGGGTTTGTATGTTTTAAAATTGTTCTCCAAATGTCAAAAAAACTGATTCAGTTAAATATGTTTACACGTCGACATGTGTTTGGGCCAACTAAGTGCTAAGGCCGTCCTAACTCCGTGTAACGTATCGTCTTGGCGCTGGGATTGGTTTATGCGAGTGGCCCAAGGTCGTTATCATCTTACATATTTTAAGGTCAATAGATGAAATGCGACACAATCGCACATATGTAGTCCTATATTGAGCACAAGAGGAATAGTCGGGATTTGACATATTCTTCAATGATCAAAAACAAAATACAGATTAAGAATTCGCCGTGCGTACATCTTGCGATCGAAAAAATTTACAAACAGACAAAGACAATAGAAAAATATCATTCCCTCATATGTCAGACTATGCATCTTGGCAACCGATATCTTCGAAACAGATATTGGGTATTTACACACAACAACCTTCAAGTCATTGTCTTCAACATTCGGACCATAAGACAGTAAAGACATTATACACGTAGAAGAGCAGGAGCCCCGCGATACACGAGGATCCTTGAGACGCAAATGTCCTATATACATGGGATCCATGAGCCATGATATACACAAGTCTGTCATACACGGTGATCCTTGAACCAGGAGGCGCATTGGTCTGTTATACACAGGGATCCTTGAACCAGGAGACACAGAGGTCTGTTATACACAGGGATCCTTGAATCAGGAGACGCAGAGGTCGGTTATACACGTGGGGCCTTGAATCAGGAGACGCAGAGGTCGGTTATACACGGGGGGCCTTGAACCAGGAGACGCAGAGGTCGGTTATACACGGAGATCCTTGAACCAGGAGACGCAGAGGTCTCATATACACAGGGATCCTTGAATCAGGAGACGCAGAGGTCGGTTATACACGGAGATCCTTGAACCAGGAGACGCAGAGGTCTGTTATACACGGGGGGCCTTGAACCAGGAGACGCAGAGGTCGGTTAAACACGGAGATCCTTGAACCAGGAGACGCAGAGGTCGGTTATACACAGGGATCCTTGAACCAGGAGACGCAGAGGTCGGTTATACACAGGGATCCTTGAACCAGGAAATGCAGAGGTCGGTTATACACAGGGATCCTTGAACCAGGAGACGCAGAGGTCGGTTATACACAGGGATCCTTGAACCAGGAGACGCAGAGGTCGGTTATACACAGGGATCCTTGAACCAGGAGACGCAGGGGTCTGTTATACACAGGGATCCTTGAACTAGGAGACGCAGAGGTCTGTGATACACGGGGATCCTTGAACCAGGAGACGCAGAGGTCTGTGATACACAGGGATCCTTGAACCAGGAGACGCACCAGATCCAAACGATGTGTTGAAACATCAAACCACATGTCATCTACAGGTTGTCGGTGGCATGACAGAACACCGTGGGAACACGATTTGATTTGATTCCAAATGCCCTTACGCTGGAATACAACTCTTACGTCAAATAATCCGACTGGAGACGTGGATCTCATGACATACAAATGTACCCAAATTGAAACTTTGCGTTTATCTTACGTTGATATTGATTTCACACTCACGCATGATAGGATGCCACAAACTGATGAATCCAAGGACAGATAACTCACATCAGCAACCTTCGTGTAACATATCCTTGAGTTGTGCTTGCATGCTGTACATCCTCCCTTGGTGCTTCAGAACTTCGTCAATGGTCGAATTAGGCTGAAGTTGGTCACTGCTACTTCTTCTCGACTGTCGCGCAATGTTATCGAATGACCGTCTCCCGGCGTATGGTCGTTGAGTTGGTCCACGGTCAACGACAACGTGAGGCTCATTCGCAGTGACGTTCACCGTGTCCGTGAAGCGTACGGTCCGTCCTTGACATTTCTTCTTGTGTTCAACGTACTGCTGCACCTCACTCTCCAACTGGAGACTTCTCCACGGGTTGTAGGCAGGATAGAGTCTTTGAACGCGGTACACTTCACCAACTAGAGGCTTATATTGGGGTATCCTTGGCTGGAATGTTTTTCCGTTGCCTGGTTGAAATTGTAGATGCGTGCTTGATGATCGGAAGCTTTCAGCGGACTTTCCAATTGGTCTTGCGCCATGGATCTCTGTCCCCATAAATCCTATATGAGGCGAACTTGATGCGATACTCGGCGTTTCAGTCTCCTTTTCACTACCGTCCTCGGAATAGGGGATGAAGTTGGAACTGTGGTCAGTTTTGGTTCCATTCTGCAGTTCATCAGCAAATCGGTCGGATACAAGGACGTTTGATTTACTTCTGCAGAACCAGGGGGGTATTTCCGACCATTTAGCATATTCCACAGCATATCTTGGGTCGATGTAGTCAGACCCCGTCACAGAAGCCGGTAGGCAAGGGGCTGTTGCTTTGGGGGCTCGGAATCTGGTAACAAACGGTCGTTCACCACTTTGCAATGGTCGAATGTTCATCGTGGTGCTCAAAGCCCGCTCTGAAACTCGAGACTGTAGTTTCCTGGTAAATCTCGTGCCAGGAGCGAAAGATATTCTCCCAGTCTGTACACTGTACGTCGCTGACGGGTACTTCACCAGACTTTGGGGCGGTGGAAGATGCCGCGATCCGACATCCATGGTCGCTGAAGGTTTCCTCGAGACGACTGGAGTGGACATGATGTGAGCCTCTCGTTAACTACAACTTCTACACCTCATCACTCGAATAACTTCAAGCCGGGACGGCCTGCACAGCTCGACACCACTACAAAAGCATGATATAAATTTCAACCCGACAATACACACACCTATTCAGCCCCAACGTGGTCTACCTCACCCGGCACTGAGTAAGTGAAATCTAATGATCTCATAACAAGAAAAACAGAGAATAAGTAACGCGAATGATCGAACTGAGGCTGCCATTGTCTCGCTACACACACAGTCAACGAAAGGGAGGTAACTGTTGCTGGTCGGGTATGTAATGAATGTCGATTGAAGCAGACGACAGTTGAGAGCGCCCGCCCCCTGACGGTCCCGTGTAAACAGTTCCCGTCATTTTCATTATGCCTTTATCCGTTTCTGATAAGATTCTTTCTAAGCTCCAGTTAGGATTTCTTCTTAAGTTCGTAATCGCCTTGTTGGGTGAACAATTGTCGATTCATGTGCGAAAAACGAGCATTACAGATTACTGTGAAAGAAAAATCTGATTTACAAGAGGCCATACATGCTCGTTATTGAAACGGGCAGAGTGAGATCGTATAAACCAGTAGGTCTTACATGTTGTTGTGTGCGTATTTCATTGGGGCCATTGTACCCAGTTGATTAAGTCAGATTACTGAGCAAAACTAATCACTTCTATATTACCCTTTCAGTTTCAATTGTTGGTTTAATACTTTGAAGCCATAACGCAAAGTGTTACATTGACAGAAGTCATTCATTGTGCAGATCGGCTAAAGGAATATTGGGAAATGCGAATACTGAATGAAATGTATGTTTGTTTGTGTTTGTTTAACTCCGGACTCAACAATATTTCAGCTGTATGGCGTGACCAGATAATACAGTGATTGATATGAGGAGCAACGATCCACGCTGAGGGGGTACGTTGACATCAACCAAGTCGTGACCACCCGGGCCACCGTCACCCAGTGCAACACCCATACGTTGCAATTCTTACACGAAATCCCCCGGGTTTCGAAGGGATAACACCAGATGTGCGTATGTTGTATTTAGGAATAACTAGTCACAACGGATACCAAAATCTGTGTTTAATGCCAACTAAGGTCCTACTAAAAGATTGCTAGGCACAAAAATCAAAACGAGTCCATTGTATTTTGAATCGTGAGTGAACGATGCACACCAAATACGTCTCAATGAAATTGAGGATCTTCTATCGTGTGTATACACACAATATTAGTGACATTGACCTTTGATGCAACATTCGATTGTCCGGGGTATTATATCACCATTTTATTATGGTAAATACCCTGGACCAACGCCGTCATAGGTTTGTTTCGGATGTGACGTCATCATTTCAAAATCTTGTATCACTAACTTGAATGAACAGAATGTTGCTCGCACATGAGTGTAATTTGATTGGACGGTTCTTTGTCATTTGGAATCAGGCTTAAAACGAAGCTATATACCCGAATGGATCCGGGGTATTTTTTCATAATAGAATGGAAGTTGTTTGTTTGTTTGTTTGTTTTGATTGTTTTTTGTGTTAAATGCCGCATTCAAATTAAGTATGTTTGTTTCATAATTTGTTCATTTCAGTTTCAGTTATCTTGACATTCTTCATTGTAGTTTAACGCCGCACTCAGCAATAATCCAGCTACATGACGGCGGTCTGGATATAATCGAGTCTGAACTAGGCAAACCAGTGACTGACTTCATGCGCATCGATCCATGCAGTTGGGATACGATGACATGCATCAGCCAAGTCAGTGAGCCCGATCCCGTTAATCGCTTCTTACGAAAAGCTAAAGACCAATTCTAACCCGGATCTTCACGTCATTGAGTAGCATATACGGTTGATATTGGCCGTAAGCTTAATATGGCACGGCTGGTATAATTCATAAGTAGACAAACTGTGACAGAACACGCATATACATTGTGTCATAAGCCGTATGTACAACAGGGGTGGCGAGATGAAACGGGGTTTAGCGTCACGTTCAAGATTATATAGCGACATGTGTGTGTCGGTGTGTCCGTGTGTGTTTGTGTGTGTTGTGTGTGCGCTGCATGTTCTAGGCCGGACTAATGCCGGTTTCATAGTGCTAGTCCACTGAGAATACCCCACTCCGACAAGGTATACCGACTCCGAGGTCCTCTTACTGTCAAGCGTCAGACAGGCAACAACAAGCATCATCTTTAACGTAACGTATTTCTACCATTAGAGACCGCCTCCGTGGTCTAGTGGTAGAGCGTCGGCCCGGAGAGCGGAAGGTCCAGAGTTCGATCCCCAGCCGCGTCATACCAAAAGACGTTAAAAAATGGTACTCGTTGTTACCCTGTCTGGCGTTCGGCATTGAGGAGCTAAAACAAGGACTGATCGGCTCGGAGTCAGTAAACTGTGTCTGAGTGGGGTATTCATGTTAAACTGCGGCATAGTATCTCAGTTTGCTGGCACTATAAATCGGCATCAGTCCGGACTAGTACAAGCAGCCACACACACACACATACACGTGCATACACGTCGCTATATAAGTGCAATAATCTTGGACGCGACGTTAAACCCCATTTCACCTCACCTCTACTATTAGACGCGTGGGACGTCTAATAATTTCGCGCGAGCCTTTGACCATGTGTCTCCTGGAGACCCGGCGTCTATCCTATATGTTGAATATTGGCACAGTGGCAACTCCCTACCGTACTGAATCCCAAATTTTAGTCATACAAAGTGTACTCCTCCAGGAAACGGTCTAAATAATGATCAACATATCACAGTATTAGAGACATAGCGTCTGGTTTTGTTTGTTTCTTATCGCCGCACTCAGCAATATTCCATCTATAAGACGGCGGTCTGTAAATAATCGAGTCTGGACCAGACAATTCAGTGACTGACATCATGAGCATCGATCCACGCAATTAGGATACGATGACATACATCAACCAAGTCAGCGAGTCTGACCACCCGCTCCCGTTTCATGGCGTCTGAAAGAGGTCCGGCTTCAATTATGTGAACAGATCGCATGGTCCCTCGTCAAGTAGAGTCCGGCGTATATTGGAGACCAGCTGTGTATTGTTTCTAATAGAGGAAATACGGTATTTTGGTATTCTGCTCTCCAAGCACTCCACCACAAAGCGGTCTGCACATGAAACACAAGTCAGCATTATATTTATATGTTTTATTACACCTTTCAGAGCCATGTGCTAGTGCAAATTAGAATTAATAACATGAATACGATACTGTTGATATACGAATGCACCTGGCATTTAAATGATTCACTGCACGATTGTGACAGCATTGCTAATTGGACTGACAATGCTAAAAGCAAGCGACTGTAAACTTGACAAAGCGGTGATGAACAGTAATTGTAAACTACATAAGGTACTCTGTATAAAATAGATATATAATCCTTATATACTCGAGCACAGAAATAACGGTCATCATAATAATTTATCGAAAAAATGAAAATAAAATATGATGATGATATTGACTGTATGGCTTTGAATTGTGACAGATGTCCTGTGTACACCTATCAAAACAGGGTAACTTTATGTCGTTTTTAAGCTACTAAAATTCTATGTTTTACCAGAAACCACTCACAGTGGTGCCCAGTACATGTATACACATTAAAAGAAAGTAATAGGCAATTATACAGGGCATACAGTAATGGTACGAACACACCTTAATTCAGTTTTATAGCCTGGTGGTCAAAGAAAAAATCAAGCTTCAAAATGTTCTTTCCCTCTTGAACATATTGAAGGAAAGAAACCAATCATTTAAAAGAACAAAACTTTCAAGGCAGAATTAGATATGAAATTTTGAATTTGGTTTAAACTTAAGGGAGAATAGGTCCTTATTCGCCAACACTGTTATACATTAAATCTCAAAAAGGGTTTTGGGATGCTCTTCTCAATGTACGTAAGAACGTGGTCGTTTTTTGTGTTTGAGTATATAAGACTTTAATTTGAACCACAAAATGTTGACTACATACATCGGTGTTATTTTACACGTAAACAACATACAATTGGACGACGTATAGTTAAACAATTCTTAAATCCGTGTGACGAAAACATTCTTGGCTCCGTACAAATCCTACCTCGATGGCATTTGTCAGTTTAGACCTGTCATATTATGAACTGTATGTTAGAAAAGGTCGTCGTTAAAAGCAACTCGCCTACGGAGAGCCGGTTGGTTATGTGCATTCGACGATGAGAGCCTCGTCTCAGTGTCTGGTACACATAACACCGCAGTCTGGTCATGGATATACCAGGTGACGGGAGTGGAAACTTTCCCTAGATTGCAGCGGGGTTAACCCACGAGGTCACAATGCAATAAACCAGTGTCATTGTCTTGTCCTGAATTATAGGCCTGTGTCGTCGCTTAGTGATCGAGGAGTATACCACCGCTGAAGTCGTTCGAGTTGTAAAATCGGCGAAGACCTACATACTCCTTATGTTTTATAAGCTTCGGTTTTGATTCTAAGCATTTAGTTATTTCCTGAATTGGCACACGTAAGATCTGTAAGCCATTCTTTCTCAGCAAGGCCTTATATGAATTCCGGATTAGAAAGGGTCCCGGGCAACCTGTTTGCCATGCGAGGCAACTTAATGATTACGTGTCATCGTAACCCGGAGGCGTGGGGCGTTGCTCAGATTATCAACCACTGGTTACCTGGTCCAGACTCGATTACATACAGGCCGACGTCATCTCGCTGGAATATTGCTGAGTGCGGCATTTAACAGAAAATAAAGAAATCTCTGATCATATCGTCCTGTAAATTACGCCTGTAAAAAGAATTACGCCCATTTTGTGTGAAATGCTTGTCGGGGGATTAGAGCGGGGGTCTCACAGTCGAGTAAGTGTTAGGCTCAGATTTCCGTCTGCCTGCTGTCGACGAGAAACCCCAAGAAAGGATATCTTCTCGAAATAGGGATCTATGCGATGTTTCTGTGGTACGCTTTCGCGATATAACCCTTTCTTCAATTATTCTTGGTTGTGTTGCCGTTTTCAAATCAGTTTTCGTTCTATTAAGCGGTGGTAGCTATACGATTATCGTAACTCCTATGTACGACTATCGAAGTGGTGAAAGGGTTGGCCCTGTTGTCTAAGGTGCAGTAATTCGCTGTGCAGTAATATAACTGCGATACTGTTCAAAGCGGCGTTAAACCAAACTCACTCACTCCCACGCGAAGTGCCGCAACCATCGAACTCCCATATACGAATTCACCTGCAAATATTGGTGAACCTGAGTATGTAAAAAAACAGCTATTGTAGCAATGTTTCCCCACGCAATCCTGAAATACCTTCAACACAAAAATGAAGTACGATTATATACATGAGAATACCGTGCTACACGAGGTTAAACTGCCACGTTTTCCAACTTTTAAAATAACATTGTTAATTTCCAGTTTCTTTAGCAGTGAGGTGGACACAATCTAAATCCGAATGCCTTCTAGCATTCACGCGACGTACAATGTAATCTTGGGTTTGTCATTTCTGTACTGTCTCCACAAGACTAGTTATAGCCGTGGGCGTCAGGAGACCAAACGATTCTCCTTTCACGGAAAATCTAAGATGCATGTAATCTACCCAGGTCATTAGCTTGTGAAACGATTGACACTTATTGAATCAAGATGTGTTCGACCTGCAGTGTGATCTTATGTGACAGCTTATTGAATTTACAATTACCCACACACTCTGTATCAGTGAGATCATAATTACTAATCGACCTTGATGTCACTTGATTGATGAAACCATACTTTGCAGCCAAAATTGGTCAGAAAGTAGTGTGTACTTGTTTCCATGCCAGCCGAAGATGACAAGTCGGCTGGTTTGATTCAAATCCTTCAGAACCCACACCATCCCTTATCTAAAAATGTGTGATTAATTCAACCAGCTAATGATTACCCAATATCATACGACAAGTCTCAGTTTCACACACGACACTGATAACAACGTCTAGACAGACTGGAAATGGGTACCGAGTTTGGAGCAGAGTCTTCAATGCTGTTGCTTCTGTCACGAGTAACAGCCAGTTGCCTCAGCTCAGAATGTAGTCAAGTGACTCCTTGACTGTGACAGCAAGTTGTGTGGGTGATTCTAAACCTACTCCACTTTTCTCCCAACAGAGTCCTCAGGAGCACAAAATGTCACATCCAAGATTCTTCATGAAAGAAAATTAATTCTGTTAGAGCTACACTCATCAAGCATGTTCTTCCAGCAATCCAAGGACAGACCATTCGAGCTGACTTGGTATTACTGCATTTCAAAGGCATGCAAGTTGTTAGGTTGTTAGTTCCTGTAAATGAATAAGAAAACCAGACTCAGGTTATGTGTGGTTGGCTTTATTGACAGGAAGACAATATATACAAATGCAAAACACAGTTGACATGACGATCCTCCTGCACAACCACATATCTGTTAGTTAATCTGGGCCAAGGAGAAAGTAGTCGTTTGAGTGACAGGAACTTTCAGAGACCAGCTGAAAGCCCTGAGACTAAGTCACTACAAGATGGTGCCATGTCGGGAACAGTTTCAAATCAAGTAGCATGCTGTCACATCTCAAATAAAGGCAATTAGGACATGTCTCAGACTTAAACTAATCTAGATTACCTGTAAACTTGGGCAGTTTCCTTCGTCACTGACTGAATACTTAACATACATTACCAACAAAAACAAGCTTGCAAATGTATCCTGTGCTTTCAGCTTTTACTATATACACTTTTTAACCACAGGCCAAAAATTACTTTCAACAGCAGCATTAAAAGTATAGCAATCCCAACATGGCAATCTTTATGTTTCTCCATTTTCGTTTGAGACTTTGGGCAGAACCAGGGGAGCATCCAAGAATGGTCAGGGGTCAACATTTTGATTTTTCATAATTTGATCATTAATTTACTGTTGGGAGAAGAGCTAGTAAGAAAGGGGATCTACTTCGTGGAGTGAAAACCCGTTTCTAGAGACAACCAAACAACCAAAATCCTGGATGCCCCTCTAGACTTGGCAGTTGAAAATAAGTGAACACCATTATGTTGTAAAAGAAATTAAGATACAAATTTCACAAGACAAAAAGTGGTAGAAATATATAAATTTGATGAGCAAAGGATGTAAGCAAAATCAAATAAAGCACCAGGTGTTGACACACAATTTCAGGACTTGGGAGGTGAGACAACTTTAGCCTTGGCCCGGCATGAAGCAGAGAGCACTTTAGGATGATTTCATTTGAATTTTGGTAACTTAATTAACATGATGATCTAGAGCACCAACTAATCCTACAGTCCAACTAGTACCCTGTCTAATGTAAGTTTGCATGGAGCTGATGATGCCATTTCCAAACACGTTTTAACTTTTTGGCACAAACATTTTATCGGATGAGGATTAGTTTATTAGTAACAGTCTAATTGCATCAATGACTTCAAATACTACCACCAAATATTTCAAAGTATAGATGCTACATGGCAGATTATTGTATTGAAATAATTTCAGGCTACACTGAATTCCTTGAAATCTACAATAAATTAATCAAAGTTATGATTATAGACCAACAACTAATACATGACAACTAACCATCAATGATAACTAATGATGATAAAATCAAGGTACGTCTCGCTGCTTCATGAAAATCTAGCAAAACCATATACGTGACGATACACTGAAAAGGGTGCGGTTTACATTTCTTAACAAGCTAATGATTCCTTTATAGGGTATTCACAACCAAATCACCCTTTTCCGAGCATCTAAATAGTAAATCGTACAAATATCTTCACAGTGTATTCACAACAATCTAAAACTTATCTTAAGACAGTTCTTGATATCCCTCTATACAACAACTATGTAACAAAGTAAATTCTCACAGAGTGGAGTGACAATATTTTTCACAAAACTTTGCACCGTAGAAGAAAAGAATAATGTGTCATTTGATATTCCACAAAAAACTTCCTTTCACATGTATAAAAAGGATATAAGACACTACAGTCTAAAATTCAAAATTTAAAAATTCAAAATTTCTAAAGACACACTATACCAAACCGGAATGTCAACAAAATGTACACCTAAAATCTTCAAGTCTGGTATAATGCTTTAGAAACAACTGTCCTCTTTCGTAAGATAATTATCACACAGTGTACAATAATTAATAATAAGACTCATAATAATAATAATGTCATAATATGGACCAACGAGAACAACCAATTGCAGAAGGGACACAGGTGCGAACAAACACTTGAATTTAAGCAGGCAGACACACTATGAAGAAGCAACACAGGGGATATCTACAGGATAAGCTGCAATCGGAACATGACGGCGGTTCGTTGGATACATAGTGATGAGACCATTATACTAGATAGTATTCACATTCATCAGTCAGCACAGTCGATCGGAAGCAGTAATAATACCACTTTCATTTCAGTCCAGGCCCTTTGGGCAGCACGCTTTGACTTTTTCAAATGTATCGACTTTGTGAGTTGTTGGACCAAGCCCAGTCGAGCGCATATCTTTGACTAAATTTCACAATTAAAGCCTTTTAGTTCAAAGAGATTTTTTTTTTCAATATAATAATAGAATGGTCTCTCAAAATCCAAGATTTGAATGGTCCCATTCCAAGTCTTGTCCATTTGTTGGTACCTTCGGTGGCTCTTCGTCAGAACTTTCTCCATCATCGTGGAAACTGCTGCCATCGTCGTCACTGTCAGATTCGTCTCTCAATGACTGCATTCCATTATCTTCATAATCAAAAACCTGAAAATGGAAAACAACATCTAGAACTGACTGCCTTCAAGACAAATGCAAACAAGAGCCATCAGGAGATGACATAGTTTTCACCATTTTGCCTCAATTTCAGAGACAGTGATAAGAAATAGGCTTCACACATTGTGAGGAATCAAACCTTGACCTTTGGCATGACGAGAGAACACATTTAACACAAGGCCACCCAACTGCCTCTTTATGCAGGGATGAGAATGTTTTTTTGAAAAAAACACTGAAAGTTAGCCGCGGGGGGGAGAGAGAACCACATGAGTTATGTGTATATTGTAATGGCATATATCCCAACACTGACCAAGAATGTAACAAAATCAATGGAGATTCTTGGAAAATTTTCATCTCAGTTCATTAAATTGAGATGAAGGAGGTAACAAATAGCCTTACTTCCAGCCATGTCCTGTAAACCAGAAGACGACAAGATAATGTATAAGATGTGCTTTGGGGATATTAACAAATGTGTATACCAGACAGAGGAAAGGTACAAATAAATAGGTTAGAGTTATCTCCCCTATACCAGTTGAACCTCAGTGCAGCTCACCTCTTGTTCCATGGGGTTGACTGTGATGTTGAGTGCCGAGTTGTCCCATTCCATCTCACATTTCTCATCGACCTGCACGACCTGGGTACGTCGGTGCGCTGCCCGGATGCGGATCACTCCCAGGATGATCATGAACAGGAGGAAACCCACGCAGACAACAATGATGGCTGCCATGCCGAAGTCTGCAAGATGCATGGAAATATTCATAATAAACCGGGCAGACATGGTATTCCAAGTGGTTATTACCAATTCCACTCGAATACAAATTGATCAAAACTAACTTTTTCAGTTTTCAAACTATGTTTGTTGTTTAACGGACCACACATTGACAGTTGACTGCGAGCTTGACCACCCAATCCTGTCAGTTGTCTCTTACGACAAAAATGGGGTGCTGAAGACCAATTCTAACCTAGATCTTCACAGGGAATATTTTTAAGACTTAAATGCAATCAACTTCAAAGATTATGCAAAATGAAGAAAATTAATTTAAGTAATTATGTGCGAAACGCTTTTCTACTTACTGGATGAGGTAGCTACGAACTGCTGAGCACTGGCCGATTTGACGTTCTCTAGAGCGTTCCTGACTGGGGCGGAGGCTGCAGCCTGCTGGGCATTAGCGTGAGCTTTGACTTGGGGCACCTCATGGACAGCAACCAGCTGAAACATTCAACACAATGTAGCCTCATCTACACAATCAACAGCAGACTAGTCTCTACGTGGGAAGTGTTTGTTTCTTTACATCAAGTGTGTATTTTGTTAACACTGCCATCAGCAACCACAGCAAATTACATAACAGAATACAACTCTTTGATAGACATTTAGAATTTGGAAGAGCATGAAGTCATTACACTTTTATGGGTAACAACTTGATTGAACATTTCAGGGCTACTTCTTGCCCCTTCATCCGGTGAATCTGATAATACCCATTCACCTGACGATGAAAAATAACTCTGAAACATTGTTCACTACAATAAAGAAGTTGTTCGTTTCTTTGTTTTTTAACACAGCATTCATCAATATTTCAGCTATATGATGGCGGTCTGTTCATAATCAAGTCTGGACCAGACAATCCAGTGATTGACTAGGTATCATCCATGCAATTGGGATACCATGCCATGCATCAACGAAGTCAGTCAGTCTGACCGAAAGGGACTATGATTTATTGGCAAACTCAAGGTATCTCAAAATGCTTTTGTACCTATAACTGAAGCAGACTAGCAAAGAAAATATTGGCAGTGAAATGAGTTAATGAATCAAGACATAATTCATAAAAAACCTTACCAAAATAATGAAAATAGCCAAAGAGTTCATGTTTACTAGCAGGGATTATGGCGACAAGACAATTTTGCTGTGAGAATCTATATTTCAGTATTCCCTGGCTGTGACGATCCTTGTTAGTGCATGAAGGGGGTGACCAGGGGTTTAAATGATCAGCTTCTGAGCTCTGCCACTCCAGGCAATTAGGTCAAGGAGCCCTCCAACAATAGGCAGGTGATTAGGTGGCTGATTGACACAAGCTCAAGCCCTGACACATGCCATTATGTAGCACACAGTCCTGGCTTTCAGAGGGCTAGCTACTGAGTCTCCACTCAACACTGAGTGACATTTAACAATAAGGGCACCTGTTTGGAGTAAGACAACCAGCTAATGAATCTAGGTGAACTGAAGCCAAAACTAGTACAAGGGATTTATCAAGGATACAAGACGATTGGTAAATGCTCTTGGCATGCACACTGTATTATTTCTTTAAACTCCTGATTTTCTCAGGTATCTTAATTTTGTAGTCAATGCAATCATGTAAAATTCAACCACTTCCTCTTTATTGGTGGTGTTATCAGTGTGACATAAGTCACTAAGACGAAGCCATCACTTTAGTTTTTCCTATATTAACACTGAGAATTTGGGGATAATAAAGGACATTTGCTGCAGACTTGAGGTTGAAGGTGGTCTAGAAAAAAACATGAGTCCATTTTTCTCCAGTCCATAAGAGTTACAAAGGAAACCGCTGACTGTCAGTGTGGTCTTATGCCGTTTGTAGCAATATTTCAGAAATATCAACGCAGGGGGACACCAAAAATGGGATTCACAAATTGTGGTGTTGACTGAGAACATGAACGGTTTTCCTTGAGAGTTGTTTTGAACAATGTGTGGTCTATTACCTATTGAGCAATAATATTACTATACGGCTAATGTAATCTGATCGTTTTCCTCAACTAAAGCTATGATCCTAAGAATGAATAAATCTATAAACACTTTCACTTTCTTACTGTTATTTCTGTACAACAAAACATTATTTGCTTCAGCGTTCTTGTGCACCAACATTTATAAGGGACCTCAATCATATATACAGAAATGGTAAATTTTGAACAATAAATTATCAGGCTTCATTCTTAAATTCTGAAGTGTCTTCTGTTTGTAAATATTTACCCCACTGCATTAACCCCATTGAAACATTAAGTATCCCAATCGGGTGGAAACTAACATTTTTAGTCCACTAGTCCTTATAATGATAACAAGTAGCCAAAGCCTCATATAGGGCAAATTTCTACTTGTCCTTCTGATACCTTAACCATTGGGCAGAGTGACGAGAACTACAGGACTAGTGCCAATTTCTTATGCTGCCAATACTATGAAGAATCAGACAAATAAATCTGACTAGATAATGATAGTTGGACTGAGAAAACCGCAGCCATTACAACTTACACCTAAGATTACATCAGTCTACCCAAGGACTTGTCTACTAGCCCTAACTTGCATCCATTGTCAGTAAATGTTAAGCCAAAGCATTTGGACTTGTGTCAGCTTATCTCACTGGAGTCAACAGAAAGAAATTCCCCAGACATCGTAAGATGCAATTGGTCGTAATGTCGCGTTTATGATGACTGCACTTATATAACAACATGTGTGTGTTTGTACTAGTCCAGACTAATGCCATTTTTTATATTGCAGCCCACTGAGATGCCAAGCCGCAGATTAACATGGATTCATGGGCCACTCTGACACATTATACCCACTCCATGCAGACCAGTCCTTGTTTATCCCCTTCATGCCAAGCACATTAAGTATTTAACAACAAGTACCATTTTTCAACGTCTTTTGGTATGAACACCTACCTCCCGCCCTCGAGGCTAATGCTCTATTCACCAGACCAGTGAGGCGTTCTCTTGACAAGGGCTTCATACAAGAGGATAAACTCACAGACTGTGACTTGACTGGCAATAGCCTCATGGCAGCCACTGAACAGGAACACAGAGTTACAACTACAAATCTTGAGTTGGAATTACCTTGACGGTGAACTTGTTGGAGACAAATCTCTGGTTCTGTGAGGAGCAGGATAGAGTCAATGTACGACTGTTAAGGATGTCCGGCTGGTTGTGGTAATAGTGGATGTTGCGGATCACGCCAATGTAGCGCTCCATCTTGTCAGCATCTGCAAAAGAAACAACATAAATATTCCCAATACACACCTAGTCTTTGAAGATATGGCACTTTAAGTAAGAAGCTTGTCTACTTGTGATTCTTAATTTACAGACAGATAAGTATAAGTATTTTCTCTACCTGTAAGCTGAGCCTGAGATCGCTAGAGACTCCAAAATTGTAGATTATTAACAAGATGTTAATTTCAAACACTGACTACATTATCATCACATGACAAAGACATAAAACCATCAGCATTATTTGCTGCAATAATTAACAAAAGTTGGAGAAGACAAGCCAGTTTCCTGAAGGTGTAAACCCATGTACAACAAAATCAAACAGGGCCTTACATAATCATAGTGCAAAGATGAGTGGGTAAGTCTATGTTAAGGTGTGGGGCTACTGTAAGTACCAAGATGGCTTTGTGGAACAGGGTACGATTCCACAAAGCAACCTTAGCACTAAGATGATCGTAACTTCCATACTTAAACATAGGTTTACGATCATCGTAGCTCTAAGATCACTTTGAGGATAGTGGGTCCTGATCCCAGGTGTTTTCAGCTCCCAACTTGATCACAACCAATCCCATTCAAGTCCCCCTCAATTACTGAGTGACAACTGCCCCACCTGGATGAGGCGTAGGACATACTTGTGACAGTAACTCCGTCGTTGGTTTCGCTCCACTCCAGTCCCAGGTTCTCCATCATGTGGGTGGGCAGAGACAGGTGCTCATAGAACAGGTTGAGTGGAGGGTCGGCCTGGATGGTGCACGAGTCAATCAGAATACCATCCTTCAGGTCGGTTTTGGATTCAGTGGATTCTGGAAATGTGTACAGACACAAGTCAGATCAGTGAGTGAGTTTTGTTTAATGCTGCTTTGAACAGTCAGAGCTCCAGGTAACTTTTGTGCAATTGAGTTTTTAGTCTCAAATTCCAATCTTAATTGGGTTATTACATTTTTCATTGGGTAACCAATATTTTTTCACTATTCATCATGCTATTGGGTTTTCAAAAAAATTAGTGAACATTTTAAGATTTTAAGAAAATGAAATAATGTTTTAGATGTATATAACTTTTCTAAATGTATAGGCTTGACTCGGAAAGTAAATTAGCTTGTTAATGTACGCATGCTGAAAAAGCTTCATTGGGTATTTACGTGAGCTGTTTTTATGCATTTGAGTTCTTCATTTAATGCCTGAGTTTCTGCACGCAAGTTAATTGAAAGTAATTGTGTTTTGAATATTTGGAGGAAGGGGAGGGGTATTTTACGCATATACACTGCCTATCTGTAGCTCAGACAGTATTAGTTATATCACAGCTGTCAACTTGATCGGGGAGGAAATCCAGAAGAAATACAGGTCTGTGGCGTTTGCCAGTTTAATTAAACACACAAGAGGGTATGGCGCTGACAAACCTGGAAATATTATCAGCATAACAAGTGGTAGAAACTAAAATGTTTAGTCAGCTATATATAGCAAAACACTTAAAATGATAAATTTCTACTAATCCTTATGATACCTTGACTATTGGGCAGTTTGGCAAGGACTACAGAAGTTGTGCCAATTTCTGAAGCTGACAACTCTGGGATTCAAAATTGTGAATTTCATCATCTTAACAACTGAGACAACAGTGCCCCTTCAGCTTTTCAGAACTTCACAAAAGTCATTATCTTTCTAATCTAATGGATAGAACTGTTTGCTAAATTCATTTCTTGAAGATCATCATATTAAGCTTTCTAAGAGATGCAGCTTATTCTTTGTCATGTAGATTGTTCAGTTGAGGTGACTACTTACGGTGCACCATGGACTTGGACAGTTTGTAGGCAAGTTTGGAAGCCTTGTCCTCATCGTCTTCCAGAGGTTCCACATCAACGTCGTCCTCCTGCTGTGTGGCGTAGATGTGGACGTCCTGGAAGATGCGGAGACCCCGTTCGAACTGGTAGATGAGTCGGGTGAGGTTGGTGTCGCCGCCGATGGTGATGATAGGCTTGGGAGGCTCCTGCACCATCACGTAGCTCTCAATGGTTGGCAGCTGCTTGGGAGCTCCGTCACAACTGTACACAAGAACCATTGGCTCACATTGAATGATTCATGTCACATTGCAAACATATCCGTCTTATGAGCTTATTCTGTGAAAATAGTCTGATAGATTCGAGACATGCCAAGATAAGGGACTTGTACTTTAAAGTTGAGTGAAACACCACAGTCCAAATTAGTGATGTTGCTTTTGGCCTACATCACTGTGTCCTCTAAGCAATTCTAGTCATTTCTTGTCCTACATGTTGAGGATACGAACCAGAACTCAGCTCCAAGCATCATTTTCAGTCAATATTTGTGTATTATATGGGCTAATATTTCTAAGCTTTCAGTGAGTGAGTGAGTATGGTTTTACGCTGTTTTTATTCCAGCAATATCAAGGTGGGGGGACACCAGAAATGGGCTTCACACACTGTACCCATGTTGGGAATTGAACCTGTGTCTTCGGCGTGACAAGCGAATGCTTTAACCACAAGGCTACCCAACCGCCCCTTCTGAGCTTTCAAGACCAAACAGAATTTTACTAGACTCGGGCTTCGAACAAGTGTCTAAACTTGCAGATTGACATGATCCAACATGTTTCTTGAAGCACATACAAATATCTTAATGAATTAAAAAATGTTGATGCAACAAACATGTCTTTTCCCATGACATGCATTCCTACACTTGTTTAATGTCTCTGCTACTTCAGACTTACCCAGACCATGGTACATGTGGATCATATCGGTGAAGCTACGTGTATTGATGGGGGAGTATTCCAGTACTTACACAACAGTGGTTTCGACTTTGAGGTTCCTGCGCCCGGGAGTTGGGTACGTCCTGGCGTTCACATAGGTCACCTCCCGCATCAGTTTCTCCACCTCCGTGACGTCACGGCCGCTGATGCTGAACTCAGTCATCTCACTGTTGAAACTGACACTCTGCAATGACAAATTAAGGTCAGCAATGAAATGCTGAGAAACATATGCAGTCAACATGGAGACTAGCAGAACATGTCACCAAGATACAGGTGACAATTTCCTTCATTTATACAAGACACAAGTTACAAACTTAGCAAAATAAAAATATTTTCTTTCATTTGTATACTTATTCTGTATTACTCCTTAATGTATTTACTGGTTTCTTTTGAAAGATAAACAAAGCTGTGTGAGGTCCAGCTGCAGAAGTTGGTCCAACCAGTTGTGAGGCAGACTCCTTCACACAGAGCCCAAGTGACCACACAGATTATTGGACACAACTTGTCAGTCTTGTGACAAGCAGGAATGTGAAGATGCTTTACGTCTTCACTTCCGTGGTCACTTGGGAGCTGTGTGATGGAATCTGCCTCACACCTGGATGGAACAACTTCTTCAGCTGAACCTCAGACAGCCTTGTGTTTTCTGTCAAAAGAAAGCAGTAGACGCATTCGTCAAAACACACAATCTCTATTTACCGTTCCACTCTGCATGTCATTGAGGGCATGAAAGTCAAGGTTCTCCTTGCAGTTGTTGAGGCACTTGATAACCCGATCGCTCTCTGTCTTGTCCTTCAGGAAAGACAGACCAGCCAGGTAGCCCCGGAAGTGATGCTCATATCGGTTCTCTCCTCCTGCCAAACGATAATCAGAAACTAGATAAAACACCTGAACAAGGCAGGAAGTAAAGGAAAGATCAGTTTTTATTAAGTTGGTCCCCTGAAGGCACACAATCAGATGCCTATATTTCACAGAAAATCACCTTCCCAATGAATAAAAGACACTCTTAAGATAGCCAAAGATCTAAATGTCTTGACAATAAGCAGCAAACATTTCAATAGTAACATTCCAAGAGTAACAATCCATCAGAAACAATCCAATAGTAACACACCAACAGTAACATTGGTGAGTGAGTGAGTGAATGCGCAAGTGAGTTTGTTTTTATGCTGCTTTTAGCAATATTCCAGCAATATCCAAGGGGGACACCAGAAAGGGGGTTTCACACATTGTACCAGTGTGGGGAATCGAACCTGGGGCTTCGTTGTAACAAGTCTTGTTTGTTTGTTTGTTGTTTAACGCCGCACACAGCAATATTCCAGCTATATGACAGCGGTCTGTAAATAATCGAATCTGGACCACAACCCAGTGATTGACATCATGAGCATCGATCCACGCAGTTGGGATACAATGACATTCATCAACCAGGTCAGCAACCCTGATCACCCGATCCCCTTAGTCGCCTCTTATGTCAAGCACAGTCAACTTTTACAGCAAGCATGGGTTGCTGGAGACCTATTTACCCCGGGTCTTCATGGGTCCGTTGTGACGAGTGAACGCTTTAACCACTAGGCTACCCCAACGCCCCATTTCAATGGAAACTGATCACCTTCTAAACCAAACGCCATGTGTGTGTGCCAAATTTGAAATCGAGCAAGAAAGTCAATGTTTCCTTGTAATAATGTCCCTAGATTTGAATACTATGGAAGTAAACCTCAATGACCCCAGGACCCTTGATGTGAGCCAGTTGTGTGAGATAGGGCAAGAGCTTACCCTGCCAACAGGCCCCGATGGTGAGCTTGGTGTAGTGGACTTTGTGGGAGGAGTGAAGTGGCCAGTCATCAACAATCTCCAGACTCATCTTGTCGGGGATCAGCAGTTTCCCATCAATGTAGAGTCGAACCTGAAGAAAAAATGGTAGAGATATTATAACATAATTCGAAATCACAACAGAAAACCAAAGCACAGGAAAACCTTCAAGAGGGAACTGAAATTCACATAGCCTATTTCTGAGAGTGAGTGAGGGATTATGGTTTTACACAGCTTTTTGCAATATTCCAGCAATATGACAATATTGGGGACACCAGAAATGGTCTTCACACATTGTACCCATGTGGGGAATCGAACCCGGGTCTTCAGTGTGACAAGCCAATGCTTTAACCACTATGCTATCCCATAGACCCTATTTCTCTAAGAACTTCCATTTACTACATGCCAAATGCTAAAGACTCCATTCAAAATAATGCAGTGAGTTTGGATTGTTCGTGTCCAGTACTCACCTCTGGGAAGTCTACACTGATGGCATAGTGGTGCCATTCTCCATCATTGACCTGGGGGATGTGCCACCGCCACTCAGCGGGCTTGAAGATCTCCATCTCCTCTGGTGATGTGGCTTCACGGCGCATCAGGAACACAAACTTCTCTCCATGGACAAACAGGGAGTAGTGGTGGCGGCTCATATCTGTCACAAGCAAACAATAGTAGGATGACATTCGGACTTCGGACTTCTGTCACCATTCAAAGAATTCTCTCTTCCAAATACACTATACACATTACCAAGCCATCAAGCCCAGCAAAAGCATGACAAATTACACACAACACATACAATATTGATGTAGTATGGTAAATAAAGCTTGGAGGTATTGAACCTATTCAAAGATCAATGTTGTGTTAACAAGTAATGGTTCGACATAAATTTGGAATATTTGACTTGCACTTTGTGTACGTGGCCATAAATATTAGATTGCTTTTTAAAACATAGGTTGCACTGGTGCATGTTTTACAAAACTAAATCTATGATTATTATGAAGCAATAACTCAACTTTAAACTGACAGTGATACAATATCTAGAGGGTCATTGTATGTACTGGTCCAGTAAAAACAATTTCTGTCCAGTAAACTTAGCTAAAGACTTCTTTGGTGTAATATCTACTTAAACAGAAGCAAAAGTAAACGTACAAATTCTGGCTATTAGACGCAAAATTTTGTCTCAGAATATCAGGGCTACATGAACTTGTCCACAGTTCCATTCTAGTGGTTTGTCTAACATAACAAGTTTGTGATGATAAATAACAAGTCCTTCTAGATTTCCATTGTCTCCTATTACTGGTGGCTTCATGTCTTGTCCTGAAATCTGTGAGCTCTTTCAAGTAACTGTGATTTAATTCTACTCACGTTCACCATCAGACATGCAGAGCACATGTTCCTTGGGGGCTCGGTGCTGGGAGGAGTAAGTCTCCAAGGGCTCATGCTTCATCCACGTGGAAATGGTGAAATGTTCATGGATTGTATGGTTGAAATGTACATCCGGCACTTCTACGGCATTGCTATGGCCATCGAAAGAGAAGAGCTGGTCACTTTCATGTCCATCGTCGGTGGGCAGGTTGCGAGTCCATGCAGCCAGGGACGGAGAGGGCAGTAGGTCCACACTTTCTCCACTAGCACCTGCAGCAGACACAACACAGTCAGCATCATCAGCATCCAGCATCTCCAGTGGGGAGTTACAATACAATGCAAGCAGGTGTAGAAATTAATTTAGAAATTTAATTCATGTTGGGACAATAATCGAGACTGGATCATACAATCCAGTGATTGATATCTTGAGTATTGATCTACACATCTGGGATTTGATGACCTGCATCAACCAAGTCAGTGAGTCTGACCACCCAATACTGTTGGTAGACAAGCAAGGGTTGTTGAAGATCAAGTCTTATCCAGACCATTATGGGCAAAACTGAATTGAACATGTGCAGAACTACATTTTAATTCCACATCTAAAATGTAACATCTTTGCATTCATTGGAATTTACGACACAAGATACTGAATAATTTTATGCATAACCTGTATGTAGAATGACTATGTTGTGTAAGGCCTCTTTGTCCAAGTATAACGTAGAAAAGGCACAAATATATTTTAACTTATGACAGGCAATTGGTGAGTTAATATTTATTTTGCTACAGCTGGAGAATTTCTTGTTTTCTCTTTTTAAACCAGGTTCCTAACAAAGCAAGGGTATTTATCACGGCTCAGGGATACACACTGGACAATAGAGGATGGTTTAATGCTAAAGAAAGCAAAACTTAGATGCACATGGTTCAAACAGCACTTCATCATGATAATCATGATGATGACAATAGTGCCAAGTAGTATTTGAGGTTATTTGAGTGGTATTACATGTACCAGTACAGATAATAATAATCATTGCTGCCATATACCATGACATAATCATATGTAATGACTAAACGCTGATCTAGGCTAACAACAATCTCATGGATTTATCAAGGATTCCAAAATAAACACACTTGGCAGGAATATTCAAGGAAAAGAAATATTTTGATCAAACTTATTAAGTTCTAATTTTTCATAATTACAGAGGCATTTTAACTTTGCATATTAAGACTGCATTCAAAAAGATCTCAAGGACCCCAGGTGAGTGGAGGTGAAATGGGGTTTAACTTGCTTCCAAGTACCATCTTTTAACGTCTTTTGGTATGATGCAGCCGGGGATCGAACCCCCAACCTTCCCCTCTCCGGGCAGACGCTCTACCACTTGGCCACGGGGGCGGTCTTCAAAAGACCCAAGGACCCCCCCCTTGATTTGCACAGTTTTTTCCTCCTATATCCCATCATGTGTCATCTACGTACATTTCTCTGTCATCAATCAAGTAAGGTAATCATGTCAACTGTTACCAGGTCTATCATGGTAGATATTTCACAACGTTCAGGTCGAGGATGATATCTTTTTTTCTACAGACCTTTATATTACTATTCTTAACTGAAAAAACAGGGCAACTTGTTTTTAACCAAAATACTCAGAAAAGAACAGTTACCTATATCTATTACCTCTGAACTTTCAGCATAGATAGTCAAGAAATTTGAAAGTATTCACAGGTTTAATCATTTTAGAAAATAAGAAATTAAAGGTTTTTACACTTAATGCAAAATATTAGAATACTTGTGTTCATGAACAGAGGACAGTGGCAAACACCACTAAAAACACATTTGACTCAACACCTTTCATTAGTGTCGCATTGTCAGTCTTGTAATCAGAATCTCGTCAATTACTTTTCGGACAAATGAACAGGACTGTGTTTAGCCAGAAACAAACTGCTCAATAGCTTTTTCATTTCGTAGGTCACATGGTTAGAACTCAACGCTAGTCTGCAAGCCAAGGGCTATTACAAATTTTCCTATTGTTTTAACATCACAAATGATATTTTATCTTCCTGGGCTTGTAAAGCTTTTGAGGTTAGTTCTAACCCTACCATGTCCAGTGGGGATCATTTTAGAAGTTATTCCATGATACACTGTTGTATATCACCATTAAAATTAAGTCATGGCAACTTTTTTGTTCATTTCATTTACCGGGATCAACCCTATTCTATTAGCATGTTTTAGAATTTAGAATAAAGAAAATGTTTAATAGATATTATAATTCCACAAAAACTAAAGAATGTCCTTCTAAACATGCTAAAAATGAACTTCAGATGGCTAAAATGCCTATGTGTACCAGTGTCTTAACCGTGTTCCACTGTGGGTCGTGATGACCCCATTATTCAACATTAGCACTATAGCTCTTGATGAGAGCCACAAGGACGAATTTTCAGAATTGACTCGGTGTAAGTAAATGGTATTAAAAGATCATGAAAACTTTACTTAGTGTTACTCGTGTAGGATAGGATAGGATACTGAGACTTTTCACACAAAAGATAAATTAATTATCAAATTTAAAAATATTCATATGCAATGTTCAGTATCTTTTTCTGCATCCAATCCATGCACTTGTGCATACTGGATGCACATGCACTTGTGCATACTGGATGCACATATCTGTGTAGTGCATAATGTGATAATGATGAACACAAAGTTAATATCTGCATCCATCATATCACAAGAGAAAAAAGTTCAGTTCCACAGTTAATAATGCATACACATAAAAGAAAACCATCTGGAATCCTGACTTCTTCAAAAATGCACAGCTAAATACAAAGAAATCTTTGAAAAAGTCAACAAATATTCTGCATGTTATCAGACAGATTTTCATCAAATATAATGTGTGTTCCACGAGAAACAACACATTAAGGGAACTGAGACAGTGTCTGCTCAAAGTAAATCCAACAAGTTCAACACTATGTCCAGCTACCCCACCTGGAACAGGTGATCATCAGGGTTTTACGCACCACACACGTGCATCCAGTACGCACAAATGTTGAGATTGGATGCAGAAAAAGAATAAACTGTATCCCGGAGATGCAAAATAATATCCCCTGTCCCTACAGCACATCAAGGGTAGTAATGGAAGGTCATTTCATCTATTAATCTTAACAAATGTCCACTTAATCATTGATTCACAAAGTAATTATCAATACATACAGTACACAACACTATTTCTTTACTTTGCAAGACCCTCATACTGCCAGCTAGGACCCTCAAAATTAATTATCGTGGTTCCCTGGACCACAACTTTTGTAAGTCAGGGCAAAAAGCCTGCATTCATGTGATATGATCATCTTTATGTCCATACAAAAAAACTGTACAGTCCATCCTCCTTCACTAACTAAATAGTTGTTTACACCTTCTATTATATATTGTTGGTTTTCAAAAAATTCAATGTGTTGGGGAAAAAAATATTTAAATAACTTCAAATTCCAGATTGCTACTGCTACCAATGAACGAAAAACAAACTTCTAAGTCATGCCATCAGGAGAGTATAGCAAAACAATACCTGAAAAAACACTGATTATTTTGGTTTTTGGTTTTTTTTTTAATTAAGATTTGTAAACATATTATACACCATTTCTTGTAAAACGGTTGGCCCCAAAACAACGCTTAAAGGTTTTAGGGTTTTTTTTCTAATTTCAATTTCTTTGGTCAGTCGGTCTTGTAAACCAATTATTTGAAACAAACAAGACCTTAGCCATGTTAGTGATATTGCAATACCTCTCTGTATTGACAATTGACATAACACATTGACTAGTAGAAGTTGAATAATCAAAACTACAAATTATGAATGAAGTAAATTGTCTGCAAAAGAAATAACATTTAGAATAAAATTACTGCTCAGTTTAAGTAACAAGTTTGGGATATGCATTGCACAGTGACCTTTTGACCTCCAACATGTTAGATTCACCGGTTCTAATGAACATAGCACTGTTCTCAGAAACAAGGGTCTCACACAACAATGAATCATACTCCACCACTTCAACATACTTATAACAACATATAATCCAATTCTCTCCAGAGTGTCCTGTTTGATCCAAGGAGAACACAAAACACAAGCCTCCATATCTCTCACAGGCCATTGATCAAACATATTTCCATCTACCATGATAATACTTACCACAGAGCTTTCTCTGGGATGTAATAGAGTATGTATCACGATCACAGCCCTTGCCGATATGTTTTGTCGCTAGGGTCATCCTTACAGCTATTTTTTCAGGTGTGCATCCCTCTTCACAAAGTTGAAGACGAGCATGATCGGCAATTTTTTGCCTGCCACTTCCTGCGACATATGGGATATGGTCCCGCACATCTTGCCAACCACTACGGCATAACTCCTCCACCACAATGTTCACGAACACAGGTTTCGATCTTTTCTTGCCACAATCGCTGGCTACAACCTTAAGAATGTAATTTCGGTGAATATTAAAATCCAAAGGCTCTGTGTTTTTAAGATTTCCCTTATGATCGATTTCAAATGGAACCTCTGGCGTAAGGATTTCATAGTCACAGATTCCCTGGTAATCAGCAGATCTGTCTCCATCAGATGCTCGCAAGGACACGATGCTGGTGTACATCTTGCCTTCTTGCACAGTGGCGAAGTAGGAGGAGTTTTCGAAGGTTGGGGCAAACTCATCAACATCTTTAACTTTGATCAGAACAACAGCCCTGCAAAGAAAAAACACAACAATTAGAATAGTGGTCAACAATACTGCCTTAAGTGTTTGATTTGTTTGTTTGTTGTTTAATGCCACACTCAGCAATATTTCAGCTACATGACGGCCGCCTGGAAATTTTTGAGTCTTGACCAGCAATCCAGCAATTGCCATCATGAGCATCAATACACGCAATTGGGATACGATGACATGCATCAACCAAGTCACCAAGCCTGACCACGTTGACCACCCAATCCCCTAGTCGCCTGTTACAACAAGCATGGTCACCTATTACGACAAGGATCGGTTGCTGAAGACCTATTCTAACACGGATATTCCCTTGTTTCAACTGTTTGAAATTAAGCCTGAAAGTTAAGGGTCCCCAGATTCAAATAGTAAGGGCACAATTTAATTTAAAACACTGCTGACTGACATCCTGAACAATAAAAGTTGCCGGTGCTGTAAAAAGTCAATGATTTTAGTATGTACAGACATAACTTCTGTCACAGAATGTGTATCACAAGCTGTTACAAGTAAGATTAGTGATACACCATTACTAGCATATAAACAGTCCTGGTCCCATTGTATAGCAATGAAGAGTAAGGATCAATTTCTCAGTGAACATGTGTTTAAAGCTGTCATTCTGTCCGCTCAAACAAATCAATGTTTTCAGTTAGCATAGCATTATGATCATGGACAGGTGGATGAATACTTGCGGAATCGGATTAGGTATTACATGAGTTTGAAAAAGCAGTTAGGGATCAAATCATCGATCCTGAACAATTAAAACAGAAAATTTGTACATTTACATCATTGTCATTATCCTTCATTGAAACAACCAGATATTGAAATAGAAAAGAGCTTAAACGATATTATACAATACCCTGCAAAACAAACAACTCAACCGGGAAACATTGCAAGAGTAACAGGCCTTGAAATGTCAGACATCAGGGCTCGATTTAGTTACATAAAACATGCACCAGTGCAACCTATCATTGTACAATGCAATCTAACATTTGTGACCACATGCACAAAGTGCACGTCCAAATCTTTCAAATTTATGTAGAACCCTTACTTGTGAACACAACATCGATCTTTGAACAAATTTAAAACCTCCAAGATTTATTTATCATACTACATCAATAATGTATGTAATTTGTCATGCTTTGTGGGGCTTGATGTCATCAAACTGTGAGTCCTTCGTTATCAAGTGCATGTTTCTGTATTGAAATTGCTGGAACCAGGGTACAACCTGGTTTTGTCTGTTGCAACAAGGTTTCATGTCACCATGCACCTGGTGCAAGTTACATCAAGTTCCTTACATCGACACCTGGACATGGTTTCCTTCATGTTATACCCAAAGTTTCCTCCACAAATTCATTAAATGAAACAACAAAAAATGATGACGAAATAGAATAATCTGAACTTCACTTAGTTAAATCAATCAAGACTTAAGTTGAGTTAATTAGGCCACAATAGATTCATTTTCATCCAAAAAATAAAATATCAGGCGGGTGCATATAATTGTTTATATACAAAAAAAGTATACTTTTATCAAAACATGTGTGTACCTTAACCATCAACTGACTTTTGTTCTTTGTTGTTTAATACCACACTCATCAACAGTCGAGTTGTAGACAGTGGTCTGTATTTTCTTATACAGTAAATAATCAAGTCGAGACCACTCAAGACCAGACAATCCTATGATTGACATCATGAGCATTGATCTACACATTGGGATAAAATGACATGCATCAACCAAGTCAGCGAGCCTGGCCACCTGATCCATAAGTCTTTTTTAACTGAAAACCAATTCTAAGTTACCCAAATCTTCACGTGGCACCATCAACTGATGTCATTCACACAAAGCTAGAATGTTTGGTATGTGTATTGTCAAGAAAGGGAACACAGCAATTTTCTTTGTGTGATGGAATTTGGGAACAATAACATTATGTGATGTTGGGTGTTATATATTAAGGAAAGCACCAATGAAAATCTACAATTTTATTATTATTATGGCCTTATGATTATCATATATAATTTTGCTATGCGATAAATTGTAAAGAACAATGAAGATGTTTGGTTTATTTGACAATAAAACATTGTTCTATCATCACATTTCTTGAGAATCTATTGCGGGAGTCATCATTATTCAAATACGAGTTAATTATTTTAAAGCTTGTACATTTTATCATCATCCTTAAAGATGTCGTATATAATGTTGATAACTCATATAAGAAATAAACAATCCAAATCATTCATTTCTTAAATAAAGATGATATCATGTACAAGTGGATTAATAATCCTTCACTGACAATCACAAGATATTATAGTACATCTCCACAAAACCATCTGAAGATCCTGTCCTAAACATACTCAAATTACTCAAATCCTTGGCAAATTCCCAATTCATGATAACTCAAGTCCAGAAATAGATGAACATGCATCATTTCCTGCACCTCGTCATCCCTGATTCAGTCACGTATCATGTGAATTTATCTGATGACATGACACATGCAAAACTGGTATTACAAGGCACAGAATCTTGCATCCTTCTTACATCAAAACACAAAATAGATGCTGATAGAAGAAAACATGCATCCCATGGGACGCACAAAATGCATCAACTTGACATGTTGATAGTAGCCATGTTGCATATTTATTTAGCATGTATAAGCAGCATGCAACTCCTGTCATGCTGAAATGGCATGTTACGACTATTTGCAAAACATGATGTCCTCGTCTGGTCGTACATATGGTAAATTCAACACAACATGGGGATGGATCATATATCACAATGTCACAATTGTGGGGACTGGGAGTGACACTCACAAAATGTAGAATGATCGACCCACAGATACATAACTTAGTGTAAAAATTACAAAGTCAGACATATTTCAGATAATGAGGGATTGGAAAGAAGGACATTTTAGTTTCCGTAACATTAACCTACACACACTAGATGCAGGAACACTTCAATGGGTTTTTAACCAATGTTAGTTTTCACCATAGACAATGTACCCATGTCCAAAATTACAGGGGTTGCGCTAGAATACTTCTATCTTGGGACCCCCTAACGTTTAACATTGGGGTTATTACAAGGACACCTTGATTTTCATGCTAAATTTCAAACACTGCATAAGATTTAGTAATAATCCAAACTGGTACAGATTAGGGGTGAAACAATACAGCAATGTCACGATATGATATGTATAACACAATGGTACGCATATTTACCTCAAATTGCATGGAAACTTCTTGACAATAAATATTTAAGAGAAGGTTCAAAAGGTAAAGTTAGCTGAAGACATGTTGATAGCAGCTATTGTTTCGTAGTGAACTTGATATCGAAATTACAACTCATTTTTCGATATGTGACTGACAAAAACCCTGGGGGTCAGAAGTAAGTAATTCATTTCAGCAAGAGCATCGTCTTGTATCAATACAGAAAAATCGTTTCACCCTTAGTGCAGATGGCCATGAACAGTTTCCTGATCCCATAAAAATGTCACAGGAAAGAAAGAACACTATCCAGTGGTTATATGAAAACTTACACATCAGACAGGCGGGGAGGGTTGCCACAGTCCTTGGCAATTATTTCAAACTTGTAGTGTGAGCGCTTCTCAAAGTCAAGCCTCTCCTTCTCCCTCACTCGGATCTCGGCTGCACCAGTTGTTTTGTTCTTCAGCTCAATAACAAAAGGGATCTTTCCTCGCTTCTTGCTCTTGAGTATTTTATATTTGCAGATGAGCCCTGTAACAAAAAAAGAAATTTCTGTATCTATCCAATAATTGTTTCAAACTTTTTTTCACGATTCCGGTCACTAAACCTTGTTCACACATATTCATACAATTTCTTAAACAGTCATGCACATCTCAGATCTGGTTTCAAATTGCATGCCAAGAATCTCTATGCAATGCAGATCACCACTATGATGCAATGTTAGAATACTTCTGGATGTAAGAATACAGGAATCTTACAAAAATTCCCCAATTAGGACCAATTTATTTTTCAAAATTTGACCACCAGTATAAATCTAAAAATGATTGTTTACTCAGTCACAGAATACCTTAATGGTTTGAAATCGACAAAACTGAGAGCAGATGAAAATATTTTATCAACGGGTTTGTACAAGAAAACAGTTGTATGTGATTATGCTCCTGCTGAGTGCTTTCAGCACAATTTTAATAAGTCTGTATCTCATTTTGGATTGGTGGTTGATGTAAAATAATAGATTTTAGCGGGAAAAAAGAAGTTCCTTCAGATGTTTCCTAGGCTCAGACTAACAGACAAGTGGCCATGTCTGTCCTTGTTAATATTATCAAACATGGCTATCATGGCTGAGGATCATTGCCACAGACAGAATGACCACTAAAGAACAGTGCCAGGTGAGGCCCATCTTTCCCTGTCATATCTTCTACTTACTTGCTCCACCGATGCTGTCCTCATCATATGCCGACAGTCCAGGTCGGAGATCAACTGTTGTCTCATCTTCCTGGATCTGACCTCGGAATAATGCAAAACCTCTGGCATTTACTTCAGGAGACTTTATCACAGGGTCGAACGCATTTGGTTCTGGAAGTAAATAAACAGGGTTTAGTGTTGGGAACAAATCAAGACTGATCATCACATTGAATCAAATGTCAGAAAATTGACTGTCTACTTTCTATTTTGAATCCTGCAATAACTATTGGCAAAATGTCTCACACAATTTGTAGAGTAAAAATAAAATTGATCATTAATGACATTAGACATGTTAGGTACTCAGATCCATCTTTGTTTACTCATCAGAAAATCGTAACTTAACCAGAACGTTACATTCCAAAAACCAATAATCTTGAGGATTCAGAAATCTGCTATACAATAATACATGCTTGGACAAATAAGCACAATGAAATAATTATCTTGTATCTACCAGCCAGACTGCATTCATGATAAGCAGACCAATAATTTCCGTAATGTTAACCGTGAGCCAACTCTGAACACCTATCTTGTCCCATCTTCAAACAACATTAACCTTGTTCAGGATATTTGATAATAAAAATGACTCCCTAATATTTCTCCCTTGGTATTTTTTTCCCAAAAGCCAGTACCAAAATAATATTGTTTGATAATACATGGTTACTAATATTTTGGAGGTTTTCAAGCAGAAAAACTACTTTTAAGACTACTTGAAAAGTAAGTGATCAATCCTGATATGTGTATCATGATGCACATGTATCATCTCGATTGTAACCATGGCATCAATGTCTTTATATGAATGATAATATGACTCTGCATGTTCACTGTTGCATCCCAGCTCTCGTCCTTTGATAAATTTATAATCAAGCGAAACAGCATTAATAATTAAGTTCACTGTCTGCCATGGACATTAGCATGATTAAAAGTACTCTAATGTTGAGGGGAACAACAATTATTTCAAACAAAATATTTATTTATTGACATCGTCAAAACACAATTTTGCATAATATTTTTAGATTCAAAATCATCATATCGTGCATACAATGTTTGAATATATCATAAATAAACTTTTGAGAAGTCAAGTATAATGTGAGAATAAGCAGCCTGATAAACTCAAGCATTTTGTTGATGGTATTATTTTGGATTTTCTTGCATAAAACATGTAAAACTCGAAGTCTTTTCAGATAAAGGTTCACGGAACACAAGCGATTATCAAGCCGCCATCAGTGATGCTTCCCTAACCAACTATCAGATTTCTGACAGTGTGTGGCCTAAATATCTTGCCCCCTTATCTCAGAGTTCTGCCAATCACTGAACTGGGAGGGCTTGTGCAACAGGCTTCTTCTGTCGACACTACTGATAAACAAAATATAACATTTCCATTTTGAGACAAGTCCCTGTCATGGCTTGAAGCCAGTTTTACAGAGATGGATAAGAACAATTAGTAAACTGTAAGGAGGTCTCGTATTGACCTGTCACAATTGTTCTGTGCCTTAATCACTGTTTGTGATACTGGTCAATATGTACTGGAGCCTTTTGAACATGGTGAAGTGATGGGACAGATGCATAAGGGGAATCAGCAAGTTTTCATGCCAAATCAATAGCCATGTTCGTATTACTGGTAAGAATGAAAGTCAATGGCCAAAAGCCAATCCCAGACAAATTCAGCGACAAAATTACCAAAATTCTGTAGTAAAAACATAACCATTTCCCTCTTCAAAACCAAGTTTTGTTTCCTTGATTCCACATTTGAAAACAGCAGAAGAGGAAACGTTCTTTTGAAAAAAAAAAAAAAAAATTCTATAATACACAGAAATGTATTCATAGACTAAATGTTAGTCTAGGGGTAGCCCAGTGCCAAGAATTAAACACTGTCAGAAAACTTCAAGGACCCTTCGTCATTTCCAACATTTCCATGACAACGTGGACTTCAAATACATGTACTGGAAAATAGGTTCACAATATTCACAATTACTTCTTTCAGTGTTCAATATTCTTTTCAGTTCATATTTTTGTTGTATTAAACAACACAAACAATAAAAATATAATTCCTCTGGTCTAACTTTATAAAGGTGCAAGATTGCTGATGAGGTGTTGACCAATATTCACTCACTCACTGGTGTAACATTTCTGTGTATAGTATACTGCATACCATACTGCTGTCGGTACGAGCTAAGTATGATAAGGGGACATGCTTTGCAAGAGGAACGGCTTTGGATCTGAATCCTTTGTAAAGTATTTTCACTTGAAACTGAGCATGCTGACGGCATGGTGCGTGATCCATTCACTGTCAAATTTACCAATACCTAAGTCTCTGAAGATTTCTTAAAAACAAAAATAACAAACGTTGCTGATCACTGTAATCTGTATTTAATCATACTCAAGTATGAAATTGATCAGATTTGTGAGAATGCTCAAACGATGATTCATCAGACGGGGTAGAAACAATGGGAAATGCGACATTGCCAAATCTGCTTCGAGGGACTAGGGAGGACATCAATGTATCTTGAATCAATGCATTCTCACAGCACTTCTCAGTGTTCAAATTTAAGAGGGATCCTGGGTTTGAGGTTTTCTATGGTATTTGAATCTAGGGACCCCCTAAATATTTGAATCTAAACATTAGGGTTATGGCAAAGGACCGTTGGACTTACATGCCTATAATTTGCCTCTTGTACCAGGAATATTTACACATCATATCTTTTACATTCTCAAAAGAATGTAGATTAGTTGTTTCATACATAGGAGTATTTTAATGTATGTGGCCTATTTTTGGCAAGATAGCGTGGTATACGAATCCAGTCAGCAATACTCATCATGGTCAGTAAATCAGAAAGAACATGTTCAAATCATGAGAATAGAACCATTTTTTGTTATCACGGTCCAGTATTTTTTTATGTATTAACAAGTAGTGGGTATGCTTTGCTTTGAATAGTAGCCTTATTGTTCTCCAAGCTCAATTATCACCTAACCTCCTAAACGAACTTGAACAATTGTTCATTCAATTCCGACAGCTCTAGATTAGCTAGTAATTAGTAATCTTTATCCTGAATCCGAACACAATGTGACCAGTCAACCAGTAAATAAACAATGAACTACCATTAGAGCATCCACAAATATTTTGTGTAATTATTCACATGGGGATTAAGATGAAGCCAGATGTAACTTTTAGAATAGTTTCATGAAAAAAAATTTAAAAACGTAGTATTTCACAACATAGACAAAGGCTTATGGATAATATCTGCTGCAGTTTCCAGTGGTAGAAACTAACATTTTTAGTCCACTAGTCCTTATAATGATAACATAGTAAAATCCTTAAAAATGGCAAAATTTCTACTTGTCTTTATGATACCTTAACTATTGGGCAGTTTGGCAAGGACTACAGGACAAGTGCCCATTTCTAACGCTGAATTTCCAGTGTCCCTATTCAAAGTTTCTACATCACCATACTTCAAATCATGTAAACATGCAAAACATTTATCACAAATGTGTTTTCAGAAAGATAGGAAATCAAACCAATTTCTACATGTTTCCAAACCCTAATCATTTTGCTAATGGGTATTGGGGGTAAATATGTCGTGCTCACAACGAATTTGGAGTTTTCCCAATCTGCCCATCCTATCTCGTGTTTCTCGAACCACTGACACACTGAGCTTATGAACCGAAGTACCAAGGGAGATTTGCCGGATAAGTGTACATCGAATCATAAGCATATTCAAACGACCTTCCCGTAAAATCTTAATTTTGTCATACACAAAGAACGTCTCTTTGTCATGCTAAAAAAGAACACAGCACGTTCCACCGGGAGCTAACACTGTAGTCAAGCAAAAACTGCGCATCGTCGCGCCATCCTCTCCTTTTGACATTTCACAACGAACGATGCGGACATTGCTTTATTCCATTGAAAAGACACTGCTTTTGAGCGTATCCATTAATGTATATTCATCCACGTTGTCACAATCCTGACATATATGACAAAATTACTGTTATGAGAACGGCCTTCGGTCAAATTTGTTGTATTAATTGTCACTATCTCATTACTCATTCAGAGAATGTGTCAGACAGCCACTGTAGAAGAATCACACACATGTTCAGGAACGAACCACGATACTCACCTGAAAAACCGCAAATTAGCGGCAATAATGTCACTAGAACACATATTATCCGTATATCCTCCATGTTCCTATGTGTTATATGTACAACATTGGCTTACAGTCCGTAGAAACGCCAACTGTAAATTGGTAACCAGATTTTCCCCTGTGCACAAATAACAAATATGGCTGACTGTGCGCGTATGATAATGAGATGCGATGACGTAAACAGACTTCCTGCAGCGGAACACACAGAATTCCGACGGAAAAACCCTCTATTGCCCACGGATACTATATATTCGTTTGACTTATCCCTACTTTTAATATTTTCATGACGCTGAGTTATTTTTGTAGTTGTTGCATTTACAGGACATTGTTTGAGTTTATTCCACTGTGAAAAGCGTATTAGCAAATTAGTGCGACAGTGGTGATAGTATATTCCTAAAAACATATTTACTGAGTAAGACTTTAAGTTCGGGACAGCTAAAAACACAGGTTTACCAAAAGATATAGTCTTACTATCAGTACGCACACTGTTGCACAGATATTTATTTTGAAAGTATATCACAGGATTCTTGTAGTAGTGATCATGTCAGTGTTCACGGATTTGTTGTTGTTGTTGTTGTTGTTATAAATCTGTAATCATACATATATACTGTTTCTCCACACCTGCGTATAAATCTAAGCAAACTACATGTTGCCGTTTTCGTTCAAACAACAATGGCATTCAAATACATGTCACCAAGACCCTTCCTTTCCTTTCCTGGATGTTGAAACTTGATAATTAAAAAACACCACTCTTTTTAATTCGGTTTCTTCAAACAAATTATATTTTCTGCTCGTTAAAGTTACTTGGCATATCACTAACAAGAGAAAACCAAAGGTATTCACTGGGTTTGTTTAAAAAATCTGACCACTTAAATAATAAAAACAATTTGGCTCTTATCACCAAGTTTAAGAAAGGAATACATTAAACCCCACCATATACTTGTTTTTGCTTTGCCATAAATAAGATACCAAGGATCTAATTATATATATCTACATTGGGATTTTATGACGAATCGCCAGATCATGCCGTTCTTTTTTTAGCGATATGAAAAGGCTGTTAGGTTAGCAGTATCTTTAAACCGGAAGTGCTTTAAACTTGCCTGCTGGGACACAAAACTTTCTGTTTACAGTCAAAGTTATTGCAATGGAGCATCAAATACAATGGTATTTACACATATATGTTCTTAACGATGTATACATTATGTCATGGTTATTTGTTTTTGGTGATTATTGGGTTAATATAAACTTTAATTCACCAGGAAATGTTATATTTAGCCTCGAAACGTCGAATGAGTCAGATTGTTGTATACAAGTTCCTTTCTCTCGCATTCGCATTCCTCGAGTCACCAGGAAATAGTTTTATTCCCACTTCCAGAGTGAGCGTGTAATTTTCCCGTGGGTGGAGTGGTGGCCACTTGATCACTATTTAACTGACGATGGAATTCAAAGTAAGGGGATTCTATTGATAGTCGTAATTGTATCTCTTGTCTCAGCGATGCGAGATCGAAATGTGTCTCAACTTGTTGAACAACTTCAGAGTGAAGAAGAAATGTTTACGATACGAATATTGTACAAGAAAACTTCATACCACCTTCAGTTCTAATGATTGAATGTTGATACTTTCTTGGACTTCCTTTAGAATTGTCTTCTATCCTGGTGGCAAATTGCAATAACACAATCATGGCATTTGTGACATTGACAATAGATTCTATCTTTATCAGTTGTTCTAATTTTAAGATCTCGGCAACAATGCAGTTTACCGGGCGCAGCCCGAGCTCTACCATCCGCTCAATTACTGCGCTATATTGCCACTGCTGTCTCGTTTGCCGTTACCGTGCCTCACGCCCTGGTGACTCTCGCTTTACGATCCAACACCTGTTTTCGGTCTTAGGGAAACTTACACATCTTTACGATCCAACACCCGTTCTCAGTCTTAGGGAAACTTACACATTTTTACGATCCAAAACCCGTTCCCGGTCAAAGGGAAACTTACACGTCTTTACGATCCAACACCCGTTTTCGGGTCTTGGGGAAACTTACACATCTTTACAATCCAACACCCGTTTTGGGTCTTATGGAAACTTACACGTCTTTACGGTCCTTAGGGTTAGCTTGCTTTGGGCAAGGGTTAGCCATAAATTCTTACCTTTTCAAGCGTTAATCCCATTGGTCGGTCATGTTGACATAAACAATGGTGGGTGTGGTTTCAAGAAAAGATGAATGGGAGAGCGGACCATGACGTCACACGCATGTGCAATTCATTGTTTACTGAATTACGCAAGCATGTTAATTCGGGATTCTAATGACCAGTTAAACGAGCACTGTTTACATGTGATAGTGCCTGAGGTCCAGTGGTAGAGCGTGGCTCATTTATGCATTAGCAGAGCCGATGAGCCGGCATAGCGAGTTCAAGCCCCCACAGCGCTAATTGGATCTGAAAAAGTGCGCCCGGCAAACATGATAAAGTGCACTACTCCCAAGATGTCTAATACTTCACAAATAGTTTACAAGAACAGATCATGCGTCAAAAGTTGCTGGGACACATATTGTGTGTTTCTTCCAGTGCAACTTTCAAGTTTCTATACAGTCAAGAATGTACATCAAGTAGATAGTGTCTGTTTGTTTTGAAATATTGTTTCCATTGTGGTCTATTACACATGTAGGATGTCTTTAGTTTGTCAGTGTACTGTTGGTTATCTTAGCAGTTAAGTAATCACACTCATATTTGATCGTCCAATTTGAATGTAATTTGTCGTAAGAGTGTCCCCTGCTATGATACATAGAGGTTATTATGTGAGTGTGTTTTGGGATGTAAATATCTTGTGTTAGGAACAGACATTGTATTTGGCAGACCATGGCAAGCTAATATGCTTGGACAGACCAGAAACCTATGATTGTGGGTTCGAATCCCAGTTCGCCTCGATTATGTTTCTAGGTTTGTCAGCACCATACCCATGCCTGTAGGTTCACAAAGGTGGTAAACATCTAAGACCTGCATCACTTTGAACTTTCCTGCCACACACTGTGATGTAACTGGAATACTGTTCAAAGCAGCATGAAGCCCAACTCCCTCACTCTATTTCTCAGTTACTGAATTATCCACTTAAACTTATTGTTCATTGTCTTTGGAGCAAGAACCAACTCCTGACAAATTATTTCTACTTTGATGTGTTCCAGGTGTTCATAACATGAACAGAGATGGTTTCTACACCAACATGAAAAGGAAACGAACGTAACACGTCTTCCAATTTGCCCTATTTTGACCCACCATCATCTGCAAGATGGAAACTCCAGAAACAATCCAGCACTTGATCCTTTTGTTTACTGTCTTGGTCTTGGTTTCAAGCACATCAGAATGCCCTGAATCCTGTACCTGCAATCTCCAAATCTCCAAATCTTGGGTGTCATGTGAAGGAAATGATCGCTTATCCCCGGCAAAAACATGGTCCGATTTAGTGCATGTTGTGATGAGATATCCCTTACTGAAACAACTTTCATACCAAAGAGGATTGACTGCACTTCCCTATCAAATACCAAGATTTGATGAACTAGAAAAGCTCAACTTATCCCAGAATTATATCACAGAGTTGCAATCAGATGCCTTCACTGGAATGATATTTCTTCAGATTTTGGATCTTGGTTTTAATGGAATACAGAAAGTTGACGAATATGCTTTTCGTGGTTTGGAAAATCTTATGACCTTGAACCTTGTTCACAATAAGATTGCCAGTCTTTCAGAAAACACATTTGAAGATCTTTTTGATTTGAGAACACTTATCCTCAAACAAAACAGAATTACAAGTTTGCCTCAGGGAATATTCAGAAATTTGCAAAATCTGAAGATTCTTGATTTGAGCTACAATTCCTTGACTTATCTTTCTTCAAAACACTTCACACCTCTTCGGAATCTGAAGGAGGTACACCTTAACAGTAATCTTGTACAGTCATTCCATGTGGACACAGTGTCTGCTCTAAGTCACATTCCAGTCTTAGACCTTTCAAACAATCCCCTTGATTGCTCATGTGCAATGAGTGAGCTCAAGATGTCTATGGCCAAGAGGACCACCAGCCTTATCAACCCGAATGCAACTGTTTGTGCATCGCCACAGTACTTCTATGGGCAGTCTATAGAAGCTGTAGCCCTGAAAGATCTCAATTGTACTGATCCCCAAATATCCTTAATATCAGAAGCCCAGGTTATACCATATCAGCAGGATCTGTACCTGCCATGCCAAGCTGAAGGTTCCCCCACACCAGCAATATTATGGGAAACGCCCTGGGGCGACACCTTCGCCCGGCCCTCCAGTTTCAATTTCATAGGGGATGACGGCATTGGATATCATTCACATCATGCTTATCAAGCCAAAAATGTAATCCTTGTATCTCACGTAACTCTTTTTGAAAACGGAACTCTGTACATTTCAAAATTCAGGGGCTATTTTGCTGGCAATTTCACCTGCATTGCCGTGAATCCTTTGAGTAATAGCAGCGCAACAGTCCACGTTGAAATTTTTCATATTTTGAAACTTACATTTTTCCAAAGCTTGTTTATAAGTGCATATTGTTCTGGTGGCTTTTTGGTGTTTGGGATCATTGTTGGCAGTATTAAGTTAATAGTTTGTGCAATTCAACGCAGACTCAAAGCCAAGAAGGTCGAAGACAAGAAGGAGTCTGAAAAAGCAGTGACTGTTAGTGATATTGTTGTTGTCTTTGATGAATCTGATGACCGTTCCGATCCATCACTGCCGAAAACCCCTCTTATTTCTCCATACATGAGCACCCCGAATTCACCGCAAAAATGTACAACACCAACCGAAGAAGTTGGATGGCTGCCTGCAAATATATTTGACACTTTGGATGAAGCACGCTGGAGGTTACGATATGGAGTTGGGCGTCGGATGGAGAAAGTACGAAGTCACGTTCAAAACCAAGTGCAGTCTATACGAGAAAGCAGTACACTATATATGCAGAGTATCCGAGATTCTGGTAGCAGTGCAGCCAATCGAGTCCGGACCGGTATTGTTGTTGGTGTGGAGACAATGAAATATAGTGTCCAGTCAATTCGAGAGTTCTGTGGTACCGGCGACATGAGAGGACAAACGATATCAATGATATCAGTATCAACCGATATTGATACTGATCAACGCACTGAAGTCATCCGATCAGTAACATTTGTTTGAATTACAATGTCTCAACTTCTTTTCTGCTTTAGAAATACAGGTATCAGGATACATTTGAGTACATTTCTATTCAATTCCAAAGTTCAATACATAAATTTTTAATTTTTTTGTATGGTCATGATTTAAGTGATATCTTACTGAATTTTTTATTTCCTTATGTGCGGACACTTGCCCATATTCAAGAATGGTAAGGTATAACAGCAATATGGGATCATGTTGGTACATTTATGGGACATTAACAATTAATAATTATTTTACACTGATCACTGGGTGGGGTGCAGTAGCCTAGTGGTTAAAGCGTTCACTCATCACGCCAACGATCCAGGTTCGATTCCCCTCATGGGTACAATGTGAGAAGCCCATTTCTGGTGTACCCCGCTGTGATATTGCTGGAATATTGCTAAATGCGGCGTAAAACCATACTCACTCACACTGATCACTTTCACTGAGGAAAGCCTGTTATGTTTTGTGATACTATACATTCAACTATCCTTTGACAAGTTGTTACCTCATGTTTAGAGCTTCACAAACAAATAATTTCAATAATAGACTTTTTTGAAGACTTAAAATATACTTTACGGGGAGGTGCTGTCCTCAGGGATTTTTTACAATTATGCGTTGTCTGGTGTAAATCAAATTACATACAAAGACAATCTCTTTTATTGGGATAATTTTGTTTTCAGAGTAGTCAGATAATTTGAAGACACTGAGCTTCAGATAATTATATTCAAAATTAAAAAAAACATATTACTGATAACCATTACAGTTAGCTTATGTATTTAATTTATTATTAACTAATATGATTAAAAAAATAATGTTTGCATAGTCAGAAGAACAATCTTCAAAGACCACAGATTGTTGAAATTTATGATGAAGATCTAAATTGTGAAAAATCAGACTATTTTATGTTTTACAGGTTTTGTAACAGTGAAATTCCATGCATAAAGCTTTTCATGACGAAAAATGGAAATTTGTGCTTATGGGTTAAAAGCAGGTTCTGGTATAAACAGTGAAACCATGGTGACTTGAATTCTGAGACTGTTGTTGTGCCAAGTTATACCAGATCATTACCAGCAGAGTGTTGATAATAAGAAATATGATGAACTGAACGTGCAGATCTGCATCATCCGTAAAGTTGATGATAACAGCAGGGTTAGAAGTTTTGCTCATGGCTGTCATTGACGAATATGCGTACCTGGTGAAGATGTACAGGGTTTTAGAGATTCTGATTGGTGGGGTAGCCATGTGTTTAATGGAACCAAGTTAAAGGAATTCAAGTTACAAGTTTTCTCTGTATCATTTATACATACCTCATGTAAACTATACCCATGAAGAGCTGGTTATCGCGTTGTCATAGGTAGGTTCTATGTGTAGGATCTATCAATTTGTGTCTTTGAAATCCACTGTATGTACAACACAAAAGACAAATGCTATTTTGATAAGATCTTTTGATAAATTTTCTTTGAACTGTCAAATGAATGGCAGTGATGATATACAGGTATGGTTGTGATGTGGAAATATTTGGCTATATTTTGGTAGAGTTTTTAAATGACAGTGCCATTTGGTTACATGTTCATGAAATTATTCATGAAATTCCAAACATAGAATAACATCTTATGGCAATAATATCATATAATAATGCTTTTCATAGAAAAAAACCCACAAAATTTTCAACACCATTATGAGCTCATGAATATCAGATCTATTACCATTGATTACTCAGATACGATACTTCCTGCATGATGATCTGATAACCGTTCAAAAAAGGTCGTACCAGGGAACTTTCAAATCACCTGCTCAACTAAAATGTTCTAAATTCTTGATGTTTATGTGTGATGTAATCAGATCAGTATGTTTGATTTCTGTATCTCTTGAAAATGGATTTAAAGGACCAGTTCCGAATGTAAGTTATAAAGGCCATGACATCATTTCTGATTGCCATGGCATCTATACTGCATAAACTTAATTTGTTCACTATATATAAACATTAACCATTTATATATATGCAAACAAAAGTCACAATGTTATCTTTTTATATTGTACTCTTCGTGGCACACTTGTTTTGTATACCATTCATGGTTATCTATTTAGCTTCCAAAATTTCTGTCATGTGGATGTATAATGAATGTCACATCTGTGTCCTGAATATGTTTTTGTGGTCCTTTTGTATGTGAAACTGGGGCAATATATGTCAGAGGCATTGTTTGTTGTTAATTTTATGTACACAGGTGTCACACTCATGTTTAATTACCCTCTCCAATGTGAATACAGAAACAGATATAGACTTAACATATTACATTCCTAAAAACAGATTTAGATGTAACATGTATGCACATTCTGGCAACTGAAACAGACTCCTGAAGATCTGGGTAGAGCATCAGTCTTCAGCAACCCATGCTTGCATAGACTCTGGACTGGACTTTCATTGTCAGTTAATGCCTTTGCCTCGGGAAGATGGCAGCACTACTGCAGGACCTTTATGCCAAGCCAAATTGATCAACACTTTACCGGAAATATACCTGTAGAACAAGGAACATGCATGTCAGTACCACGAACACATGCTGCTAAACATTCTTATGCTGTAAGATTTTATGTAGTCTAACAGAATTTAATGACATCTTGTGAGATAAATTTATGAGGGAATTTTAGCATCTGTAGTGACAGTGAAGACAGATCTGACTTGGAGATTTCAACTTCTTTGTTCTTTCTGTGTGATGTTTCGGAACAGATGCTGGTACCTTTATGAAGCAAGCACTTGATAAGGATACAAGCACTGCACCGAAACACCACAGAAGGAACACAGAAGTTGAAGCCCATCAGTCAACCTCGTCTTCTTCGTGTGTGAGAGTAAGAACAAATACTACACAAAAGAAGTTAAAGAACACTCAATTCCTTCCTATTACTATAGTTAATCTTTCATGGCATGACAGATTAACTACAGTAACATGAAAGAATCCAGTGTTCTTTTGAGTCGTATGTAATGTTTTAATGTGGGTCTATCTTTTATTTAACTGAAAGATGTTGATCAACAGAGGTTGGCAATAAGACACGATAGATAATATTTTATTGTCCCGAAAGAAATTTGGGCTACGTAAAAGCATAGAGAAACAAATAACAGGTTCATGATTTAAGTTAAGTCCACCTGTCTGACACCTGTTGATATGGTGTGTTAAACCCTGCTTCAGTTTATCAATAAAATGGAATTGCTTGGGGATAATGACCTTGTTTCGTGAAAAGGTTTTTAGAAATTCTTTGTCCAATTAAAAATGTGCTTGTTTCTAAACCCTATTGGACTAGATTTGGTGTTTTTGCTTCTAATTATCACATCATATGACCAAACAGTTAGCTGACATCTTCATAGAATGTTCAGTGTTTTTTTGTTCCCAGTTGTATATTGATTTGACCCCACTTCAAACTATACACATTTGTTTTTCCCGGTTCTGGTTCAAATATTGACAGATTATATCCATAATACAAGAAGTAGTTCTTGTGTATGAGGGATGTGTAATATGTGTGGGGCATGTGGGGTCCGACTTGTATTTCCCCCGTCTGACTGTATTCTGAACAACTTTCATGAACCTTAGGATTATGTTTCACGTGTGCCCTTGTCTTTCACGACTGCAGACAGCAGGATTGCATAAAGTTGTATGTATTTTTATTTTGAGATTTGCAAGTTTCAATGTGTGTGTCATATGAGGTGCTGTATTTTGTAAAGGTGTTGAAATCATAAGGGACCAGTTTTTCAATCTTGTGTTTCTTGTAGTAAATCAGCAGAGATTGATGTCAGTGTGTTGCATTTGTGTCCAAGTTCATTGTTTGCTTGTACATCATAACATTGATGTTAAGTCTCTTAGTGTTGACTGATGCCTGAGACATGACTAAAATACCACAAATAATTGAGAAAATATCCAAGCAGCCACCATAAAGATGGGTGTGTGTGGATCAGTTGTCCAACATAGAGATGGGTGTATGTGGATCAGTTGTCCAACATGGAGATGGGTGTATGTGGATCAGTTGTCCAACATGGAGATGGGTGTATGTGGATCAGTTGTCCAACATGGAGATGGGTGTATGTGGATCAGTTGTCCAACATGGAGATGGGTGTGTGTGGATCAGTTGTCCAACATGGAGATGGGCGTATGTTGATCTGTTGTCCAACATGGAGATTGGTGTATGTGGATCAGCTGGCCATCATGGCTGTTCGGTGGATCAGCTGGCCATCGTGGTTGATAGCTGTGTGGTCCAGGTGGCCATCATAGAGGCATGTTTATATGGATGATGTGATCATCTTGCACCTCAGGCCACCATGATTTGATTGCTATGTATTACTCACAATGAAGTAAGTTCCTATTTATGTCAAATTGTTACTTCATGTGTCATGTAAACTTGGAGTAACCAGGAACAATATAACCCTAGGAGATAAAGTCCATGATTCGTGGTTATTAGTTTCAGGACATTGCAGCCTTAGAGATGTGTTGTCAAGTGTATGGCTGAGTACCTGAGTATTGCTGCACCCTTGTGTATCATGTATATACAGAGCATAATTGTCATTATCCTTGATTATGCAGAGCGCTGTGTGCTATTTATGCAGAGTCCGATCTATTTTTTCACAGCATGTTTTATTTGTTCACATAAGTAATATATATGGAGGAATATGTTGAGAATGTGAATGAGGTCATATGAGGACATATTTCATCATTGTTCGTCACATCCTGTTCACATGAGCCATGAGTCAGAAAACAACAAAGAGTAAAACTTATTCTGTGACCCAATGTTACTCTACATAATTCATAATTATAACTGAGCTTCTTCTATTGCAGTGATGTGAAAGTAGATAGACTGTAGTCTTGGTTGATATGAATTGATAAGGAAGAGTGACCATCACGTCGCACACAGCTGGCTATATGCCTGGAACCATTAATATGGATATACCTTTTTCATGTTTCTACTTTTCTCAATGTAACATCATTTTCAGAAGCTTGCGCTGAAGAAAATAAATTGTCTGATGTGAAATACCTGTATATAAGGACAAATATTCAGATAAAAATATTTTACTGATTAAAAACCTAACTATCACCACTAGTGAATTTTTGATTATGTTCTAAAAAGAAACCCCCAAACAAACTTTCATCCCAAGCTAACCACCATCATTTGGACATGTATGGCCATCTATGTGTATCACACCAAGACCACTCAAACTATATCAGATAACTGGGAAAGTTCCAAACGTTTTCTGCTATACTTTGATAGTTGATTGTACGATATCCTAAGGGTTGATACAATCTATAGCAGGAATATGTTTGCAATTCTTATCAAGATTTGCTGTCTGCCAGGGTAAGGTTCTGGGTAAGAGTTGTTATTCTGTCTGTTTGACTTATTATTCCAATTAAGTGTTGCCCAGCTGAACCTCCATTAAAAGCATTGTGGTATATTTTATCCTGGAAAGTGGTTGTATTCTGTATTTACTGCAACTCTCTGCCCCATGTCAGGAAAGGTTATCAACAGCCATGCATTGTTCATTATAGTCACCCACCGTGACATCCGTGTGGACCAGGGTCAATAAATCACATAGAACATCACTCTGTGTTGAGCTTTATCTTGTGCTGCAGCTGCTGCTGCTGCTACTGCCAACTGAGGCGTAGTTCAGGAGTTTCATCATGGCACCATCAGTAAGTCACGGTTGTTAAGGAGCCAGAGGTTGTCTGCAGGCCACTCTGTTACCTAATGTGGTGTGGGTAAGCTTGATGTATGAACATGCCATTTCATGGGATATTCCCCTGAAAGGGATTACTGGTTGAAGAATGTCTTTGAAGCTCGTCCAAATAATGAGTTTATGGTCACAGTGTTGTCCAATGTCAATGGCTCATGACAAGACTTTGTATCTGCTGTGTCAATGATTTGGCAATTTGTTGACACTTACCATCTTGGCAATACTAAATATATCAAGATTTGCATTGCTTTGTCTGGGGATTCAGGGGTAGAACCTATGCTTGTAAGAGGTGACTAAGTGGATCAGGTGGTGAAGTCCAGTGAATTGGTTGACTGCATGTCGTCGGTGGTTAGTCTGATCTAGACTCCATTATTACAGACCGATGGTAATTGGTATTGTTATGTATAAAACAAACACACAACCTTGACTTCATACTGACATACGAATACCAGAAACCGAAAGAACATGAATAAAGTTGGTGTCTCTTATTCTCTTGAATCAAAGTTCTGCTTAAAAAGTGAAACTATATCCCAAGAATCTGTAAATAACTAAACACATTTACCTCCAACGATTTTCAGGAGAAGCAACCGAAAAGGTAGCATAAAGTATGTCTGCCTATTCTTTTCTTCTGATGCTGAGGGAAATTTACAAACATGATCACCATATTACTTGGCTTGCCTTGGTCACTTGTAATAAAGTGAACAGTAATTTCAAGACAACCTCCAAGCAAACGTTGGGCAGTAGGGTAGGGTGGTGGTTGAAGCTTCTCTTTGTCACAACGAAGGCCAGGTTTGTGACCCACATGTGTACCATTTTGGTCCCTTCCCTGATATTGTCCAAATAGTGCTAAAAATAAATGTAAAACCCAATTTACTAACCCAAAGCAAACGTCATGACCGTCATCTGCATGCCTTGACCATCAACACGGTTTGACCATGGCCAACACCTGTATAAGTAGGTCCAATTGGGTTAATCAGGATCACCTTTAACAGAAGGGATAGAATTAAACCACGAAGGTCACCTGGCTCGCGATGAGATGGGCACATCCCCACAGGAGCAGGAATGAGCCTTCGCTCTGCGTTGATTATTACCCACGGCATTGCTGTAACAGTCTGTAGTTACCTTGGGCATTGATAATTACCTATGGCCATTAGCTTTTGCTCATCAATGACAACCAATCTATTACTCCACGGAGTACAAGGTCTACAAGGTACCTTCCACAAAGTAATTGGAGTGCCATCATTAGAAGACAGGTCTTTGAACACAGGAACGCTAAGAGCACCAAGTGGGACGGTCTTGTTTATATTTACGAACTTGAACAGCTGAAAGTCACCTTCATCCCATGTCTCAACATGTGCTGATGGTTCAGACGGTGAGAAAGTGACACCTGGTGCGATGTCCAAAACATATCCTCCTCATTTCCCACCCTCGAGTCAATGATCATCAATTCCTCTTGAAACAAACTAAAAATTCGTTCAATTTAGAAAAGTTTGAAATGGCTGTGATTTCTTCTGATTCCTCATCTTGTTGGCAATCCACCAAGATGGGCAATCTCGACCATTGACTTTACTCAGTTTAATCGAATTGCATACTTAACTATCAAAATCTCAACACGATTTCGTGTTGCCCAGCAATATTGGTCTTCGTGGTAGAACAGATTCTCAACAGTCTAGCCCTGGAACCGATACGGTCCAACACTGCACTGGTTGTAATTTGTTTGGTATTTTGGACGCCTGACTGCAATATACAGACGATGGCCTGTAATTAATCGAGTTAAGATCAGACAATCCAGTGATTGATATTGTGAGCAACGATCCACGCCGTCGGCGTACGGTGAAACGCCATCAGCTAAGTCATCGAACCTCGGAACCCGATCCATTAAGTCGCTTCTTACAATAAGCATAGGTTGCTGGGGACCAATTCTAACCTGGAATACCCGGGAGGTTTGAAACAGGATATGACATTTTGGGGAGAAAAAGGGGAGGGGGGACCAACTGTACCCCCTTATAAAAGCTAAGCACTGCTTATGTTCTATTGACACATGTAATATTTTGTTTTTAATTGGAATCAGTATTAATATTCAACGAAACATTTATTTACGAAGTGGGGGCGGTGGGGTAGCCTTGTGGTTAAAGCGTTGGCACGTCACGTGGAGGCCCGGGCTCGATATCCCACATAGGTACAATGCGTGAAGCCAATTTCCAGTGTCCCCCGTCGTGATATTGCTGGAATATTGCTAAAAGCGGCGTAAAACCATACTCACTCACTATTTACGAAGTGAGATAATACAGGAACCTGAATCGATGATGCATCGCCATATCGCTGTTCGGGCTATAGATAGCTATAGCACTTTCTATTTCTGTTGTTTCTTTTAATCATATATGATCCAGTACCAGCGAGCATCTGGAGGAAGACAATCTTTTACAAACTGTTCATTAGTGATCAATGGTATCTCTGACACTTGTTTCCAGTGACGTACTGACTGGTTGAAGTCTGTTGACACCAACAGAGGTTTGCTTGTCGTGACACCTGACACCTGTAGGTGTCCAATTGAGGGGTGTCCTCTATGGGGAGAAACAAAAGGGACACCTGCTCTGACGTGACTTTTCCAAAAACATTACCTTAACACAACTGCCAGAGTGGTTGATCCTTGGAAGTATTCCGTGTTATGAAAAACCCATTTAAAGTGTGTAAATAAAGAAGTGTTATAAACCACAGAATCAAACAAATCTCGTGCTGTTAGTGCTTTTTCTCACATCGTTTGAAGATGTTTGACTCAAACTGTTCCCTGCATTCCCAGGGCACACTCCTAGCCTCCTTGGTTTCTTCTTGTGTGAAAACCTTCCCCACAATCACGGGAGAGCCCCGGTGCTGACATAATTGTCTCCCAAGAATTCTAGCGTCAAAGCAAAAAGTATCGATACACGGCGAGGACATAAAAAAACCCATGCTTGTGGTAATTGCAAGAGACCATTATGTCAGCGTGGTATCGATGTTTACCCTGTTACAAGCTTCAATCAGCACTTTTCACGCACCAAACTTTGATTTTATCAAGCTAATGATAACGCAAGGCGGTGTAGGGAGCTATTTAATCTGAAGCCCATGTCCTCAGCGCTCGAGGGAAGTACGATTCGGGTCAGACGTCAGTGTTCGGTAAATTCCGGAATTCCGAGTCGACCTTTGTGTTGTTTATGGAAATATTACGTGATGGTGTATGGACTGCGTGCGAAGGTTTGTCAGTGGAGAGTGAAAAGCATACGTTGGTCGCACGATTTAATAACTTATCACGAATAGAAGTATTATTCCATCCTCAATTGTCCAGGATATTATGTCTCTATTTTATATTCATTAACACTTTCGACCCATGCATTCACACCATTGCTTCGTTTCGGGAGTGGCGTCATTACCTCAGTGGATGCTCTGTCTGATCTAGCACATATACTCTTCAAAAAGGAGAAACGCAAAGCGGATATGTTTGGCCAGAAGAGAAAAAATAGCGGACCAAGAAATGCAAAATGAACAGGTTTAATGTGTTATAGTGTCAGTGAAAATTTCCCGGATCAAAATGATCACAACAAGGGCATGCAAACCATTAGTCGGGAAACACGTACGATTCGGAAAAGCGCACCCAGTGCATTAATAAAAAGGCCATGGAGCTGCACGTGCAACAGCTCTATGAGCGGTATTAATGCGTGGGGGTTTGATTGCCTGGCATCTGCGTCAATCGAACAGTGACAGTTCAACAACATGCCAAGATTAACAGAAGTGCAAAGAAACATTGTCGAAGGCTGCATGCAGGCAGGGGAATCCCGATCAGCTGTACGAAACCGTTAAAGAGCAGCCTGTCAACGAGCAAGACGTCCTGTTCGACGCGTCATATTGAGTCGACAACATCGTCAACAACGACTGCATTGGTGTCGACAACACAGTGTATGACCTCAACTGCGATGGAGAGATGTCTGGTTCAGCGACAAATCAAGATTTCACCTCCGTCGAGGGGATGGAAGAGCACGGGTCTACAGACGTAGGGGACAACGTTACGCTGGAAACTGCGTACATTATGTGGACAGGTTTGGTTGGGGTAGCGTTATGATGTGGGCATCTATCTCACAACATGGCAGGACATGTTTGGCCCATATCCAGGGCAATGTTACGGCTCAACGAAATTCTCCTACCACATGTCCTCCCAATTGCAGCCAACGGCAACGGTGTATTCCAGCAGGACAACGCTCGAGCCTATCACAAGAGCCTATCTACACAACAACAGCGTTGATGTTCTCCCCTGGCCCTCCAGATCCTCGGATTTGAAACCGATAGAGCACCTGTGGGATGAATTGGATAGACGGCTACGTCGATGTCAACCACAACCCCAGACGTTGCAGCAGTTGGCTTTTGCGTTGCAGGCCCATTGGGATACCATTCCCATTCGCATACTCGCATACTCGTCTCTTCCATGGGCATTATATGTCAAACGGCTACCGATTCCAACGTTATTGATGGTAGTTGACCTTCACCCAAGCCTTTTCCTAGGTACCGATAACTGAGATGACTACAATCGCCAAGTGTTCTCTCCACAATATTTAGGCTCAATACCTCGTACGGTTCCTCGTAAAATGTATTTTTCTACCTCACACAAATCTTTCTTGCGTTTCTTTTTTTGAAGAGTATACTTTCTGTCGTTAATGATAGGGGGTTATTTGAATCGGGCTTAAAGGCCATGGTAGCGAATGGGTTTCCAGGATATTTATTCCTTCACTTTTGTGATTTTTTAATACACTGTTTTTATCATCACCTTCGACTTCGGCTTGAAATGGTGGAAGTGCACGTTTCAGGAGGAGAACTTGAAAACCGTACAATATTTCTTATCCAAACTTGGCACATAGATAGGTCTAGTTGTGAACTGTGCCTTTTGATGGTTTGGGATTGTATAATGAAACTTTTTTTTATAGTTCCCATGGCAACAAGCTTCATATATTTATTCATCGCAAGTATTTACCATTGCGGGGGATATTAATGTTTTAAATACATCCTATCACAAGTTGTTATTAGGTACAATGGGAGCAATACTGAAGGGCTGACTATACCTCAACGAGCTGTATTAAACTTGTTACGCTGATCAAGTTAGCTGAAAGTGTGATTTACAACACGTAAGCACAGCTTGGCGGCGATTGAGACACCTGGTTTCATATCTGATGAAGATATGAGGGACGTCATAAGATGTATGCTCAATAAATCAATTAAAGGTATGAAATGTGATATCGGTTTGTGCGTCAGCTTGAAGGCGTTTTCACAAATATACTGAGGGTAACAAATAACGGAACAATATAGAAAAGTAATTTGTGTGAAGTAATCAGCTGGTTCAACGTTTATATATCAACAAAGGCCTGTTTAAAATGCCAATCAACCGTTATCCGATGGTGACGTCGGCCATTTTACCGTTGCTTTATTTCTTTCCTTCAGCATATGTGGTGATTTGAAAAGGGATTCCGCCAAGGACTGGGTGTCGTCAAAACAGAATGATAGGGTGAACACCAATCTAACCGGTCGGTTCAGGGGACATGTTAGGTCGATCCCCGCTCGTAGAGCTTCAGAATTAGAACTGACCTCAACCGCCTATGCTTGTCTAAAGAGACGACTAAATGGCTCAGGTGGTCAGGTTCGGTGACTTGGTTAATTGCTTGTCCACATTCCCCTTCGTAAAGGGGCGTTGCTCATAACATCAACCACTGCCGCAGTTAGAAATACTCCACCTATAAAACGACGTACGTAACTATTGATGGTTGATAGTAGGAACACCGATCATGACTATCGGATACGATTACACGCAATCACTCTGACCACCCGACCCCAAGTAATTGGGGATATATTCTGGCTAGAAATCCCACAGGACAAGGAACATGGATGAAGCATTACGTCATTGACGAATAGCTTTAGACTAGTAGACAGATTTGTTCGTCAACTTTTAACATCGACTTACCAAAGTCGTGGCACTAGGATCGATGTGCTGAACGAGCCATGTGCCATTAAGTTTCACAGTCAAACCGCCCAAAACAAACAGGAAACGCCCGCATTATTCTGTTTAACACTGCATGTTTTTATCTCAACATAATCAGGCCATTTTATTCAGACGATAACAATATAAGAGCAGTTTACTCGAGAAGAAAATCGACAAATGTTTCCTGTCGATTTTGTAACTACCCAAAACCTATCGAACACAGCGTCGCTTATTTGGTCGCAAACACTAAAAGTGTACTTTACTTTCCACCCTTCGCTGTAGATAACAGTTAATATTGAGTTGAAAAAGATAGCAACAATAAATTGCAGCATGCAAACACACAACGAATTAAAAAAACGATTTTCAAAGCACGAGATTAAACTTTGATGTTGTTATAGCGCTCCGGGTTCATAACACAGTTGAAAGGTCTGATAAGAACGCAATCTGATGCCGTTGACATTCTAGCCTATAATTTGGTGTCAGTATTGTAATACACGTGGAAAAAAGTTAAGTACTACTTCCTATGAATGTCCTTATCGGGTTCTGTAACTGTATATTTTCTTAATTTGAAGACAAAACACATTTTATATTATATCTGTTTACAAAGTGGAACGCTCATATTGAAATACAGAAACTCAAATGGATCTCATGACATGTTTTGTAACAGTGGAACACAGTGTTCTTGTACCAACTGACCCAGTACTTGTCACCATCTGGAGGAACACAGCATTCTTGTACCAACTGACCCAGTACTTGTCACCATCTGGAGGAACACAGTGTTCTTGTACCAACAGACCCAGTACTTGTCACCATCTGGAGGAACACAGTGTTCTTGTACCAACTGACCCAGTACTTGTAACCATGTGGAGGAACACAGTGTTCTTGTACCAACTGACCCAGTACTTGTCACCATGTGGAGGAACACAGTGTTCTTGTACCAACTGACCCAGTACTTGTCACCATCTGGAGGAACACAGTGTTCTTGTACCAACTGACCCAGTACTTGTCACCATCTGGAGGAACACAGTGTTCTTGTACCAACTGACCCAGTACTTGTAACCATGTGGAGGAACACAGTGTTCTTGTACCAACTGACCCAGTACTTGTCACCATGTGGAGGAACACAGTGTTCTTGTACCAACTGACCCAGTACTTGTCACCATCTGGAGGAACACGGTGTTCTTGTACCAACTGACCCAGTACTTGCCACCATGGTGAGGAACACGGTGTTCTGGTACCAACTGACCCAGTACTTGTCACCATGTGGAGGAACACGGTGTTCTTGTACCAACTGACCCAGTACTTGCCACCATGGTGAGGAACACAGTGTTCTTGTACCAACTGACCCAGTACTTGTCACCATGTGGAGGAACACAGTGTTCTTGTACCAACTGACCCAGTACTTGTAACCATGTGGAGGAACATGATGTTCTTGTACCAACTGACCCAGTACTTGTCACCATCTGGAGGAACACAGTGTTCTTGTACCAACTGACCCAGTACTTGTCACCATGTGGAGGAACACAGTGTTCTTGTACCAACTGACCCAGTACTTGTCACCATGTGGAGGAACACAGTGTTCTTGTACCAACTGACCCAGTACTTGTCACCATCTGGAGGAACACGATGTTCTTGTACCAACTGACCCAGTACTTGCCACCATGGTGAGGAACACAGTGTTCTTGTACCAACTGACCCAGTACTTGTCACCATCTGGAGGAACAAAGTGTTCTTGTACCAACTGACCCAGTACTTGTCACCATCTGGAGGAACACAGCGTTCTTGTACCAACTGACTCAGTACTTGTCACCATGTGGAGGAACACAGTGTTCTTGTACCAACTGCCAAAGACGTATCCTTGGTATCTTGGCCAGTTATTAAAATGAGGTCAGTGTCATATGCAGATAGTTCCAAGAATTATGGACGTAGATAATAGAGCGGTGGTGCCTTACCTTATCTACAAATATATATACATTTGTAGTTTCAGCATAAATAAGTGGCATGACACACGTGGGGGTGTTCGCATTAATGGGTGAAATGAAACAAAAACGTTTGTGAACTGTCTAATGCGTTTTGTAAATCTTAGTCCACCTTTGGCGTTCATGAAAAGGCGCTTGACCCTGTACAAATCTCTTGTTCTATCGGTGGTTCTATCGGCTATAGTGTCAGATCTGTCGGGAGATATGTCAGTTTTGACAATAAACAAACACAAGCTCTTCGCGTGCTTTGTGAGCGTACGAGAAATCGTTAGACAGCCGTTGCTGGTCTGTGATCAACAACAGCATCGACCAGCTGACGCGTCACGTGGCCTATGTGTGATAGACCACGGTGTGTATACAATGAAATCATAACAGCTTGTCCTCAGATCGCTGTACATGTGACGTGTGTCACAATCGGATACACTGATAAACACTGACCTTAGCTCGTGGTCGTATCACAACGAGTGCTAAGTTAAAGGCGTGTGTTCATTCGCTTGTACCGACCATTACATACATGTATCGGTCAATGCGGAGAATGTTTTTTTCAAATTGACTGCAAAATCTGTCCATGTTTTTGAGAGATTGACTATAATTAATTCAGAAATTCAAAAGGGCTTAAAAACATCACAATAGAATAATCATGCTGAGAGTAGAAGTCACGAAACATTTTTTTGTTATTAATCCTAGCATGTTCAATCACTGGGTGATGAAATTTAGAGTCAAATGTCTGGAATTTGTTGTTACAGTAAACTACGGTTGTAACGAACCTAAAGGGACTGCTAATTTTAGTTCGTTATAACCATAGTTCGTTATAAGAATACATACAGCATAACTTCAGCAAATAGTCGGGACAAAAAAAAGTTATAACCGTAGTTTACTGTATATTATAATATATTGAAAGATAACGGATAATTTTGTAAATCCCCAAGTGGGTGATTGGAAATGTATTGAAACAAGGGAGAAGTAGGGAAAGGACTTGTCAGAAGATATTGATTATGTTGATGATTTATTTAATAATTATTAATTGAACTATCTTATACGGGTTAATAAGCTGAGAAGCTAAGTTATAGAATAGACTGTTCAGAAGCGTCATGCCACCTCATAAATCAATGAGAAAGTCGAACACTGTGTCTTGCGAAAAGGCTATTATTTATTTATTCACCCATGTACGTACCGTGTCAGGGAATCTACACGATATTGGTTATTTATATAATTAATTTATTCATGATAATAAAATGTCATTTTGATGTTTCCTTTTCTTCGCTCCTTGACACTCTCTGAGCAAACAGGTGGTCGACAGCATGAACACCACTCCACGCCGTCGACGCACAGTAAATCATTTCAATACCTGAATGGTGATCGTCATTTTGAGTGGACACGGGACGCTTGCAGAGCTGGGAAACAGATAGGGTAGCCTAGTGCTTACAGCGTTCGCTTGTCACGCCGCAGGTTCTGGTTCGATTCCCTAACTGATTATGATGCGTGGAGTCCTTTCCTGGCGTCTTCTGGAGTTATTTTGCCTGAATATTGCTATCACACCGCGTAAACTCGCGCACTCATTGCCTTGTTCATTCAAGTCATAGGGACTTTTACAACTCTTATGGATTCTGGGTAAGAATATAAGTCCCCAAAACGCTTGTCTTTCCCCTTGTGAAGATTCCGGGAAAGAATATAGTCCCCCCTACTAACGGGATCGGGTGGTCAGGCTCGCTGACCTGGTTGATGCATGTCATCGTATCCCAACTACGTGGCCCACTGCTCTGATGTCAATAACTGGATTTTCCGATTATCGGTTATTTACAAACCGCCGTGATATAGTTGGAATATTCCCGAGTTAAACAACACACACTCACTCATTCACTCACACACACACACACACACACACACACTCTCACACACACACACACACACACACACACACACACACACACACACACACACACACACACACACACACACACTCACACACACACACACACACACACACACATATATATATATATATACATATATTTATCATATAAATAAATGACACATGCGGTTTAATTACCATGTTCCTAAACGTCGTAATATATGATGTAACAATATTCAATTACCGTTGCCTCATGGAACGCAGAGATACTATTTCACCCCCCTTGTATAATCCCAGTAATATAAACTATGACACGCGTGTACAATAACCGCCTGTATTCGCAATGCCAGATATACAGCAGCATCTGAGTATCAGCACTGGGTATGGTGATGCCATCTGAGAAACGATCGCATGTACTTATAATACCGATATATTTCACCCCGATCCTATTTCATCTGTCGGTACGGGTTTGTTGATCAGAGTGCCGTCTATTATCTAACTGTAGACGCTGAATGGCTGCCACGGCGGTCTAGACGGGACAACAAACTCAAAGATGAGATTGAAGTATGCTCCTTTTCTCCTGCTTAACCACACTTAATACCAGGGTTCAATATCTTCACTGCATTTTCACCATTGTGTTGACGTCGATTTTCCTACTTATGTTTTCAGATGCAATTTCTTTAGGGTTTCCAGATAGTTACTTGAGGCTAGTCGAATACATTACTTATCCTGTATATTAATTTCATGGTTGATAGTAAGAATGTATGGTTTTTTTTAATTGTTTCGAATACATCGAGGTTATTGGACTACATTACTTATCCCGTATACTTGTTTATCATCCAAAATTGGCTCCCACAGGAGATATCGATTGGATTAGATCAAGCGATATCTACACTGTAGATATCGCTGCAATGAAATTACACCTCAAAGCTTTGCAGACCATTGTTACGTATTGGTTACCATGACGTCACAATCAAATGACATCACTAATGGCTCTGCTACTGAAGTTGTTAGCAGTACTTTTTACACTGAAGACACTGCTAATTACTGTCTACAAATTGAAAAAGTTGGAAGAATGATGTTGGATGATAAATAAAATCTCACCCTCGTGTCTTTTGATATCAAATATATCAACACTCGTTGATAAAAGTAACAAAAATCCTCGGCAAGCCTCGGAATTTTTCCACTTTTATCAACTCGTGTTGATATATTTGATATCAAAAGACACTCGGGTGAGATTCTCTATGTATCTTGAATGGTTAATTTCATGGTAAGAGTAAGGATGTGAGGTTGTAACTGTTTCGAGATATCTTTAATTGGAATGACAATAATTAATAGGATTTTTTGTGGTATTTCAGACTAGCAGTATCCTTTCTTGGGCAAACATAAGTTGTACATGGAGTAAGTACATTGAATGCGAAGAAATACATAATGACCTTTGCTTGTCTTATTTACAGGATGACGTCACGTCGAATGACATCATGCGGCAAGTTTTCAGGCAAATGATTTGGATATTAAGATAACAGATTTATATTTAATCACAAGTACATGCCTCATTAAATACATGGATTGGTTCATGAAAATCAATAAAACAATTGATTTTCAAGAACACAAATCAGATTGCTCATGCACCTTCAAAGTTTATTTACGTAAAATGTACAAGGTCACCTGAAGGTTATTTACAAGTTGTTTATGGTGAAAACATCGTTCCCGTGGCATGCTTGCGAGTGGCGGATTGAAGTGTGTACGTGCGTGCGTGCGTGCGTGCGTGCGTGCGTGTGCGTACGTACGTGTGTGTGTGTGTGTGTGTGTGTTGGGGGGTGGGGGGAGGGGGGGGGGAGTGGCATAGGCTGTGACAAATTCTTGAACCTCGTGCAAACTGGCGACAGTATCTTGTCTGGCTCTGGCGCTCGCAGAGATGTGGGTTTAACGTACGTGGGCAAGTTCCGGGAGTCCTGTTGCGTTCTTATCGATTGGTGTTGCCTGGTAGGTTTATCCGCCATTCCATGGCTCTTCAATTAGATGGAACAGTTGAATAGCCGTTTACAAACCGCTCAACAAAATTGTATCCAGGTGAATTTTACAACGGATGTAATATTTTATACAAATGAAAAATAAGAAAAAAAATTCCGAGTTTTAATTATTGAGATATAGAAATTACTTCCTGGTATTGATGTGTTCCTGGTATTGATTATTTTCTGGTATTGTTTACAGTTCCTGGTATTGATTTCTTCCCATCCCAGTCTGAATCCTTGGATCCCAAGCCCTTGTCGCCAGGGAGACAAACGCTGGTATGGGGTACAGGGCGAACAGGTGACCGAGTATCGGTGTCCAGGATTGAAGGATCTCTCCAGAGGAGGCCAACTTTTGTGACGCTGATGCTATCAACCATTCGTGTGACTGCCACGCGCAAAGACCTTAACGCGCTATTTCAGAGAACCAGTTTAATCTTTGATATCCCCCAATATATAGAACATGTCAGATGTTCATGTTTATTATAATTATGTTTATCATTATGGTTATCATTATGGTTATCATCATCATCATTGTTATTATCATTATTATTATTATTATTATTATTATTATTCAGTGACATTAACGTCACTCTTCCATCGTAGCACATCATGTTTCCTTAGCGAGTTATCGAGCAGGTTCAGCCTCATTGATTACGCTGTGTGTGACTGCAAGGTCTGTTTGGTGTGCAAACACCCTCCCTTGTAATTGCTCGCCGATATCCAATACTTGCGTACCATGTCCCTGCGACGGAGCACACGTTGCGTGAAGCCGTGCACTGAGTGTGAGGTCTGTTTGTACTGCACCTCGGGTGTACTGCACCTCGAGTGTAATCAGCAACCGTCTTAGTAGAATCTGGGTGTTTTTATTTACTCACACTGGGTCTCTATCAACCGTGTATCGTGTCACTATCCGGAATCGGCGTCGCCTGCGGTTGTCATGCCGTAGCATCGTCCCCCGTAGGAGACGGCGAAGATGTTGTTATGGCGCCTGGTGTAGGAGGGAGGAACGATGACTGCGTTCTAGGTAGGCGCGGCCACCATCATTGATCACATGGGGGGGCGGGGGTACCATCATTGATTATGTCTCATGTCTCATGCACATGTACATGCATTCCCATGGGTGTGGTTAAGGCAAAGCGAGTGGACAAGGAGGTGGGGTGAGGGGGTTGGCGGGTGGGAGGGAGAGGACGAGGAGGTGGGGTGAGGGGGTTGGCAGGTGGGAGGGAGAGGACAACTATCATCATTGATCTCGTATACATGTACATACTGAGGAGACCTGTCAAGATCCGGGTTAGAATAGGTCTTCAGCAACCCACGCTTGCCGTATAAGGCTACTATGCTTCTCGTAAGAGTCGACTAACGGGATCAGTGTGTACAAAGAGATCTTAGCGCTAAGATGATCGTAACTCCCATACCCTAACATAGACTTACGACAATCGTAGCGCTAAGGTGATCGTAACTCCCATACCCTAACATGGACTTACGACAGTCGTAGCGCTAAGTTGATCGTAACTCCCATACCCTAACATAGACTTACGACAGTCGTAGCGCTAAGGTGATCGTAGCTCCCATACCCTAACATAGACTTACGACAGTCGTAGCGCTAAGGTGATCGTAACTCCCATACCCTAACATAGACTTACGACAGTCGTAGCGCTAAGGTGATCGTAACTCCCATACCCTAACATAGACTTACGACAGTCGTAGCGCTAAGTTGATCGTAACTCCCATACCCTAACATAGACTTACGACAGTCGTAGCGCTAAGGTGATCGTAGCTCCCATACACTAACATGGACTTACGACAGGCGTAGCGCTAAGATGATCGTAACTCCCATACACTAACATGGACTTACGACAGTCGTAGCGCTAAGGTGATCGTAACTCCCATACCCTAACATAGACTTACGACAGTCGTAGCGCTAAGGTTGTTTGTACAACGGACTCTGGTGGTCAGGCTCGCTGACTTGGTTGATGCATGTCGGCGGATCCCAGTTGCGTGGATCGATACTCATGATGTCAATCACTGGATTGTCGGGTCCAGTCTCGATTATTTACGCCATATACCTGGGACATGGCCAGTAAAACAGCCAGTAAACAAACAAATATAAATAAAGAGAGAGGGTGTCACCAGCTGTGTAGTAGTAGTGATGGGAGTCCACGTCACGACAGAATCAACAGTAACAGTCAGTACATTGACTGTATTAATACAGACCGGAAGTCTAAATCTAGACGCCCATTCTACACAGGTTGTAGATGACATGCACACCGGCGGACACAACTTCAACATCGTCAGCACCTGGGAGGAGAGCGGCTACCTGTTCTCGGAGGGCGCTTACGTCAATCAATATACATACGACTGCATCCCCCGTCAATCGCTGTTCACTTCGGTGCGGCTGTACACAGACCCGACCTGCCCGGGCCTTGTAGGGGGGACATCGCCACACCTCGGCACATTGAAGCTGACCTTCCCTTACACTGTCCCTTTTGTAGACTTTTGTCTCTGAGGCTCAAATATTACTCGTGTTGTGTGGTTAAGCCAGAACGAGTACTTATAGGAGATATCTGTTTACCATATACTGTGTTTTAGTAGTAGTAGAAGAAGTAGTAGTAGTAGTAGTAGTAGTAGTAGTAGTAGTCATAGTAGTAGTAGTAGTAGTGGTAGTTGTTGTTGTCGTAGTTGACGTAGTCGTAGTCATAGTAGTAGTAGTAGTAGTAGTAGCAGTAGTTGTTGAAGTAGTAGTAGTAGTAGTAGGAGTAGTACTAGTAGCTGTAGCAATAGTAGAAGTATAGCAGTAGTAGTCGTCGTCGTAGTAGTAATAGTAGTAGTAGTAGTAGTAGCGGAAGTGAAAGTAGTAGTAGTAGCAGAAGTAGTAGGGGAAGTAGTTGTATTATTATGACAACCAATGTTACAAGCATCAATGACAGTAGATTCTCGATTATAATTTACAATATAATACTGCATCATCATTATTATCATCAGTAGTTATAGTAGACTTGTAATCATCATCATCATCACCATCACCGTCGTCGTCGTCATCAGTGTTGTCATCATCATTTTACTGGCTTGCATATTGACATTCCCGCTCCAGATCGTAACTGTAATAAAACAGTCCGTCAGTGATTGCGGTTCACGTCTAAACAAATACGCTATACAAGACGTTCTGAAGGCCGTAAAACCCTCGGGAATACTTACAAAGTCGAGCTGTCATTGTCTTTGGAATAATGAAAAAGTCAATAAAACTATATTGACGTGGCAACTGGGTTTGTTTCCATGATATGGAAATGAATCAATGTTAGCGGAAACAATCTCGAAGAAATAAACTATTAAATCTATTGATTATGTCGATAAAAAGAATTATTTATAAATTCTTGGGCTTCGGTTGCATTGTCTGACGTCAATGACACCGCGTGTGACGTTTACAACACTCAACCATCACCCATCATCAGTGAATAAACACATTGATTCAAAAGCGTCAGGATTGTTTAAGCCGACCTGTGATGGTCCGGGTTACAGTGTAGGTCTTCAGCAAAAAATGCGACACACGGGATTGGGTGGTCAGGCTCGCCGACTTGGTTACAAAGCTCCCAATTGCATAGATCGATGCTCATTATACCATTCACTGGATGGTCCAGTCCAGGATCGATTATTTACAGACCGCCGTCAAACAAACAAACAAACAAACCAGACCCATGAGCCACAAAGCCACATTAGCGTACGACGGTCGCAACTCCCATGCTTTAACATAAGCTTACGGTAGTGCTAAGATCGCTTTGTGAAATGCGATTCAGAGGACATGGGCTATAACGTTGGCTGAATCGTTGGAAAAATGGGGTATTGATGCGCTAATTTTACTGCACATTGGTTTCGCCAATGACGATAGTCGTAATTCTGGCACAGTCTCGTTTACAGGCTCTGGCTACAGCTGAAATAAACAATAAGGCAATATCTACGAGTCATTTGTTAATACTCAGATTATTTGAAGGGGCGGTGTCGTAACCTTGTGATTAAAGCGTTGGCGTCGCGTCGAAGTCCCGAGTCCGACCCCCCACAGTTGCACTGGTGCAATACGTGCAGCTTATTTCTGTTGTCCCCCGCCCTGATGTTGCTGGAATATTGCTTGAGGCGTGACCCGCACTTACTCGAAGATATTTCAGAAAATAGATTATTCTGGAATTTTTGTATCCGGGATAATGTCTGTCTTATATTTTAATTTTATCTATTGTATATAAAGAAAATATTTTATTATTATTTTTTCATTTCGAAAATTAAACGAATTTTTGAAATAATTTCACAGAAACTGTTTTGTCTATGCCCCTCCCTAGAATTCTGTATTGTTCTAACGCTGATCTACCTGACGATTTAAGCATAGAGGTCACCATATTGTGACAGATGGTGTTGCAATTATCCTAATATTCAATAAAATTACACATGCTTGTGGCTCAATTTTCATGCTCATTATACTGAAAGCAAAAATCCATATGATTGTGTATAGTAGCTTCGAGTCGTACAAGCACACGTACACACGCACACACGCACGTATGCACGCACTAGCAATAGCAGTGGTTGTCGTGATAGTGACGTCATGGATCGGGGTGGTCTCGCTCGGTGACTTTGTTGATTGCATGGCATCGTAACCAGACGGCGTGGATCTTGCCAACAATATCAATCACTGGATTTTCTGGTCCCGATTCTGTACAGGCCGCCGTCATTTCTCCATATGAGATCATGTTGAACATGACAGGAATTCAGGGAATTTATCGCGGATTTTGCAAAAATATAGTTGAGATCAGTATTGGTTTATGATCACTTTGATGGAACAAGATAACATGTGAAGTTTGATAATGTCATTTCAATGAATAGATGTTTTATATTGATAAACAACTGACAATTGTGAATTTTGTGCCTTTATGGGGTCCATCTTGGATTTGGCGGCCATATTGGAAACATTAGAGTAACCAAATATCTAAAAATGATCAAACGAAAAAGAAGTACCATAATACCAAATACAGTAAACTACGGTTATAACGAACTTAAAGGGACTGCTTATTTTAGTTCGCTATAACCGTAGTTCGTTATAAGCATATATACAGCATAACTGCAGCTAATAGTTGGGACAAAAAAGTAAGTTCGTCATATCCGTCAGTTCGTTATAAGTGTGTTCGTTATAACCGTAGTTTACTGTATGAGAAAGCAATTTAAACAACTAAAGGCCTAATGTCTCCAAATGCGCAAAAATAAGGATAATTTTGGTGGCCATCTTGGAGTAGGGGCCATATTGGAAAATATTGGTTATCCCTTTCGTCATAAATGTTTCTTCTGGGATGAAGAACCTGTGTACCAAACGTCATGCTCTTAACTCAAACTGCACAAGCTAGTCAATAAACCGCTCCCCTCCACTTTCATCTGGAATATTGCGCAGTGCGGCGTTAAACAACAACATCCCTGTATGGTATGGTCCTGCCAACACGGATATCCACAGTCTCACATCTAACATGCCGTCTTTTATCCGTTATGATTGCCCATAGCAACACATATTGTTCAGCGCGAGGGAGTCATTATCTAGCAATCGTATCTTCCTGCTCCACTGGCTGCTAGATGAATGTTCTGCTGTGGATCAAAGCCGACTGATGCTCATCAATTATTTACCTACACCGACACGACTCGACTATGTCATGGCATTGATGCTGGACGATAAAGACAGCGACCCATTCGGTTTGCAATATATACCTGGAAACAAATTGAGCTCCATTCCTTCTGTATTTTCCTATATTCACACACACACACACACACACACACACACACACACACACACACACACACACACACACACACACACACACACACACACACACACACACAGATACATACATACATACATCTTGGGAGGATACATGTAGAAATTGAACATATGATAAAATCAAGTGAGAGGGACAGTCTCTTTTGTTCCTCACTTTTTATCACCAGGAGACGCAACGCCACATCGCGTGTCTATAAGGTCCTCACTGTATATTCAGTATTCCAGGGAGTGACATTTGCTGGTGATGGTAATGTTATATTCACAGAGAACTTTATCGTCATTCATGATTGATGTACAGGATTGCAACGAGCCTATAACGAGCCTAGATTTGGTTTAGCCTGTAAGAATATCAGTTCTACTTGAGCTAAATATATAGGTGTTGATAGACACTGACACATTTACAAGAACATCTAAATAGATGGTCGGATGATGGATAGACAGACAGACTAATTGAAATAATAGACAGATAGATTGATATCTAGATGGTTATGTGTAACTGGTTTTAAGGTAAATTTTTTAATATGTAATAATTGTCAGTGGTAGCAAAATATTTAATAATAATAATAATAACGACGACGACGACGACGACGACGACGATGATGATGATGATGATGATATTCCATTTGTTTGGCGCATTTCCATGTTGGACCTCATGCTAAAGTATACCCACCCCGAGCCGACCTGTCCTTATCCCTTCAAGGCCAAGCGTCAGACAGAGTAACAACAAGTACCATCTTTTAACGTTTTTGTAACATGCGGCCGGGGATCGAACTCCCGACCTTCCGCTCTCCGGGCTGACGCTCCATTTGATACAAAGAAGCAGAGGAAACTGTCTAAGGGGTACTCAAATAACTGCTGTCATTGCAGCTTCTGTATGGAAGCTCCGGGATAGAATCGATCTTCAGCAACTCATGCTTGCCGTGAGAGGCGACTATGCTTGTCGTAAGATGCTACTGACGGGATCGGTCGGTCAGGCTCGCTGACTTGGTTGATGCATGTTATCTTATTCCAGTTGCGTAGATCGATGCTCATGATGTCAGTCAGTGGATTGTCTGGTCAGACTCGATTATTTACAGACTGCCGTCATACTGGTGGAAAACTGCTGAGTGCGGTGGTGTAACAGAAATCAATCTTCAATCCCAAAAAAATCATAAGGATCCTTTTCAATGTGGAAATACATTGTAAACTATGCTTATTTTTTCATGTGTATACTAGTAGTTCATCCATGTCTTCATCGAGAGGTTGCTTCTGTCTACATTGAACAAAACTGGTGTTTCGCCATGGGGCTTGCTTTATTAACAAACGTAGAAAACTCGAAATCACCACTCGGTGATCTGTTTACCGTTGTTTTTCACACAATCCCGTAGTGCTGTGAGCGACAGGCCTGATCTTGAGAGCAGTTTGGTATGTGGTGTTTAAATATTAATGACTGGACCAAACTCCATTATCTACCATGGCGATTCAGGGTCAACCAGGCACGGAATACTGAGTTAAAGTTTAATGTCATCTCAAAACTGGTTCACGGCGAAGGGTCACAGAGTAGACTAACATCTTGTCTCTGAAATGAACATATTTTACAGAAAAAACGGTGGTTAAATCATAGTTATAAAACAGAATAAAAAGGAGCCCGGAGAGTTCCTTCATTTTGCTGATACTGCAGTAATCTACACTTGCCCAATATAGACTTGCATGGGCTGTATTGTTTCAGGGTCTGAATGACAGACTAGGTCTCGGGGTTGTGTACAGTTCAGTATGAAGCATGCTGGCTCGATATTAGTCGGAACTAGAACATTCTTGATACCATCCTGTGCCATTAAACCCTGGAAGCTGGTTCTCGTGCACATTGTAATTTGAACAATTGATTGTCGGTAGACGAGGTTTCCAGTGTGGCGATGTGTTCCAAACTGTTTTGTTCTTTTCTTGTCACGTTGAATGACGTTTTTTGTCTCCCCATCTCAATACATACATGCTGGATTTTTCGTGTACATGTAAAAATTGTTTATGTTATTAACACTGTCACTTGTCACTACATCTGCCACTGATCCTTCCCTTCCTCAACACGTTCTTCCTCTTCTTTCTTCTCCGCTGTCGTTTTTTGTCCTTTTTTTAAACAAAAAAACCAGTTAATTTAGACAAAAACATAAACGAACAGATAAAACGCCGTTAATGTCAGTCACCGCAGACGGTGACCTGATGTTGTTTTACTATTAAATAAATGTCGAACGTGTAACAGTGTCAGCTAACTGGTGTACTTGTTATGTTAGGACGTAGGGTAGCCTAGTGGTTAAAGCGTTCGCTCGTCCCTAGGGTGCGATGTGTGAAGCCCAATTCTGGTGGACCCTCTGTGGTATTGCCGGAAAATTGTTAAAGCGGCGTAAAACCATATTCACTCACTTGTAATGTTTCACAGTGCGAATGTTTTCAGTTTCAATTACACGAAGAACCATTCTATTTCTTTCTGCCGAAATACCGCGGCATATTTGTGTATTGTTCCATTTTGCTGAGTGCGCACAAATCTCATTCTAACTATCGATTCCACCATTCTTCCTGTTCAAGTGTCCCTTGGAATAGTTTCTTGGAATCTTTAATTATTCAAGATCCTTATTCACCGTTATCCTGATCGGAAAGGCCTAAGTATCTTGACGTGATATCCAACAAAGTGCCTTGAAAGGTCAAAGGTAAACCACAGAGCATCGCCCTCCTTAAATAAATACAACCTCTACAATCCGTTCATCTAGGTGATGCTTTGGTTATACCGATAGTGGATTTATGAACAAATGGGCCGGTGGGGTAACCTTGTGGTTAAATCGTTCGCTTATCATGCTGAATAAGGCCCGGGTTTGATTCCCGACATGGGTACAATGTGTGAAGCCCATTTCTGGTGTCCGCGGCCGGGATATTGCTGGAATATTGGTAAAAGTGGCATAAACCATACTCACTCACTCACTCACACATGGGAAAATGACCCCAAGTCCTAAATAGTCATGCATGTGTCGAAATATTTCACTTTATTTTCCTCGAAACTCAGTCCCACCTGGAGCTCGACATATCCAGGGATGAGTATCAGCAAACATGAAGCTCCTGTCTGACTCTGCATCACCATCCCGCACCCTCACACCTACATCAGCAACATGCATAACTACATCATGCATCAATGCATCAACTGACACATTGCACACCCAACGCTGCACGTCATCAACCACCACACACAGTGCACCCTACAGCTGGCGCGTAATACATGTCTATGTGCACATAATGGCATCCTTCCCACGTCTAGCTTGTGCCCAGCCTTGTCGGCACGTTCAAAGGCATGCTTTGTGTACCTTTACAGGTAAAACCTGAGGTGTGTTCATCCGTGCTCGTCTACAGAGTCGAAAACACGCTGTGCAGGTAACTGACCTTTAAGCTGACAAGATACACCGGTTGTACAAGTGAAAACTTAATACTGTCACGAATGAATACTTATACTTCCATCGTTGGTCGATAGGTCTTACATAGCTGTGTACGACATTAAAATGCTTCACCAGTTAACGTTGGTCAGCGCTGTCAATATTGTATTTTCGTCAGGTTAACTCTATCGAGCCAGTACGCTTCTATACTTGGGGCGTTATATATAACGCTGTTTCGTAAAGCTTTATGTAAATATTTCATGACTCACAGAGCTGGATCGGGATAAGCATGCTGAGTTGAACAGATTTACAGTAGGTAGACGGAACACAGAGATCTTGACATACTGCCATACCGTATTAAAGCCCTACATGCACAACATCTTTGCATCAACATGCATTTAACGTCGTTGCAAAGAGTAAAGACATTGTTATCCATAAAAAGTAGCATGTGTCTATAATAGCTGGCTAGTGCTGTGATGATCCACTGTGTGTTCGCAATGAAAGTCTATCACTTTGTAATCATGTGTGTGTATTGTATTCAGAGGCAGAATAGGTTCCCAGTGCCTCGATTGTGTGTGTGTGTGTGTGTGTGTGTGTGTGTGTGTGTGTGTGTGTGTGTGATCCGATTGAAGTAAAAATCGATTGGTTACGCCTTGACTGCTGACTGGTATCGTTAGAGCAATCGGTGTTTATCTTATCAACCACCGGTATACTAAATAGTCGAAATTGCTGTCTGCGCTGTAAAAAAAACCATTCACACAGAGGTGGTGGGGTAGCTGTGTGGATTAAGCGTTCGTTGGTTATGCCTAGTATCTGGATTCGATTCCACAGAATGTCTGACGTCCATTCATGATGCCCCAAGGTTTTTTTGGACTTTTTTATTGTTGCTTTTTTACACCACAGTCAGCAATATCACAGTCATTTCACGTCTGTAAATAATTCAGTCTTAACCAGTCGAACCAGTGATTGATATAATGAGCAACGTCCACGTCAAAGAACCTTACCTATGGAATCCCATTGTCGCGTTGATGCGATGTCGCATTGTCGTATTGTCGCCCTCACAAAAAAGCAAACAGTGTCAACATTTACATTTGTTGCGCTTTGGATAATATAACCCCTTTTGCTTGTTTATTGACAACGCTACAATGTTCCTTCTAGGATTCCATACTTATAGACCATTACCCCCATCCAAAGAGGTCGACTCGGCAAGCCAGTAGAGTACTGGGGACCTATCTGGCTATTGAAAAATGATGTACTAAAACGACTTGGCAAGGCAAGACTTTTATGTTTCAAAGACACGTTTACCTAATTACTTTATGATCATAATGCATGTATTTGTAAAGCGCAGAAAGGGCACAAAACTTTGTGTTCAGTGCACTTAGCATTGACAGTGTTTGTTAAAAAGGTGGGTTTTAAGGTGGGCTTTAAGAGCAGAGATTGAAGGAGATAATTTCACACTATCCGGTAGAGAGTTCCATGGAATCGCTGAAGGAGTAGGTTCTTTGGCCAAATGGATGTTCTGATTTTTGGAATAGAAAATATCGTCTGTTGTTGAGATCGGTGAGTTCTCTGTGGAGAGCAGAGTGCTAAGGGTGCAGTGAGATATTTTGGGGCAGTGTTGTTGAAACATGTGTATGCACTGAGGGTGATCTTGTACTCAATGCGAGCTGCAACAAGGACCCAAGGGAGTTCTCTCAGTAAAGCAACATAATAAATTCCGTGATCCTTTGATAAGACAATTACAGAAGCATACACCAGCGCATGCGAGTGTTCTGAGGGCAACATCTCCCCATCATTTGTCGCGTTATTCAGCATCTGTAGACCATGAACCACATGACACACTGTTTAGCACTGCAGTGTAGCTTGAAGAACACACACAAAAGTTATGTAAATCTCGGAAGGTAAGGTTGCAGCCTCCCTGCCGCCAGTCTATGCAAGCAACATTCATCACCGGCGACCGTGCCCCCGAAAAATCGAGTTTAGCAGGTTGTAGTCGTATTTCAAAGGCATTCGCTGCGACACACGACCTATATTCACAGCGCTCCGCAAGGTAGACAAACACGTAGGTATAACTAGACTCGGTCACGTCATCAGTGTAGGTGCAGGCTAAGTGGGGACTTTGAATAACAGGCGCTAGGAATGTGGCGGTATAAAAGAAAATGAGGTATTTCCGTTGAAATGGGAGAAGCTCTTTGGTTTGAAGTGTGTATTGAAGAAGCAGAGAGGAGTGTGATAAATATCAGATGACCCTGCGATAAGTGGATCAGGTTATCAACTGGTTTGATATGAGCTGGTAGCTGAGACCTTAATTATTGATGCAGAAAGTGTAATGTTTAACTGTAGACCTGTTAGCATTATCAAATGAGACATGTTAAAAATAGTTATGAGACATGACAATGTGTAAAAAATATATTTTAAAAAGTCATTGTGAAAATGGATAAAAGAAAAAAGAAATTTTGGAACTCGGATACAGTGGGTCATCGTTAGTCAGGAAGGGCCTCGCTAATCCGGAAACCTCACTTAGCGGACGAATATAGCTGGGAACATTGACAAGAATACGAAGTTGACATTACTTTGTGACCTTGAATCGTTATTCGGGAAATTCGTTTATCCAGACAATGGACTCACTACCGTCCTGATGAACGGGTCGCTGTTTATTCAAAAATATACAGTTATGAAAATGTCGCATTTTTACTTAAGTGTTCCACACTTTGTCCTACGTTGGTAGCAGGACATATATGTTTCCACACCTTTATAAATCAATTTGGATAAATCAATTCATGATAAGTAGAAACTTTACGTTTCAAGGTAATACTTTGTTGAAATCAAACATGTATTTTAATTATGAGAACAGGTTAGAGAAGTATCACCGAAGCCAAACTCAGTCGATAGCCGCACTGGTAATGTACTTGAATGTTTCACAAGGGTCTATAAGAGCCGGAGAGTGGACGGGGCTAGGAGTGTCAAGTGTTTAAGAGGAGGGAAGGGGAGAGGGGGTGTTCGTGGTGAGAAACGAGAATAAAAGGACGGCTTTATTTAATGCTGTTCAGGAAAACCTTGTGGTTGGGTTTCATGTAATTAGACATTTACGAGAGTCACTCTAAGGTTATATAATTGTACGCCAGAGCATGTGGTAGTTGCAAGGGGGTGTCAGGTGTATACTTGGGGGCGAGGGGGAGGGGCGGGGTCAGACAGGAGGCATCTCGTTCACCTGGTGTTACGGTCATGGACAACAAAGAGCGGTTGTAAAACTTCGCGTCGGTAATATGAACAAGCAAGGGAAGGTCGTTAAGGATGAGAATGGGGGGGAGGAGAGTGAGTGAGTGAGTCGGGTTTAACGCCGCTTTTAACATTATTCCAGTTATATCACGGCGTGTCAGCTTAATGTGGGAGGAAAGCCCGAAGTGATGCAGGTCTCAGACGTTAACCAATTCGGTGAAACCCACGAGCACGGGTATGGTGCTGACAAACCAAAAAGCATAATCTGGGCAAACTGGGATTCGAACCCACAATCATAGGTTTCTGGTGTGCCGAAAAGGGACGCAACTATACATTGGGCATTGAATCTGGATGACAGGGACCTCTGTAATAGACTTACAACTAGTCTAGTTTCAAAGATACCTTTCAAATAAAAATACACTTTCTAAAATACTTGAGTATACTGAACTCTGTGAAGCTTTACTGGATAAACAATTTCCTAAAGAAAACAGAATACCCTATTCTACCTTTTAACTTGTTTCACCAACTTAAATTTCAAAGGGAAGTCAACATTACTCCTCAACCTTAATACAAAACAACTGTGCCAAAAATCAACACTTTGATAGATTGGAAAGTCTACTAGAAATTAAGATAAGCTTAACCACAACTAATACCTTTTAGATGTGTAACCAACACGAAACTACATTGGTTTCAATACCAAATAATGCATCTTACTTTACCAACAAACAATACATTGCACAAGATGGGATACGTAGACAACGCTCGCGTAGATTCTGTTCAAACTTCAAACTACTCGTATTGAACACATTACTTGATCGTGTAGAAAAGTGAACTCTCTTTGGTTAGATTTGTGAAAACTGGGTATTAAATAAAATTCAGGTTTAAATTAGAATAAATAAAGTCGTTGTCTTTTTAGGTTATCCAGCACAGAACAACAACGCAATAAATGCACTAAATATTGTATCAAAGTACCTGTTTATAGACATGTGTTTTAAGAAGCCGACTACATTTAACCAAAGTTATATTTGGGATAACACTTTCTTAGTGATCTAGACTACCAGTTGTCGGACTTCCATTTTTTGTGGAAGCCTCGGTGGCTGAGTGGGTTAGATCGCTGACTTTGTGTGCTGGCGATTAGGTGCCTCACCCTAGCAGGTGTGGGTTCGAATCCCGGACGGGACTCAACCCAAAAAAGTACTAGAATCTGTACTTTACTAAGAAAGTGTTATCCCAAATATAACATTAGTTACATTTGACCACTTTCTAAATGGCATTGTGTATTCATACATTTAACCAGCATAAAGAGGAGCTCACACAACATCACTGCACGACCAAATACACTGCATCAGTATATCAGCGTTAGAAATTGGCACTAGTCCTGTAGTCCTTGCCAAACCGCCCAATAGTTAAGGTTCCATAAGGACTAGTAGAAATTTGCCATTTTAAAGGGTTTACTATATGTTATCATTATAAGGACTAATGGACTAAATATGTTAGTTTCTACCCCTGTATATGCTAGCAAGAACCTCTTTAACAAAATGTGATCAAATTGTCACTCATTGTTTAGTTGATAATTGTTTAGATTTGTCTAGTTTGAAAAACATATCACTGTGTATTGTGTTTAGTTATAGAATCATAATATATATATTACTGATGGCAAGGTGCTGACTGGGTGTGGCATTTTCAAGGTACCACAAGAACAAAAGATGAGCGACTGTTGCAACCTTAGCGGTACGACTGTCGTAAATCTATGTTAAGGAATGGGAGTCACTTCAGCGCTATGGCAGCTTTGTACAACGGCACCCAGGAATTCCAAAGCTATATATAATGGTTGGTGAATGGTCAATACACCCTGTAGTCGGGGAGGGGTGAATGAAGAGATGCATGGATGGGTTGACCAGATAGATGGGTGGTCGCCTCTGTAAACAGCAGGGGATGGGGTGGTGCAGACGGAGCGCCTTGTGTACCGCTGTGCAGCAGTAATGCATTCTGGATGCATGTCAAGGAAAGGAGGTCAGAACTGTGCACCCTCCCCTTGTGCACACAATGTGGGGCTTCTGACCAACCACTTTTCTTTTCTCCGCCGATTTATTTTTCAGTCAGAGGTTTTATCTGAGGAGGAGCAATTATATTATTTTCAGGATTTCGGAACAGATTATTTCTCCAACAAAAATAATAACTTCCTATTCAATAGTCAGCCCCAAATATGTGACACTGACAAATCACCAAGTGTACATGTTTATTTCACAAGTCACCAGTTGATTGCCGAGAGGGGCCATTTTCGTATCAACCTGTGCCATCATGGACCCTCTCGGCAGTCTGGCAGAAGGTTCTGAAGGAGCAGGTCTTGTTCAAATCCGCCCGTGCTACCGTCGATGTGATGAGACTTTCATACTGATGGCTACATGAAAATATAATTATGAAATTATAAGAACGATTAAGATCACATGTAAGTGTGAATACATTTCACAATATATATTAATGATAATTATTACTTCAGTATGAAATCTTATGTATTAAATGACGTTAGTGGTGGTTAAGTTTCAATCAATTGAACAACATTGACAAGTTAAAAAGAATGTTATACGAATGTGGATATGGTTATATTTGGTTACAGCAACATGTAGATGTGCCACAGCATTTCTTCTCCCATTTGACACAGACCTTAAGAGATATGTACATCCAAAAATGGCATGGTTCTCTGTCCAGTTCTAGAAAAACAAATTACTACATTACATTTCAGACTACTATTATACTAGAACCTTATCTATAAAGTGTAAATTTGCATAAGTTTAGAACAGCTTTCTCGATTTCGTTGTGGCCCACATGATCTATTCATTGACACACGCAGATATAAAGGTTTTGCAAGAGAACATAGACTTTGTAGGAATTGTGAAACTGATTGTTTTTGAAGATGAATATCACTTTTTACGTGTATGTCCAGTGTAAAAAAAGATTTAAGAGCAAAATATCTAAATAACTATTTCTACCGCAACCCAAACGGTAACAAATTTTGTAATTAATGACTTGTGACTGAACAGAAACTATTATAAATGTATCAATGTTCATTTATCATGAAACTAAGAAAATGTATGAATTTGTAACACGCCCAAGACAATGTACTATAGGCCTTTGGCTTCATAAGTAAGCGTCACGTTTTAAAATTATCATTGATATATGTCATGAGCCGTAACGCCGTCCACAACTAAACCATTGAGGGGAAAAATAAAGTATACCGATTTTGTTTTTTATGTTACTGAAAAAACTGAATGAAACGTACATTTGTGCCGACACATTTATTGATTTACGAAGATAAGATGCCTAAGATCCCACCATCAGTTGTTTTCATGCGATTGACGTCTGTTTTATTGTTTTAATTTAAAAAAGTAAACCATGCAGAAGTATTCTTTGAGAGCCGACTAAGCGCCAGTTCAGTTCATTTGGGGGATATAATATCGCTAACTAAAGATATTTTCAATTGAAATCAAACATCAGGTGAGAGGGATAGTTTCTTTTGTTCCTAAGTTTTTATCATCAGGAGACGCAATGTCTTCACAGTATATTCAGTATTTCCAGGGAGTGACATTTGCTGGTGATGGTAATGTTATATTCACAGAGAACTTCATCGTCAATCATGATTGATGTGCAGGATTGCAACGAGCCTATAACGATTTGGTTTAGCCTGTAAGATGTATCAGTTCTGCATGAGCTAAATATATAGGTGTTGATAGACACTGATGCATTTACATGAACAGCTAATTAGATAGATGGATGGATGGCTGGCTGGATGGATGGATGGATGGATGGATGGATGGATAGATAGATAGATAGATAGATAGATAGATGATAGATAGATAGATAGATCATGGATTATATGGATGGGTGGATGGATGCATAGATACTAGCAGATAGATAGATACATAGATATATACATACATAGACAATAAAAGAAAAGAATCATGAATAAACAGATAAGAAAGAAGGACTGAGTCTATGTAGACGACTGGTAAAGGTAGATATCGAAGTCTGTGTTGTCAGCCAGACAGATGAATCAACCTGTGCGTGGTTCAGGAATACAAATGGACAATATGCAGACGCTGCAGTGATCAATCACAACAAACGAAACATCTTTGTCCTTCTTTATTTCGTTTGAAGAACACTCAACTGTATTTTAGTGCAGCAGGCGCTGAAAAAATAAATACTGTATTTCCTCTGGTAGACGCTGGGAAACTGTCAGGTGCCGGGTCTCTGTTAGTAGCCGGGTCTATGATTTGATAACATTAATGAATGTGAAATTGACCCCCATGTTCCTTGTGACGCCATGTGCACGTCACCTGTTGTGAGATACTCATTGCTTTGATGTATGTCATACCCGTATTTTGGAGATCAATAACGGACGTTTTCTTGCAACTGTAGAACTGGGATTCGAGAATGTAGCAAGTTACCACTTTGCCAACAGTAAACAGAAGAGACGACAAGCCTCGAGACGCTGGGTCAACGGTTTGCGCGAAATTAATAAACGCCATACTTTTAATAGAGGAAATCACCACAATATACCTTCATCTACCCAAGAAGTATTAGTCGATAGTTTTGTTGAAATAGCCCAGTCACCCTATCCCTAGCCTTGCTGCAAGGCTGTAGTGAAAGATAGGTCCATGGATGTGTAATAATTCTTGCCTCCTGATAAGCAAGTCTAGATATGTGGACCAGTCTCTTATAGGGAAATCTTGCTCTTATCATTTACATAATCTAGAAATGATGATTTAAACTAATAGTTATTGCCTTAGAGACTTGTATAAGTCTACCATATCCCCTGTCTACAGCGACCTGAAGCCGCCCCCCACTCAGTGGATTCCTTCGCCTGTAACCCACTTCGCCGTTATTACTGTCAACGTCAGCTTTTCTGCTTCTTATTACTGCAAGTCCCCACAGCCCGGGGTCTTGCAGTCACAAATTGAATAACCACCACAGATGTAATAAATGTCTGTTTCTGTCGGTCAAACGGATGTTATTAAATTACAGAACTATGCCACAAGCGCCGTCTTCTATCAAAGACTACACGGCAGCTGATGGGGTATACGGAGCACGGGGATGCTGGGACTGTTGTGATGTAAGCCGCAATATTGATGCGGAGAATTGTGTTTGTTGGTCATCTTGGTATATTTTGGCGTATGCGTCTAACTTGTTTGTAAATGCACGTATGCGTACTTGTGTATGTGTACGCATGTGAAGTACACGTATATAAGGGTTTGTCAGATGCTTTTGTGGAAATGATTAATTTGTGTCTTGTTTGCGTGCGCAAGTACACGTATGCCTGTGTGCCCATGCATGTGTAGCTGTCTCTGCTAATGCGGAGACTTTCCGACATCAATACATCAATAGAATGTTGAGGGCTGTGTTCGTGTACGTTTATATGCGAAAACGTGGGGTTTTTTTATAATATGCTTGCAAAAGCGTTTGATCGTGTGACATTGCGTCCGTATGCATGTCAGTGTCTGCGTAGATACAGGTGAGGTGAAATGGGGTTTAACGTCGCGTCCAAGATTATTGCACTTATATAGCGACATGCATCTACGTGTGTGTGTTTGTGTGGCTGCTTGTACAAGTCCGGACTGATGCCGATTTATAGTTCTAGCTCACTGAGATACCATGCCGCAGTTTAACATGAATACCCCACTCAGACACAGTATGCTGACTCCGAGCCGACCAGTCCTTGTTTTAGCCCCTTAATGCCGAGCGCCAGACAAGGTAACAATAAGTACCCTCTTTTAACGTCTTTTGGTATGACGCAGCCGGGGGTCGAACCCCGACCCTTCCGCTCTCCGGGCGGACCCTCTACCACTAGACAGCGGAGGCGGTCGCGTAGATATTGTGATTACTACACGAGTGTCCGTCAGACACCATTTATTTCACAACGAGTTGTTTCAAAAGGTATGTAATGAGCGAAAGCGAGTTAGATAATTCGAGTGGCTGTCAGAAACAATTTATCTTACAACGAGATAAGACAAGTGGTATTTGACAGGCACGGGTGCAGTAAACTTTTTCTTACACATCAATCCTAAACTCGCACCAATTTAGCATCGAATCGATGCATATTTTAACTTTTCTTACGACCACATTGGCGCATTAATACATACCTCAACGGTCATTGTGACGTCATCCTGCCGACTGCTTACTACCCATACGTAGTGTGACCCTCCACAAACCTAGTTTCAGCCATATCTTTGGTTTATCAAGACGATGATGATAATGCCAACTTGACTAGACACAGACGTTGGTGAAATCGACCGAAGCACGAGTAACTATCATTGATTACAATCAGGAACGGAGTCTGTCATAATCCGACCTAAGGTCATTTCCATGGAATTCGATCTCACACAATGAGATATGCCATATGTCTGATACCGTTATCTCTCATGGGTTTCACACCCACAGGTATGTAAGAAACCTGAGTACCAGTAATTTCTGGTAAATTTGTAGATTGTAAATACGTGCGTTTGTGTGCGTTTGGGCACGTTAGCGTCGCCACTTGTGGGCATATCTCTGCGTACGTGAGGGTCTTTCGTAACGAGTTTTTGCACATTATTAATTGTTTAAATACTCAACAAAACAGCTTAATTAACATAATAGTGTTTGAAAATAAGTAACTAGTTTATGTCGTGTTTACATCAATAACGTTCTTGTAACACGATCAATTAGGAGATAAACATACTGTGTTTTCAATGTAGAGCTAGGTTACCTGTAGATTTAACCCCGCTAAATTGAATTTGGAACCGAACGCGCAGCGTAAGGTTTCAAATGTTAAATTTAGCACGGTGGTGCGGCCGTCAAACCAGCTGTTTCCTCTGATTGACCAATCAGAATCGAGTAAATTCCAAATTCGTGGTAGAATTATTTTTACTGTGAACAACGAATAATGCACCAGTGACCCAAGTCTATCACTCTACCACCAGACAAGCGCTTAGTCTCTGAAAATATGTAATTATAATTGAAACAAGTAACGCCATTTAATTTTAAACCCAGCCCCAGTGAGGTGGGAGATTCATATCCTTGAAATCTAGACTTGCTTCATTTAGGGCTTTTGCAACACTCAAAGGGCTAAGTGGAAGAAAAATAATATGGTTTAGGAACTTTGAGACAGACTATTACATTATGATGTGTAAGATTTCTATCGCTTGATTGCACTCGGTGTGAAACGTCAACAGCAGCTTAACCTTTGCCCAACAGTAACTATTATCGAAGTTGCACAATTGTGGACTACTAACCTTTGACCTTTGAATAATTCAATGTTGTTACAATACATCTGGTCTGCTGCCACAACCTTTGTCACCTTTAGTAAGTCTTTACGACCATCATAATCTCTTATCGCACCACACCGGTTTACGATAGTCGTAAGAGCAATGGCCGCTTTAAGCAAGGTGATTCTGAGATAAATCCTTGTGTTTCGTGATTTATGCCCCACTACAACAACTAACATAAAATAGACATGACTACAGCTACTTCCGTCAATGTCACCTCAATTACACATCTATATGCTCGATCAGGGCTAGATATAGCCCAATAACGATGATGCAAAGGAATTATTAGCAAGGGATTCCTAAGGAAGGGCAGGCCCATTATCAGAGACGGTATCCTTCGTTAAACGAGGCAATTTCCAGAGTCGTTGCTACACGTGCTGATGTGAACCACCCAGCGTCTCTCTTGCTTCTCAACGAAGTAAATTATCGGGTGTTTTTTCTGCATTGTTTTTTTTAACTCGGTTGCATTGATTCCCCGAGATCCAAATACTGTAATTTAAAGCGATGCTAACAAAAAACAAGCCAGCGACATGGTTCCTGGAAGTGTCTATTGTCTGTTTCACTACAAGATAGCTTAAACGATTTCCTAGAATGCAAATTTCAAGGACGAATTTTTCAGATCACATATTATTTCGGATTGTTTCAGATCTTTGAGTGGGTATGGTTTTACGCCGCTTGTAGCAACATTCCAGTTATACCACAAAGGCTCACAATAGAAATGGATAACACACATTGTACCAATCGAACCCGAACTCGACTAGCGAACGCTTTAACCACTGGGCCCCGTTTCCAGGTCATATATTTATGAATACACTTAACAGCCAAAAACACAAAAGTAAATATACACCCATGTTTGATTGTGCCGAAAAATTTAATAAAAAAGAAATGGTTATTTGATACTTGTATCATAGTTGTGTTGGCGGTAGGGTAGCCTATTAAAAATTAAAGCGTTCGCTCGTAACGCCGATGACCCGGGTTCGCTTCTCCGCATGAGTACAATGTGTTAATCCGTAATATCGATGGAATATTACTAAAAGCGCCGTAAAACCATACTCACTCACTCAAAGTTGTGTTTTGGACCTTAAGTTTGAAATATTTCGGCGCCTGTTTTCAGCCTAGTGTATACTTTCTTTTGACCGGCTGTTTAGTTTTGTTTTGTTTTCTTATTTCTAGCACTATTTCAATACACAGCAGTGTGTTTGATACAGACATATTTGCTTTAAGACCGTAAATTCCACTTTATTTCAAGGATATAAACACAAATATCCGTAAGAAATGCCGAGAGATTTTTGAAAGCCCCATCGGATAATAATGCCAAAGCAAAACACAAACGATCTTTATAATCAGTTTGTTTTGTTGATAGTGTAACCACCAGGTTCAGTGCAGCAATAGCTATAGGCTAAACAGTAAACCCACAAAATATGGCGTTGAGTTAAAATACACAACATGTTATCGTTCCTTCTTGACGTCTTTGCAAAAGCCTCGCGTTGACCTTGACACAGCACAATGCATTAGCCAACGCTTGTCCCAAACCATCATTACCTCAGGTCGTAATCCACTAATATCACTTTTATCCCCAAATCTTATCGTTTCCATGGCAACATATTGCTGGAAATTCTCGTAAGATTGCAGATGGTGAGCTTAAAAGCTGTCATGACAGAGACGATAACGATATCAATACTATTACATCATGTGGTTGTGTGTAGCACGTGCAAAACAGATACCACGTCTGGAAGGAGCGTATCAAAACGTTTCATGATGATTTATTATGTCCGGTTATAAGTACGGTTTTATGATTGTCATTTATCGGTTGAACAACACAGTACCTGAATATCATGCATCATAAAATTTGACATGTGATATACTTCGGAATTGGTGTATAATTTTAAAGTAATTTAAACATGTTTATACATCCCCTTCAACTAAATCGCAACCGAAAAATTCCTAATCTTTCATTTTTCAACTTAATGGCCTTATCACGACTTGATGTGAGTGTGCGCTTTCTAATAGGTTCTGACGAGCATCATCATGGCTTAAATTAGTTTACGACAAAGAAAAAATGGGTTTATTCGTTCATGTTTAATCAGTGACGTTAATTCAACACAAACCTGAATCACTGTCTAAATATTTGTATGAAATGAGTTTCTGTGGGGTTTTTTTGTAGTCTATTATTAGTTTTCTACGTAAATATCCTACTCGTATAGATAGCTAGACAGTTTGAGTATGATTAGAAGTTTAAATGTCGACCACGTGACATCTGACAACAGGCTCGTGGTCCACAGACAAAATGGGAACCCGCAATCTCAATCATATTATCATTCAAATGGTTGCCACAGCAAATGTTCCAATACCAACTTCCACATTGAAGAAGAGATTGGTATCTGTGATGCGAACAGTAATAAGTGTTCGATTAGAATAAGAACTGTTATACTGCAGGCATCCTGTTCATGCAGTGTTACAAAGAGTCTCCATTTAATGTTTATATTTACATATGTATGTAAAAAAAATATATAGATGTGCATGTGATATATTCTTGTTTTGTTAAAATATTGAATTTGCACGTGCACCAATTATGGATAGTTACAAGTTCTTTGGCATTCCGGATTTTAAAAAATACATCCCTGCTTGGAGTTGCAGTAAAATTGCATGACAATTTTTTTCAAGACCATTGTGACGGCATCGGTTGCCATGACATCACGATTATGATTCATCACAAATCGTTCTATTAATGAAGCTCTTTAGCAGTACATTTTAATCTCAAGGGATTGGTTGTTACAGATTACAAACTGAACAAGTTGGAAGAATATTGTTGGGTGATATATGGAATATCACCGGAGTGTCTTTTGATATCAAACACATCAAAACTTGTCGTTAAAACTTTTATCGACGAGTGAGGTTTTGTTCGTGTATCTTGGATTTTATGTCATGTTTGGGACGGAATTTCTTTGTATTTCCAATGAGAACACCAGATTCTGTTCAAGTGAGTGAGCGAGTGAGTGAGTTGGGTTTAACGCCGCTTTTAACATTATTCCAGTTATATCACGGCGTGTCAGCTTAATGTGGGAGGAAAGCCCGAAGTGATGCAGGTCTCAGACGTTAACCACTTCGGTGAAACCCACGAGCACGGGTATGGTGCTGACAAACCTAGAAACATAATTGGGGCCAACCGGGATTCGAACCCAAGATTCTGTTCAAGACTATACTCATTTATTTATGTAAGATATTTAAGCCAGTGTGTAGAGTTGCGTCCCTTAGATGCGACAGGATCAGCAGCGGGTTCGTGCCGCTGACTGTGACCACACACACACACACACACACACACACACACACACACACACACACACAGAGAGAAAGAGAGACATGTCAGTGATCGGATTAAATGGATGACATCGGATGCACTGACCATCTTCCAACAACTCTGAAAGATGCTATTAGCTTCTATTATATTCAGAGAGTGATCTCTTTTGTCGTGAAATCCTCAAATATCACAGCGAACGCCCAGTATAGTAATTAGTGGTTGGAACTTCAGCCATTGTAACAAAACCAAATCTCAATAACAATTACTTCATTACAGGTGTGCTTCATACATCACGTGTCAACTCTCTCACCTGTAATTAATTACCGCAATTAGGCACACACTGACCGGAAACTGACCACGGTATTTTTCTGATGAACAATGTCCCCAGGCCAATCAACGAAACGCGATATCGTCAGCATGCTGACCTATTACCAAATGTGGAAGTATTGGTAACGCTAGTAATGAAATCGATAGTGGTCAATAATTTCATTACTGTCACGCCTACCGTATCCCCTAGTCTGTGACCCCGACACATTTAGGGTCATGTAATGAGTCCCAGAAATAAAGTCCTAATCCTATTTAAAAATAAAAATCAACAAAATTAAAAACGTAAAAAGCAAAATGGAGCCCAGAACAATCCTCAATTTCAGGAGTTGAGGCAATCTAGACTTGCCTATTCATTCTTGACTTGAGTTGGACACCTTTTTCAATTATTTCTCAAGGGTCTGGGAGAGAGACTAATGTAAAAACTCAATATCATGTGTCTTCAAATAAACCTGGAGCTGCAAATTGTCAACTGGGATTTGTCGCACTGTTTGTGTCCTAAACTTGCCTTTAACATGTAATGAAATATTCACATAGTATGTTTTTAATTTCACTGCTCATCAGACATATTCGTATACTGTAAATATCCTACTCATCATTTGAAAGGGATAATACGTTTTGTCAGATATATGATTTAAACCATATTCATTTCCCAAAACAAAGGAATGGGATTGGTGAACAGATTAAACCTATTTAAACACCTCTCCATACAAAGGACATTTAACAATTAATAAGAGTAAACTGTACATAAAATAATAAATTTAGATGAACTGCACCTACAATATACAAGTCACACACAAATACACACATACATATATTGGTACATAAACAAACAGCATACCAGCGTGTCACACATACAAAGAACTATTTGATTGATGGAATCGTAAAGAAGACATATTTAAATTTATAATCTTTTAGATTTTGCAGTGAACAAATGGACAGGTTGTACAATAGCAGGTTGGTATCAGTAGATGTTGTAGCATTTCCATATAATACTGAATCCAAGTCATATGCATTTATATAGTAGTACATACTGTTCCGAAGATTGCTGTAGTTGCGACATGAAAAGAAATAATGTGGAGGATCCTCAAAATGATATCCACAGGTAGGTAGATATATATACATATACACTTGACATATCATGGAATGATAAACAATATCCCTTTGAAAGGTGGCGTGGCATATTACATCTCAAAAGCCGACAGCTGGTCCTGACTGGAATATCTGCATTTGATATGATCAAACAAATCCAGATAATGAACATAGGTAAGTCCGGCTATCTGTAGTCCAAGGAATGAAATCAGCCTTAGAAGAACAATAGAAGAAAAAATGTATTGTCTAATAAAAGATTCCCAAGACTATATTAGTCTTAACAACAAGCAACATTATTATAGAAAAGTAAGCGTTAACTCACTATATGCCTGAACCTTTCATTAGAACACATGGAGTTTCTTCATCAATCAGATATACGATCGGCTCGACACACTGATTCCGTTAAATCCACAAGCTAGCTCTTTTTTCAATGTAATCGATAACATGATGTTAATTAAATCAGGCGAGGTGACGCATCCGTGGCCAATGATGGAAAACCCCGAAAGTTGACGCGGACGCAGACGCAAATTGTACATAAAGCTACGGTAACATCTACACTAAAAAAAACTAATATATATATATTTCTCTCTCTCTTTCACTCTTTCTCACTCTCCAACTCTCGATCTCTTTCACTCTTTCTCACTCTCTCTCTCTCTTTGTCACAATTTTCTCTCTCTCTCTCTGCCACTCTCTCCCACTCTTTCTTTGTCTCTTTCACTCTTTCTCACTTTCCAACCCTCTCTCTTTCACTCTCCCCCTTTCTCACATTTTTTCTCTCTTCTTTCTCTCTTCTCTCTCACTCTCTCTCTCTCTTCTCTTTCTTTCTCACTCTTTTTCTCTCTCCCCTCTCTCACTCTCTTTTCTCTCCCTACTCTCTCTGTCTTCTCTCACTCTTCCTCTCTCCCTCTCACTCTCTTTCTCTATTCTCTTTTTTTCGCTCTCTCACTCTCTCTCTCTCACCCTCTCATTCTCTTTCTCTTCTTTCTCACTCTCCTCTCTTCTCTTTCTCACTCCTTTTCTCTCTCTCCTCACTCTCACTCTCTCTTGTCTCTCTCACTCTCTCCCACTCTTTCTTTGTCTCTTTCACTCTTTCTCACTCCAACTCTCTCTTTCACTCTGTCTTCGCTCTCTCTTATCTTTTCTCTCTCACTCTCTCTTTGTCTTCTCTCTCTTCCTCTCTCTTCTCTCTCTCACTCTCTCTATTCTCTCTCTCTCTCTCTCTTTCGCTCCCTCACTCTCTTTCTTTCTCTCTCTTCTCTCTCTCTTTCTCTCCCTCACTCCCTCTCTTTCACTCTCTTACTCAATTTCTCCAGGGGTAAAAGGGCATGGGGATGAGAGTGTTACACAATATACATGCCCTAGATTGCATGCCTCCCTCACATATAGAACCTGACACGAAGGCGTGTACTTGTCTCACCCACACACTTCGCATGCACCTTCCATCACAGCCAACGTCTTATTGAATATTACTTAAACCACCAGGATGACAGACATGTGCTACAGAGGCCATACTTGGGTCACCAGATATGCTATTAATACAGCTTGTCACTTAGCGAGTACTTTCAAACCATCTTTGGCTACGGAGGGTTTCAGGAGCTTCCAAAGCATCGACCGTGGATAATAGCTGGGCATACGTCGGTCAGCGCCGGTGGCCTTCACCACGTCTCACACCGACACATATATGAAAACGTTGCAATATTTCACTTAATGGGGAGTGGGGGATGGTTCCTTTAGAAACCAATGAGAATCATGTCCATACACCGTCTCGCCGATCCTATTCGCGTGACAATTCAAATATATTTTTGTTGCGACCTTACTGGATCGTGCTTCAGATGTGAACTAAACTTTTGTTGTGTAAATGAGACCTTAGATGTAAATGCCGCTACATTTTCTGTGGATTTTACAACAGGTTAAACGTCCACGCAACTTTTGCGTGTGATACAAAAGGAAGGGCCGTTAATTATTCAAACTGTATTTCTTGTATTCTTACCATTTATGAGGAAGCAACTAAGAATCTAAATTGTCGGAAGAAAATAACTTTAACATCAAAATTCACAGATGAGTTCAACTATTTTGGTTATCGGTAAGAGCATATCACTTATTTTCAGGTGAGACGATGTGAAATAGGGTTTAAAGTCGTGTTCAAGACTATTATTGCACTCACATAGATACATGTGTGTGTGTGTGTGTGTGTGTGTGTGCGTGCGTGCGTGCGTGCGTGCGTGCGTGCGTGCGTGCGTGTGTGTGTGTGCTTGTCCGGACTAATCTTGGTTCTGTAGTGCTAGCTCACCGAGATACCATGCCGCAGTTTAACAGGGATACCCCACTCAGGTACATGATATTGACTCCGAGCCGACCAGTCCTTGTTCATCCCCATAATGCTGAGCGCCAGACAGGGTAGCACCAAGTACCATCTTTTAACGTATTTTGGTAACAAGAAATATTTCCCCATTCGCAGAACTACTGCGATGTAGGACGGAAGAGATCCTGACTGGGTCCCGTCCATGAGTTGACGCGCTTTGCATCGCTTCTCAATCAGTGACTTATCGCCCGTGTTATCAAATCAAACAATGATAAATATACGAAGGGCGGACTGAACCAGGATTTATGATTATGTTTCTTTGTTTACTCAAATAATTAAAATGTCTGCAATATGATGACCCCCTTCCTCCTATCAATTAACGATGACATGCATCAACCAAGTCAGCGAGCCTGACCACCCGATCCCATAAGTCGCCTCTTACGACAAGTGCGGGTTGCTAGAGCCCATTTCTAACCCGGATCTCCACCCCTCTCAATGTGTAAAAATAATTCTTTCAGTTCTGTTAATACACCGACGTGTTGTTCAGTTTATAAGATTATTGTCCTGAAATAAAGTATCTTATATATCATCGTATATAGCACATACTTGTATAAATACAGAATACTCCCTGCACGTGCATAATTCATAAAGTTCTCACTCTTCTCACGCTCAAAATACATGTCAATAATTCATTAATGAATATTTTGAAATATATCTCAGGACACTTCTTGAGTGTATAGCCAATCAGAAAACCCCGTTAATTTCAATTACGACTGCCCAGTGTGTCCCGAACGCTACATCCAAACTTCCGGTCAACACGAGTTACCAATCGAACTCCCCTCGTCGCCATCTTGTGTGATTCAGCCGGTAACCAACTTCTTGTTTCACCTAGCTGCCAGCTGTATCGATCACCTGCATTCGGCACCTTTTATCTTTCCCTTACCCTTTGTGTTTTGTCCTTGATGATGCCGATCAGCTATCAAAGACAGAGGCAGTGACGTCATCGATGGTTGACTTGAAGGATGTAGGAAGCTGGCTTTTCAGTCTGTATTAGAGGATTGGGGCTTCTCCGCCGTTTTTTGTTTTCTGTGCCTATTTGACGACACAGTGATTTTTTACTCAACAAACATTATTAATCTTCTCAAAGCGGATGTGTTTTGAGGTGGCTTTGTTTGTTCAAAGCCTAGAAAAAAATGGAAACGCTTCTTGGTCAGTTTTGAATGTCAATCAAGTCGTTATAGCATTGTCTTAACGATTCAGCTACAGTGCTGTACTAATGTAATTGGGTTTAATCTTCGCCGTATTACTTTGGACCAAATGTTGGCTCGTTTTATTTTAATCACTTTGCTTTAGGTTTCATTTAAGTGTTGATTCTGTTGCTTTGACTTTTTCACTGCAATCGTTTTCGTTCTCTTTTGATTGTGGACGTATTTTTAAAAGAATATTGTTCTCTTGAACCTTCTTACATTGATATATGTTTTTCGAGCAGCTATGATTGTTTGTAACAGATATTTGAAAACGGAGAGGGTTCTTCGTTTGTAACTTTGATCAGCACTCGAAAGCTGCACTCCCAAAACCTCACTCTCGACACCCAACACCTGACACCGACACGTTAAACACTAAACCTTACTCTCGACACCCAACACCTGACACCGACACCTCAAACACTAAACCTTACTTTCGACATCCTTCACCTGACACCAACACCCTAAACACTAAATCTTACTGTCGACATCCTTCACCTGACACCGACACCCCAAACACTAAACCTTACTCTCGACACCCAACACCTGACACCGACACCCCAAACACTAAACCTTACTCTCGACACCCAACACCTGACACCGACACCCCCAACACTAAACCTTACTCTCGACACCCAACACCTGACACCGACACCCCAAACACTAAATCTTACTCTCGACACTCGACACCCAACACCTGACACCGACACCCCAAACACTAAATCTTACTCTCGACATCCAACACCTGATACCGACACCCACACTACTGAACCTTACTTTGGACACCCAACACCTGACACCGACACCCAAAACACTAAATCTTACTCTCGACACTCAACACCTGACACCGACACCCCAAACACTAAACCTTACTCTCGACACTCAACACCTGACATCTGACACCAAAACACCTAACCTTACTCTCGACACCCAACACCTGACAACCGACACCCACACCACTGAATCTTACTTTTGACATCCGACACCCGACACCGAAAACTAAACCTTACTTACTCTCAACATCCTTCACCTGACTCCCTACACCAAACACAAACACGTCCTGCACCTGACAACTACCACCCTTCAACTTCACGCACAAAACACAAAACTTTACACTAGACACTAAACTCTTATCACTCGACACATAACACTAAACTCCAGATGCCTAACACCTGACACCCGAAACCCGACACCAAACCCCGACACATAACGCCTGACACACAATGCTGGACACACGACTTAAAACTCGACATACGACACGTAATCCTGACTAGCAATACCCAACAGTTCAAAAACCAAACAGTTTACCTGACTCTCTACACCAAACATCGGACACTAAACCCAACACCCATCATCAGACACTAAACCCAACACCCATCATCAGACACTAAACACAACACCCATCATCGGAGACTAAACACAACACCCATCATCGGACACTAAACCCAACACCCATCATCGGACACTAAACCCAACACCCATCATCGGAGACTAAACACAACACCCATCATCGGACACTAAACCCAACACCCATCATCGGACACTAAACACAACACCCATCATCGGACACTAAACACAACACCCATCATCGGACACTAAACCCAACACCCATCATCGGACACTAAACCCAACACCCATCATCGGACACTAAACACAACACCCATCATCGGACACTAAATCCAACACCCATCATCGGACAGTAAACCCAACACCCATCATCGGACACTAAACCCAACACAGATCATCGGACACTAAACCCAACACCCATCATCAGACACTAAACACAACATCCATCATCGGACACTAAACACAACACCCATCATCGGACACTAAACACAACACAGATCATCGGACAGTAAACCCAACACCCATCATGGGACACTAAACACAACACCCATCATCGGACACTAAACACAACACCCATCATCGGACACTAAACCCAACACCCATCATCGGACACTAAACCCAACACAGATCATCGGACACTAAACCCAATATACATCATCAGACACTAAACACAACATCCATCATCGGACACTAAACACAACACCCATCATCGGACACTAAACACAACACAGATCATCGGACACTAAACCCAACACAGATCATCAGACACTAAACACAACATCCATCATCGGACACTAAACACAACACCCATCATCGGACACTAAACACAACACCCATCATCGGACACTAAACCCAACACAGATCATCGGACACTAAACCCAACATACATCATCAGACACTAAACACAACATCCATCATCGGACACTAAACACAACACCCATCATGGGACACTAAACACAACACACATCATCAGACCTCCGAAACAAAACACACCATCGACACTAAACACAACACCGACACTAAACACAACATCCGTCACTAAACCCAACACCCATCATCGGAAACCCAACACCCATCATCGGACACTAAACCCAACACCCATTATCGGACACTAAACCCAACACCCATCATCGGAAACCCAACACCCATCATCAGACACTAAACCCAACACCGACACTAAACACAACATCCGTCACTAAACCGAACATCCATCATCAGACCTCCGAAACAAAACACACCTTCGACACTAAACACAACACCGACACTAAACACCAAATACGTCACTAAACTCAACATCCTACACTAAACACAACGTCCGTCACTAAACACAACATCCGAAACAAAACACACCATTGACACTAAAAACAACATCGACACTAAACACCACATCCGACACTAAACTCAACATCCTGCACTAAACACAACACCCGTCACTAAATCCAACATCCGAAACTAAACACACCATTGACACTAAGCACAACATCCGACACTAAACCCAACACCGACACTAACATCTAACACCAGACACTAACATCTAACACCAGACACTAACATCTAACATCAGACGCTCTATAATTACCCCCATCCCGCCCATCTTAACGCATCCAACGAACTGACGACGAACAGCAACATAAACCATCCACACACTGCGCTGCACTCCAAACTCCCGTGAGAATGTATTCCTTGAAAATAACCAGTATATAATGGATTATTGATCAAAGCCAAAAGCGAGGAACACATCTGTCAAGCATCTGCACGTGACAAGTATTCAAGCATTGCTCAATGTTCCATCACGTTCCAGCATCAGAAGCCAAAAATCCACACGGAAACTCTTCGCGCTAACTTCATAACTGAGATCGAAGTCCGATAACAACGAGAGGGAAACACTTTCTGATAAAGAATATCAATTTATCTTCTTCTTCTTTTTTCAAATCCTATGATGACAGAAAAATGTTATTTTTAAACGTATACTTTAGCACAAATGCATTTAAATATCCACTTCGACTTGAAAGACCAAGTGCAAAGCTTACACACAGCGGGGTACTTTTACCGGTGTTACGGGACAAATGAGCAAACGTAATTTATCTCGTATACGCTCGTGTCGGAGCATGAAGATCCCTCAATACAATATGTAGGTTTACGACTTGTACGCCCATTTGACGTTGGCTGATGAATGTGTGCGGCTTATTCCCGATTCAGTTATCATAACCGCTTGGTCATAATATCAACATTGAATCCATGTTGTATATGTCCTGGATATCCGATATCGCAGCCACTAGCAGGAGGGTGGTCTCCGCGTATCATCTCCCGCAGTGGAGCCAAGCATGGAGTGAACCAATCTCCGTTTGGTTCCGGGCATTCAGGCCCGGGTTGTTGTGTTTGTTGCTTGGAGTGGCACGAGTTGGTCGTGGGTGTCCTTGACAAGCAGATTGCGTCCATTAGGCGAGCAGGATCATGTGGTCGTGGATTCGAATCCCACATTCGCCTTCCTTACAGGGAGGACCGCCTCCGTGGTCTAGTGGTAGAGCGTCCACCCGGAGAACGGAAGATCCAGAGTTCATACCAATATACGTTAAAAGATGGTACTTGTTGTTACCCTGTCTGGCGTTCGGCATTAAGAGGCTAAAACAAGGACTGGACGGCTCGGAGTCCATAAACTGTGTCTGAGTGGGGTATTCATGTCAAACAGTCCGGACCAGTACAAGCAGCAACACACACACGCACACAAACACGCACACAAACATGCACACACACAAACACACACATACGTGCATGCACGTCGCTATTTAAGTGCAATAATCTTGGACGCGACGTTAAACCCCATTTCACCTCACCTCTTTATTAGGATGATTTTGTCGGCACAATGTAGTTGCCCGTGGGAGTCACAAATTTGTTAACAAATGTTTTCTGCGTGACTTCGAGCTCTCTTCCCCACGTTAAATAACTAACTAAATGAATTATTGATAGAAATACATGTCAATGCATTCTCCGTGCTCGTAGATATCACCAAAGGAAAACATCAAAGAACGTTGACACGTCGTACAATAAATGATTGCTGTTCAAAGCGACGTTAAATACTCACTCACTCCTTCATCATGTTTGTAACTGCCGTTCCTGCAGATCTGCCGTACCCGAAGACGTGCCGTTCAAGTTGATCTGCCATGTAGTTTGTAGGAGGACAACAATCCAAATCATATATTGTGATATGCTCATCATGTCACTTACTGGGTTTTTTCTGGTCCAGCCTCGGTTATTTTATATAGCCGTCGTGTAGCTGGAATATTGCTAAGTGCGGCGTCGAACAACAAACAAACACACACACACACACACACACACACACACACACACACACACACACACACACACACACACACACACAAACAAACAAACACACAAACAAACAAACAATGATCTGATGCATTCCGCCAGTGTACGTTACGACAACCCATGTTAATCTTGTCATTGCTGGTGAGGAGCGCAAGTGAAGTTCCGTGTATGGTTGAGTGATGTTTGAAAAAGGCTTATATACAACGTGATCCGTAATACATTACAAAACACGATACATTTACTGTAGAATACTCCATCATGTAACGTGCAGCACCCGGCAACCATCCGTCATTATCCAGTAAATTCTTTATACCCAACAACATCCATGGTCAAGACTCTCTCGTTCTAGATTGTTACTTAGTATAACGGGTACGGGGTGAGGTTAGGTGAGGTGAGGTATATAGTGCCAGCACACTGAGATACCACACCGCAGTTGTAACATGAATACTCGACTCAGACACAGTGTACTGACTCCGAGTGCTTGTTTTAGCCCCTTAATGCCGAGAGCCAGACAGGGTAACAACAAGTACCATCATTTTACGTCTTTTGGTTTGACGCGGCCAGGCCATTAAATTATATATATTTGATTGTTACATTGATCAATAAGGAACATGGTCGCAAACAGACGTCTGGCAAGTTGCTCTGACCTCTAACCAACAAGGAGCTGCTCCGAAGCCACAACACCAGGACTGGCTATTGGCCCAATCAATGTGTAGCGAACGAGGTCAGGGGGCAGCATGAATCCAACACCTGCTGTGTTCTGGATTGAGGTCTTTGGCTTCCCCTCTGAAGATCTGTGAGGAACTTCCTACCACACTTCAGGCACCAGATCCCCATTACAAGGCGTCCAAGAGCGGTCCTCGGTGCAAGCTTAATCAATGACGCCTTTTGGAGGCAATACTCGCAGACAGAACTTTTGCAGTGGAGGCTTAAATAGGTTCACTGACTTCCCGTCAGAGGTTCCTCAAGTCAACAAAAAGCCCTCTTGGGTAAGCCATTGTTAGCCTTGTTAAGTGGTAAAAAGATTCGAGAGTAACGACCGCCAGATCTGTCCTAACTTCGAAAATACTTGCTTGATAAAGGGTTTTGAGAGTTTTCAATCGTTGAATTGACCATGTGTGAGGAGGTCTATTATTGTGACATCAATAGACTATGTCGTACGTACTGGATGTCAATAGTGCATGGTCAGGTGTGCTGAGACAAGGTGCGCGTAAGTAGCCAGTCCAAGAAAGTCGGATTTGATTCGTGAAAAGCCGACTTTGTTAGTCAAATTCACATTATATAATGTAACTCACTTTAATGTTGGGGCGGTCGGGTAGCCTAGTGGTTAAAGCGTTCGCTCGTCACGCCGAAGACCCGGGTACGAATCCCGACATGGGTACAATGTGTGAAGACCATTTCTAGTGTCCCCCGCCGTGATATTGCTGGAATGTTGCCAAAAATCGGCGTAAAACCAAACTCACTCACTTTAATGTTATTGAGGAACTAAATAAACAGAGACAATATATCTATTCTCTCAAAAGCCCAAAGAGATGCGGGTCCTAGACGTAGCTTCCAAACCTAGCAACATAAATAAGGCGAATCCGGGATTCGAACCCACGAACATAGGTTTCTGCACAGAGAATTTCAGCGCCTTAGACGCCTGGGGCACCCGTGCCTCCTAATGATGAAGAGGCGGTGGATAAGGGTGGTACCGATGATGATGATGATGATGATGATGATGATGATGATGATGATGATGATGATGGTGATGATGAGTTTACTCTTCTGCAACCTTGTGTGCTTTCACTCATTACGAGATCAAAGCAAGGTCAAAGTGACATACTCCAGTCAAACTAGATATATCTTCTCGGTATTTCTGTAAACAAACAATATCGTAACGGACTCTTTTTCGTCTCTTTAATATCCACGAACGCGCGTCAGCAGACCTTTCATCGAGATGACTTTCCATTCTAATCAAATGTCAAAAGCACATCAGAAAACTATCCAATGTCGCCTCATAGAACCAGCAGAGACGTTGCAAATAAAAAGTCTCATGTTGCTTTGATTCCTTTGAAAAACAGGACCGTGTCATGCGCATCATGTACCCCAGCTTCTTTATGATAGTAATAATAAGTATTTATTTCTCCTGTGTAACCTTTTAGAGGACATATGGCACTCCATCCATATATATTTAAGCGGATAAAAAGTGTTGCAGTCTCGTTTGTCGTTCCTTATGTAAGGTGTATATTTGCGTACAAATAAACTAAACATTATGTCGCAATGCCAGGGCAATATGAGCCTACCTCAATATACTTAACTGAGCATCCTTGATGACAGCCATGATAGCCTGGCTTCATTGTGGTATGTGTGGCTGGCTTTGTCAGTTATAGTCAAGTCATCTGTGAAAATGAGAGTGAGTGAGCGAGTGAGTGAGTACGGTTTTACGCCGCTTTTGGCAATATACCAGCAATATCACGGCGGGGGACACCAGAAATGGGCTTCACACATGGGGAATCGAACCCGGGTCTTCGGCGTGACGAGCAAACGCTTAAACCACTAGGCTACCCGACCACCCATGTGAAAATAAGAATGGTTAGAGTTACCTGCCCTCCCGTGTACGACGGGGCGGTGGGAAGGCCGAGTGGTTAAAGCGGTAGCTCGTCACAGGTTCGATTCCCCTCATGGGTACAATGTGTAAAGCCCATTTCTGATGACCCCCGCCTCGATATTGCTGGAATACTGCAGGCAGCGGCGTAAATACATACTCACTCCATGTACGACACACCGATAATGATGAGGAGAACTGTAGAAAATATGGATGCGGAGGACGATATTGATTCCGATTATATCACTGCATTTTAAAAACACAAACCTGAAATTATGTGTGTTGACATTCTGTTACCCATATTGATGGATGCATAGCACCCTGGGTTGGGTAGACAAAGGACGGGGGGGGGGGGGGGGGGGTTGTTGGTGGGGTGAGGGGCACTTTGAAGGCGCCGCTCTTCACCCACCTTGCACAGTTTGTCCTCTTATCGGTTGTACTGATCCCATGTCAGTTGGTAAGATCTGAATCTTCATAGAGTGAGGGTCAAGCAGTGTGAATGTCGGAGCTTGGTAGAAATCGTGTGAACTTCAGGTTATACAAGTATATAAGTATAAGAATAAATAGATATAGTTGTATCGGAGCCGCTAGCTACTCGATCCCACAGTTCGGCAACACAGTGGGGGTATTGTACGATCAGTGAACTGGACACAGATATAGACTTGAAGATGTCTTTCTTCAAAATCCGAGGCATATAGTTTCATCGTCGCTGGTGTGTTCCGAATGAATACAAAATCTCTCGAAGCAGAGTTTCTTCACCCTATTGAAATAAATTTGAAATGAAATATTATGTTTTCCTTTCATTTTGATTGATACGTTGTTGGTAAAGTCATGTGAGAATTATTTGCCTTATTTATTAATAATAAATGGAGGATGGGGGTGTGACGGACACATTCTGCCCGTGTCAGTGACCTCGATAGCCCAGTGGCCGGCGGCCGGCAGTGTGCGTGAGGCAGAACGGAAACACCGTGGTTGGTTACAAGGCACCGCCTCTCAAGTTGAGAAATACATGAAACTGTCACACTGACAGGCATATAGACAGCAGGCGGGCGGCCTCAAGAGCGGATTCTTCTTGCGAAATGAGGTCACTGGGTTGGGTTTAACGCCGCTTTGGACAGTATTGGAGTGGTGTGTGTGAGTGTGTGTGTGGTGTGTGTGTGGGGGGGGGGGGGGGGGGGGGTCGATCTATTTGCACAATTCTTATATATACTTGACCCATCAGAGTGTTTCTAGTGAATGAGTGAGTGTGTATGATTTTACGCCGCGTTTGGTAATATTCCAGCAATATCATCACTAGAAATGGGCTTCTCACATTGTACCCATGTGGGGCATCGAACCCGGGCCTTCGGCGTGAAAAGCGAACGCTTTAACCACAAGGCTACCCCACCGCCCCGGGGTGTTTTGTTTTGTTTAAAACATTTTCATAGCTAAATGTGATTTCAGACATTTATCGGATTATAAAACAATTAAACAGAAACTGGTTTGAATGGGTGTGGGTTGGTACACTTTCTGACCTGGATTATAGCATGTACCCTGACGACGCTGATAGGTGCTCTTGATATCAACCACTGGTTTGTCTGTCCAAAATACCTTTACTTACACATTGAAGCTATACGAGGCTTGTTTAGCTGTCATAAACTGCCGAGCACAAGAAAGTATACACCCATGTTTGACGGTAGCTAAACATAAAACATACAAGATATGGTTATTTGATAGGGATGTGTTTGAGACGCGACCACAGGCGATATTACATGCATCATATCAATGATTATCCTACAACAGGTGACGTGCAAACCACGTCTCAAGGAACATGGCGGTCGCAATTACACGGCACACAGTAATGAGCAGAGTGAAGTGTGAATTTTCTAGTGTTTGCTTTCTTTTGCCCGGCAGTGCATTACGGCAGCGTATAATAACATTCATTCGCGTAGTCACTCATAAGGTTTGTTCCCCGTAAGCCTATAATGAAGAAAGCGTTTCCATTCGATATGCAGAGTTGCGCCCCTTTGCAACACATATCTGTTCGTCGGGAGTTCGAATCCCAAGTTCACCCCGATCATCGTTTCATGGTGTGCACAATACCACTATATTTAGGTTTAGTAGCTTACGAACTTTGTCAGGGTACACCTTTCGCCCTGATTTAGCTTCCACACCATGAGGCCGCGTCATACCAAAAGACGTAAAAAGATGGTACTTGTTGTTACCCTGTCTGGCGCTCGGCATTAAGGGGCTAAAACAGGGACTGGTCGGCTCGGAGTCAGTATACTGTGTCTGAGTGGGGTATTCATGTTAAACTGCGGCATGGTATCTCAGTGAGCTAGCACTATAAATCGGCATGAGTCCGGACTAGTACAAGCAGCCACACAAACACACACACGTACATGCACGTCGCTATATAAGTGCAATAATCTTGGACGCGACGTTAAACCCCATTTCACCTAACCTCCACATCATGAAAAAGGTGGCTGTTATCATCTGTTACATTGTGATATCTCAAAGTTACAATGTACTCTATTCGGTTACATTTTGTTATCTCAAAGTTACATTGTGTGTTACATTGTGCATTCTTAAGTTAATTTATGTTTTCTCAAAGTTACATTGTGTTACATTCAGTTAGATTATGTTACATTCAGTTCCACTGTTACTCAAGGTTATATTCTGCTTTATTCAGTTACATTGTGTTATATTCAGCTACATAGAAGTTATCACGCGTGTGTGTTTGGGGATGGTGAATATCCTGTATTAGGAATGAACTTTGTATTTAGCGAGCCTTTATCACAGGGAAGCTACTCTAACCCTAGTCTGTGAGACGTCACGTTTGTTTCGAGTCTGCCTGTCCTGTCATAATGTTACGAAGTGCAGTCAGATGTACACACAGCGACAAAACGAAACAAGGTAACAATTCGGACATATTTCCCAGCGAATCCAAATTTGGGGATAAAGTTGCAAGCACCAAAAGTCATAAGCAAAGATGTGGAAACTGATCCCGGTAACATCATGTCCTCGCTATACTGTTTCGCAAGTTATATCTCCAAAGTTGCCAAAACAGGTACAACGCCTTGGCTACGTCACAGTTAGACACCGATTTTCAGTATATTAGACTATTCTTTTGATAATGACAGCAATTATCCCTGTAGTTTCTCCAGATTCCCGATGGTTAATTCTGACTCGATCGCCAAATGACAAGGGCGACGCCATGTTTGTTTGTCAATACTGAAGTCCCTACTTGACCTTTGATATTTGCATCTCTTTCCGCATATGACCCCAACGGATATTAATTTTATGCGTTGGCTTTATCCTGCCGAGAAACCCACCTATTATATGATAAATTCAGTTACACTGTTACTCAAAGTTACACCGTGGTACATTCAGTTACGTTGTGTTACATTCAGAGTTACCTTGAGTTGTATTCAATTACACTATGTTGTATCCAGTACATTTATCCCTGCTGCCAATCAGGGAAGTAGTGGGTTTCCACAGAGACTATATATTGCTGTCCTGGACAGGAACAATGCACACTCCCTGATTAGTAAAAAAACACGACAGAAGATGATGACATTTCAGTTCCTTGGTAACAGGAAAACAAATTACCGGTTTTGCTAAAATGAATCAAGCCGAGGTGGAAAAAACAAACCAATCAGGTGTCATTGAGTTGTCAAAAATACATTAATCGGGTTTTCGTTGATGAAGAAGCTTAGTGTTTTGTTTCTTCGATGTAACAAAGTGTAGAAATACCCCTTTTTCTCACAGTGATTGCGCAAACGGCAATCCTGACTTAATGAATTTGAAAGTAACGATGTCTGACTTGCCTTGAACGAAGGCTGCACTGATGGAAAACCCCGTCTTATTCCGGTTATTGGATCGGAATGATTAGCAAGTCTACATAATCCTGAGAACGCCAGTGTTTTATTGGAACAAAATACACTGATGGCCTTAAGCTCACCTTAGCATCTCCCAAGTGAGCTTGTCATGGGTTTTCATTCCCGTACGTAAGCAATCAATTTTCCTGCCCAATATGTTCTGTATGTTTCTGTATGCTCCATATGCTCTGTATGTTCTATATGCTATGTATGCTCTATATGCTCTCTATGTTCTGCATGCTCCATATGCTTTGTATGCTCTATATGCTCCATTTGCTCTGTATGCTCTATATGCTCTATATGTTCTGTATGCTCTATATGCTCTGTATGCTCCATATGCTCTATGTGCTCCATATGCTTTGTATGCTCTATATGCTCTGTAAACTCTATCTGTTCTGTATGCTCTGTATGCTATGTATGCACTATATGCTCTGAATGCTCTATAAGTTCTGTATGATATATATGCTCTGTATGCTCCATATGCTCTGTATGCTCTATATGCTCTGTATGCTCTATATGTTCTGTATGCTCTATATGATCTGTATGTTCTGTATGCTGTATATGCTCTGCATGTTCTGTATGCTCTGTTTGCTTTATATGTTCTGTATGCTCTGTATGTTCTGCATGTTCTTTATGCTCTATAGGCTCTGCATGTTCTGTATGCTCTATATGCTCTGTATGATCTTTATGCTCCTCTGTATGCCTTGCATGTTCTGTATGTCCCTGGCTACAACATTATTATTTTCATTTTCAAAAGTTCAAAATGGCCGCCTCCACACCACTTCGCGTTCACTTCTCCTGCAAACTATGGCACATGTTGCTTTCAAAATCATGGGAGGATGCTTGTAACATCAGTACAGTGAAAGTTTTACTTGTTGATTGTATTATATGTTTCTTGGTATTTTAGTGTTTTTTGTACAAGTATTGGGTATTCAGATTATACATAAATGTTGTATTGGAGCTAGAGGAAACATCAGTAAACTAAGGTAGGTTTCTCTTCCGAAAACTACATAAGAGCATCATATACTTGATCAGTAATATTTTGACAGTCAGATCTCTCAGAGTCCGACTCTTCGGAACTTGAGAAATATAAACACTCATGGTGTCATATCCCAGCGATAAAGAGTGTGATTTTACGGTAACCATCCAAGTTTTGTATCATTTAACAAAGGTGAGCTTCAGTAACTCGGATACTGTGTTTTTAAGACTTACGGTCACGGTTAGGGTTTTAATAGATACTAAATGTCTGTGACGAATATGCAACGTATGCCATGTCTACAGTGTAGAATACAGTGAACCACTATGTTCTGAGTGAGCATCTGGTGGTCACAAGGTGCCAGGCGGACTGCCATTGTACCCTGTATCGGGTTTCTCTGGGTCACATTCCAAAACAGGCGCTGTGATGTATACTACTCAAAAGACGATAAGGACCCCCCGATTCTTTCATATGATTATAGTTAATTTGTCATGCCATAACAGATTAACTATAATCATATGAAAGAATCGGGTTTTCTTTAACTTCTTTTGAGCAGTATATTTCACGTAGTTAAAGCAATAAAATGTTGTTTGTTTGTTGTTTAACGCCGAACTGAGCAATATTCCAGCGGTCTGTAAGTAATCAAGTCTGGAGTCTGACAAAAGAATGTGTACACCCATGTTTGATGGTGGCATAAAATGAAACAAACAAGAAATTGCTGTTCGATTGTGATGTATTTTGATATGGGTATCATAGGTGTGTTTTGTAGTGTGTCGGACTGTTTTCGGTCTAGTAACGGTTTGAAAACGTTTGTAATGCTTTATCAAATCCAATTTTCAAGCGTATACTATCTATTGTCCGGCATGTTTATATTCAACTGATGGTCTGATCGTTGAATCTGCCAGTGTCTGAACTGCGTAGAATAACCTTATGTCCTTTGTCAGTCAGGCAAAATCAGTTCATTCCCTCGGGTAGTCGATCTATCCATCTCATTTATCTACAACACAACTCGATTAATTCAGCCTGCAAATGGAGAGATTTATTACAGTTGAAATCAATACTCGAGCATTCGGGTGATAAACATTATCTTTGCTATTACCGCCAAACAGGCGGGCATTATTGTAGCTCGTTGGAAGAATTGTCTTTTTGAGATTAAATCAATGTAATGTTATTTCCAGCCTGAGGTTCCCTCCTTTGTACTGACTGTATCATATTTCAACAAAGACTACATTATGTAAGTGACCTTTGGTCTGTGTCTGAATTAAACAGGAAACATGTGGGAAATTATTGAAACCCATCTTTGAAATTGCGGCGCTGTTACACGAATTTCCGTTTTCTATATTTAGTGAAAGGTTTTACTGTAATAAAATTATATCAGTTTCTGTAATTAGGTATCTAATATCAGAATGGAAACTTCACTGTTACAGACCTCTGATGAAGGAGCTTGGGGGATGGGTAGTGACGCTGGGGTTGAATTTGCTCCGGCTGAACATCGCTCAAAACTAAAACCAGTCAGTAAAAAGTGACCAACTTCCGGCTAACGTCACCATTCAAAGCCAACAAACGGAAACGCCGGTCCACCCTGGAGGCTTGAAGCTAGTGATCCTTTAACGGGACCCCGAGTGGACCAGTGATCCTTTAACGAGACCCCGAGTGGACCAGTGATCTTTCAAGTGGACTCAAGGTGGACCAGTGATCCTTCAAAAGGGATCCAGTCCTATCGGAATCCAAGTTTCGCTCTGAATCTTATCCTCAGATTTCATGTGGTAAGAGGCGTCCATGCACCTCAGCTCACTCATGATAGTGAAGTTGTAACGAAACTGATGGCATGGCATTTGTGCTGGGTTGCAAATCTAGAACATACATTTGTACATTGTTTTGTAAAATCATGGAAAAAATGGGTTATTTTGAGGACAACTTTCCAATTTGTCTGATTTGGAACATACAGAGGGAAGTTCAGCCGGGGAGTCGGGTTTTGACACCTACAGCCGTGAGATGAGACACGGAAGTTGCGACTCTTCTCTTTACTTCCTTGTATCAGCGTATCATATCACATAGCTGACATTCGCAGATCACAGATCAGTTGGAGCTGCCTGGTGAATCATGTTATGTTAAGGAATCTGGTAAAGGAAGTCATTGAGCGACACCCAAAGGTAACACGTGATCTAAGTACGTCACAATGGAATTCCCTTACGTTCAGGACTTTTCTGTAGAAAAAGACCGACGCGGAGAGGAAAAGCTTCATAGGCTTGTGAAAGAAAGGAAGGAAGATAGACCTAACATTTCAATCTCTTAATTAGAACTTTGGATTCCTGAGAAAGTCGTAGTGTCTGTCATGGCATACGTATATCAACACTCATGGCCTAATAGCACAGGCTAACAAATTGTTAACTGATTCTTTATATGCAATCGGTTCTTCAATCAGCAATGATTCTTTGTCCAAATTTGAATTTAATCGACACCCATCAACCCCCAAAATAATTTGATTGGACGGTTAATTTTAGATCATTTGATCCGATCGGCTCAAAGCGAAGGCGTGCCGTCGAATGGGTCCAAGGTGTTTATCATACTGGAATGGACCTGGCAAAATAGTGGTTGATACTATGAACACCGGTCCACGCCCGATGACACACAATCAGCCAGGTCGCAAACCCGGTTTCCATTTTAGTTTTCCATAAGCGTGAGGTCTGACATCTGGATTCACAGGACTCGCAGGTATTGAGTGGCCATTTTATAAAAGACTTGGGTGTCGGCTTTGTGTAACAAAAGAGGACAGTACAAAGTTTAGTAACACTCACTGAATTATTCGTATTGCAAGATTTAATTTCAGATGTTGTACTGTAAACATGTGCTGAAAGGGAATACCACTGTGGTGTATTTGGGCGTGTTGCTTTGGATTCTCGATAACTTTCTTTAAGCTGGTTGTGTTTGACTGTCAGGAATGTTTTAGGATTTAATAAATTCTTCTTGGACTTATTTAATAGTTGGGGTTTTTTTATGTTATAAAGACATTTGTATAAGCGCTGTGCACAATTAGTCTTGCACCATGACTTTGGAATATGTGAAATTTATGAAACAATAACCATTCCAGTTTATAAAGAAGCAAGTCTAACAAGCTCTGTTCCACGATTAGAGAAGACAATTGTATTTAGTAATACAAGATTTCGAAGACTATACGTGTCCACACTGTGCAACTATTTTCCCTTCGCTAGATGTTTTATTTGTCAGTTCATTTCATACCATATTGAAGTGATATGATAATATTTAGGATAATTATATTCTGTTTCTAACATTCCAGTCCCCTCTCTGGGTTTATTTAGTTATGGATCAACTGTAAAACCTTTTGTGCGGACGCTCTCAGAACAGTTTTACCAACAATGTAATGATCCCATAATATGCAACATCTTCTGTTGTTCTGCACCAGTGAGTGGCAATGTTGTCGTTTTACGCCCTTCTGTTTTTGCGATGTGGAGAGCATTAACACCGTCCAGTGCGAAGGAACGTTTCATTCAGTACACAATCGTTAACTGGACAAAAAGAGCTTTATAAGAATTGACAACCCACAACTGCTAGACCAGAACAGCAGGGGCTGATTAATCCGCCTGCAGCAGGTTGACGGTTAAACTGGAGCGAGCCCACTTGCAGCCAGTTTGAAAATGAGTGCGCGACACTAAAAAACTAATTGAAATGTCACGTCTTAAGGACATGAACAAGGCACGAGCAAATATCTTTTCGAAATGTAGACGCGCTAGATCATGTTTTGCCATGTTTTTCGTGTGTTCGTGTTGTGAGGGTTTGAAATGGGCTGCCAGTTCAGTTGGTTTCGTCCAGTGGTTGGATTATATATGGAGAAAACGATGATGAAAACAATTGATAAAGTTACTAACTTACAAATAAATTATCAGTGAATGTTAATCGTAAGCAAATCCCGATTAGGCCCACTAAGCCTAAGTCCATGTTGAAGTATGGGAGTAACGATCATCTTAGCGCTACGACAGTCGCAAGTCCATGTTAAAGTATGTGAGTTACGACACCTTAACGCTACGACAGTCGCAAGTCCATGTTAAAGTATGTGAGTTACGACACCTTAACGCTACAACAGTCGCAAGTCCATGTTGAAGTATGTGAGTTACGACACCTTAACGCTACGACAGTCGCAAGTCCATGTTAAAGTATGTGAGTTACGACACCTTAACGCTACAACAGTCGCAAGTCCATGTTGAAGTATGTGAGTTACGACACCTTAACGCTACGACAGTCGCAAGTCCATGTTAAAGTATGGGAGTTACGACCACCTTAATGCTACGATCTTTGGCATATTTTAGCCTTTCCTGTGCATTTAATGTTGTTTCTAGACCGAAACATACGTGTAACTGATGAATATGTCAATCAAATCGACGGGATACATTGAATGTCTTGGACTAGGCTAGCCAAGTGGTTAAAGCGTTCGCTCGTCAAGCCGAAGACCCGTGTTCGATCCCCCACATGGGTTCAATGTGTGAAGCCCATTTCAAGTTTTCCCCGCCGTGATATTGCTAGGATATTGCTAAAAGCGGCGTAAAACAATACTCACTCACTCACTTCCATATTGTCGCTATCAGGCAGAGGGCGGAGATACTTTCAGTGCCATTTTAGCGTCATAATATGTTAGAATAGATCCCAGTAATGTATATTTGTCGTATGGGTGGTGGGGTAGATTAGTTCGCTCGTCACGCTGTGACATTGCTAGAATATTGCTAAATGCGGCGTAAAACCATACTCACTCACTCACTGTTGTCCCCGGTCGTGATATTGCTGGATGATGGCTAAAGGCGTGGTAAAACCACTCACTCACTCACTCACTCACTCACTCACTCACTCACTCACTCACTCACTCACTCACTATGCTTGTCGTGAGAGCAGAAAGAATGGACCGGGTGGTCCCGTTCTGAGACTTGGTTGATTGCATGTCATCGAACCCGGCCGGCGTGGATTGATGCTCATGATGTCAACCATGGTTTGTCTGCTCCAGAGTCGATTATTTACAAACTGTCATGATATAGCTGGAATATTGCTGAGTGTGGCGTTAAGAACAGATAAGGACATATAACAGCATTATTCGGCTGTTATACCTGCCTGAGTTGAGCTGACATGATGCGCGGGACATACGCCATCAGATCGGGAATAACATATTTTCTGGATACTAAATTACCCACTTACAATTTCATCATCACATTTATTGAGGAAAGCTTTTAACGTTGCATTTTCCCCAAAATAATCAATACGAGCATCCACCCCGCTCTGAAACATCATTAGTATCGAACGCAGATGGGAACTCGTTCAAGTGTACCAGTGATTTGATTGATAGAGATCGATATTAAACTTGTGACCATGCGCGGTCCGTACATGAAGAAATATTGTTACTGTCTTGTTTTAAAAAGGTAATTAAAGCAGCGTTGTATATCTGGCCCGGAGGGGAAGGATGTGCAGCGTATATCAGATGAAGCGAAAAATTGTTCAGCGAAAGAGAAGCGTTACATTAATCAGAAACTAGGAGTTAGTGTCAGGCCCTGGCCGCGATGACCTTATCGGGAATAAAACTCCCCCAGAATTACATTCATCATTCCTTCTGTGTTATAATATGGGAGGGTTTATTAATTGCTTGATCAGTAAATTAATTGACTGGAGAGTTGATCGTTATGAAATAGACTGATCAATACTTGGATTGAAGGGTTTATCGACTGATTGATTGAATAACGCCTGATTAGATCAGCGGCCCTTAAAGGGGTTATAGTGACATTTTATTTGGAAAAGCTCTTGTCACCGCCCTTGATGTAAGCGTACAGTAAAACCTCGTTAGTATGGACTCATTTAATCCGGACACCCCACTTCCGATCGATTACTGTCAGCAACATCCAAACAAACGACGCTACTCCGTGCCTGTGATTCGTTAATCCGGACTTTGGGAACTGGGCATTGTCTATATTAAGGAGGTTTAACGGTAATTTGTAAGCTTGTAACGTTTTCTTTTACTTACAGGTCAGGTTCATTTCCCCTTACTGATCATATATTCAGGAGACTGGTTATAAAAATTGTGACGCCATAAGCTATCGGGTACCCACGATCTTTTAGTTGAAACGATACTCATTTGGTTCACGTCATTTGGCTACAGCTTAACCTGGGAATTGTCATTTCTGATTTGACCTTCATTCTTAATGTTTGTCAGAAACAAAACGGGGAAAAATAATTTTGTCTCAGAACAAAATGTTCGCTGGGCATTCATTGAGTCCAGACAAAAATTATGTTGCGAATAAAAACAAAAATATACATTTTCGGCCCAGAGTCCAACGCGAGATACTCCTAGCGTTGAGGTTGTTTTGTTGAACGGCCCCGTGAACCAATCCCTGATCTGTGGTTGTCGTGAGACTGTTAGTCTACAAGCCTTGTGCAGCTGATTGCGCTAACACCCTTTGGTGACACTTGACCAGACCTTGGATTTTTTCAATTCCAAATATCGACACCTCAGCGGAATGCTTGTCGACACGATGCGCTAAAAGTAATATTTACTGCTGTGTCACAACAAAAGCAGGCTGCAGATGTTGTTAATACATGATTTAGCACATACATTTCACTGTTTGACTCATACTTTAGCTAAAGAAAAAACAAACCGCCTGAAGCTATTTTCACGTAACGCTGTAGCGCCATGACCTTCAAAACTTGACGTAAACCATTTTACGTGATATAGACATAACATATCTCTTTTTCAAACATATTCACTGAACTTGTTTCTGACACTTAGGTTGACACAGGGACGCCAAGTAATGTAATCTGTACATGTCATTAATTTCAATTTATTTGCTTGCCACTTTGGTTTTAGGCTGTTTGTGCATTAGATCTGACGTTAACGGCCACGATTGTATTTACATATCAGTCAGCGATAATTCGCAAATGTTGTCGTTAAGTTAAGTTCTTAAATCAAACGAAAGGGAATGGTTATATAACACTATCGATATAAAGTGCACGGCCATACGTTCGTCAAGCGGCATAAACTAAGTACAAAGAACCGTCAAGGCGGGGTTGTTTAAGACCGACGTTTTATTGTCTCATAGTGTTTATTGGGCCGGTAAATGTTGGAGTAAAGGGTCTCTGTCGAGGTGAGTGACTGTTATTGTTGTTAATGGCGGTGGGGGATCAATGCCTTGATCACATGCCGATGGACATATATTTAAATGGAGGAAAAACAGCAGACAGTGAAAGTCTGACCAATGGCGGTTTGTGCGCTCTACGAAGCCCTTTGGTTCATTGGAATATTCGTGTTAATTGTCCAGGAAACCTAATTAACATAAAAATCAACTTGTGACCACCTTTTGAATAATCTTGAAAATCATGTTAAAAAATCAAAATGTGAATCCCCTTTAAATAATCCTGAAAATGAAGGTAAAACACACACACACACACACACACACACACACACACACTCTCCTGAAAATGAAGGCAAAAATATATGCACATAAACACACACATATGCACATACACACGCATACAACACACACATATACTGTCACAATTATGCACACACACACACACACACACACACACACACACACATACACACAAACACAGACAATGTATGTAATTTCACTCGGGCGCGAAACCTTTCCCCGTATATATTCTGGTATATCAGTTTTATTATGAAGACCGATCTAGTAAGGACAGACGACTCTCATTATATAAGGACAGTGCCTCGTTTCCTCATCACGCCTGGACGTTCACTGTAAACATAGCCAGTCAGAGGCCCACAGGCCCTCGTTAAATATCTGAACAGTCTTCATTAACAGATACATATAAGTTTCAAAGCCGACCAATATTAGCTGGATCACTTTCCTACAAACAGCCGATTTACATGGGAATGTATGTTTTAAGGAAGGCAAATGTTTAAAGGTCATGTTTGACGGTATGTATGAAGGTTTTATCGACAGTCGCTACTAATCATCCGTCGGCGAGAGTTCAAACGAGGACGAGTTCGTTTAGTCCTGCCGTTGTGAATGAATCAAGCAGTCTTGGTCAAGACTGGACAGGGGAGCGAAACCGTTTAAGTGTGAATGAGTTTTAACGCTTCTTTGAGAAGGGTTTTAGTCTCTGCTGGGGAGGAAAGCCCGAAGTGAAGAACTTCTTGTACGTTTACCACTGAGTGAAAACCACGAACTCGGGTATGGTGTTTGCAATGATGAGGAATAATCTTGGATTCGAACCCACGATCACGGAACATTTGTCAATCCGGACGACTTCACATTGCAATATCGTTCGGGCTAACGGGGTGTCACTTTATTGCCGTCTTCAGGGATAAACTGCACAATATATCCTCGTAGCAAAAATCGTTAGACACAACTGAAAGCCAAACGCTATTGACATTATGTGTCTGTTATGTTCGCGCCATGCGAGACCCTGATTAGCGGAGAGTTACGTGTCGTCTGCGTGACATCTTGGCGTTGGCGTAGTGCCAGCAGGAATGCACATCTGCTTTAGTTGACAGACATTGTGTGACCTCGTGCGTTGTTGGCACAGTTCTCACAGAAGCTGACAGACGACAAGCTCTGTGCAGACATGGCCCGCCGAAATGAAAGCCAGCGCCACACGGAAGCAATATTTTGTCGCGTAAGCTAAACAGAAAGTCATGTGTTTCATTTTAGGATCTGAAAGTGGCGGGACTTAAAATAATGATTTCATGCCCATATTTAATCGAAAGTCAATATCAGTGAGCTTCAGTACAATTTTAAATGACTGGCAGTTGATTTATGATCTTGTAATGTAAATAATTATGTATTGTAAATTGAACGCATTTCGCTTCTCTGGTGCTTAAGAATATTATGTATACTACTCAAATAAAGTAAGGGCCGCCCGATTTTTTCATATTACTATAGCTGTCATGACAGTAAGTGAGTGAGTAAGTATGGTTTTACGCCGCCTTTTTGGGCTTCACACATGGTACCCATCTGGAGAGTCGAACCCCGGGCGTGACGAGCGAACGCTTTTACTACAAGCAGATTTTACACACAGTACCTGTGCTCACAATTACTATCACTCCCAGATATATTGGGCTTGGTTTGTTTGTTGTTTAAGGCCGCACTCAGCAAGATTCCAGCGATATGACGACGGTCTGTAAATAATCGAGTCTGGATCAGACAATCCAGTGAGTGATATCATGAACATCGACCTACGCAATTGGGATACGATGCCGTCATCAATTTTTACATACAGTACACGTGCTTGCTCACAATTACTATCACTCCCAGATATATTTGGCTTGGTTTGTTTGTTGTTTAAGGCCGCACTCAGCAAGATTCCAGCGATATGACGACGGTCTGTAAATAATCAAGTCTGGATCAGACAATCCAGTGAGTTATATCACGAGCATCGATCTACGCAATTGGAAAAGGATGACATGCATCAACCAAGCCACCGAGCCTTACCACCCTAGATGTATATATGTGTTGGTATAGGGGTGACTATAATTATAAGCATGGGTATAGTTCACTGGAACGCTGGTATAGTCTCTCTTACAGATCCCCGAGCATATACTAAATTACATCGCTCAATCCCTTCTCAACTCAGCCTATACTCATCCCTGTCTCAGCTCTAAATTAAGATACCCGTGGAGATCAGGGGTAGAAAAGGTCTTCAGCAACCCATTCTTGCAGCGAACGCTTTAACCACTAGGGTACCCCAACGCCCCGTTTCCTTGACAGATTAACTGTAGTAATATGCAAGAATCCGGTGGTCCTTGACTTCTATTGAAGCATACTACTCTTAAAAAAGAAAAGAAACGCAAAGCCAGATTTGTGCGAGGTATGAAAATACATTTTACGAGGAGCCGTACGAGGTATTGCGCCTAAATATTGTGAAGAGAACACTTGGTGATTGTAGTCATCTCATTTATCGATACCTAGGAAAAGTCCAAGGTGAAGGTCAGCTACCATCAAAAACGCGTATGTACCCCGTTGGAATCGATAGCGGTTGACATCTCCTGCCCATGGAAGAGATGAGTTTGCGAATCACATCCTGGGGAATGGTAACCCACTCGGCCTGCAACGCAAAAGCCAACTGCTGCAACGTCTGGGGTTGTGGTTGATGTCGACGTAGCCGTCTATCCACTTCATCCCACAGGTGCTCTATCGGGTTCACATCCGGGGATCTGGAGTTCCAGGGTAGAACATCAACGTTGTTGTTGTGTAGTCAGGCTCTGTATGGCAACCGTGCTGTATGCGGTCGAGCGTTGTCCTGCTGGAATACACCGTTGCCGTTGGCTGCAATTGGGAGGACGTGTGGTAGGAGAATTTCGTCGATGTATCGTTGAGCCATAAGATTGCCCTGGATATGGGCCAAACCTGTCCTGCCATGATGAGAGATAGATGCCCACATCATAACGCTACCCCCACCACTTCCTTACGCAGTTTCCGGCGTAACGTTCTCCCCGACGTCTGTAGACCCGTGACCCGAAACAGATACCTCTCCATCGCAGTTGACGTCATATCCTGTGTTGACGACACCAATGCAATAGTTGTTGACGATGCTGTCGATTCAATATGACGCGTCGAACAGGACGTCTTGCTCGTAGACCTGCTGCTCTTAAACGGTTTCGTACGGTCTGGTCGGAGATTCTGCGCAGTCCGGGTATTTGGGATGCGGTTGAGGTGTCTGTGATCGTCCTTTCACGTAGGTGGCACAAATTCGGATGTAGCGATCTTAGGCGGGGGTGGTTACTCTTGGTCGTCCCGACCTTGGCCGATCACGTGTTGACCCAAGCTGTTGAAACCGATCCCACAGCCTTGTGATGGTGCTGGGCGCTACATTGAAAACCCTGGCTACAGCTGATCGGGATTCCCCTGCCTGCAAGCGGCCTTTGACGTTGCTTTTTTGCACTTCTGTAATCATTGGCATGTTGTTGAACTGTCACTGTTCGATTGACGCAGATGCCAGGCAATCACAAACCCTGCACTTTCATTCCGTCCATAGTGCTGCTGCACGTGCAGTGCGTGCAGCTCCATGTCCCTTTTGTTAATGCACTGGGTGCGTTTTACCGAATCGAACGTGTTTCCCGACTAATGGTTTGCATGCCCTTGTGATCATTTTGATCCGAGAATTTTGTCTCTGACACTATAACACATTGGACCTCTTCATTTTGCACCTTTTGGTCCGCTAATTTTGCTTTTATGGTCAAAATATCCGTATTGAGTTTCTTTTTTTTGAAGAGTATACATGATCTTTGAACGATATTTGAACGAGCTGTGGCCACAAGGTTAATACAAGGCGAATGTGTTGACTACCGCTGGGAAATATGAGCCTTAATTGTTTTGTAGTTTTTGTTATTTGACTTTTGGCGTCCAATTATTACGGGTTTTGACACTGGACCTTTCAACAAAACGTGTCACTGAAAATGAAATAAAGCGATGATTGTCACGCAAACATCTGGATGCGTGTCATCAGGACCCCACGGCGTGGGAGGTGACTCGTACTTTTATAATTGGTTTGTTCAGACTCGTTTTATTGACAGGCCGTGATATAGAAGTCATAGTAGTCTGTTATACAGATCCTGACTCGTGAAGATCCGGGTTATAATTGATCATAACGGGATCGGATGGATGTCATCGAATCCCAATTACGACATCGATGCTCATGATGTCAGTCACTGGATTGTCTGGTCAAGACTCGATTATTTACAGACCGAAGTCATATCGCTGGAATATTGCTGAGTGCAGCGTTAAACAATAAACACATAAGTAATTAATGAAAGCATTGACTGGAGACATTGAGGCAGAAAGTGGTATTTTAGAGTTGATTTGTATACAATTAGAATGTCACCCTTATATGAGTGAGTGAGTGAGTGAGTGAGTGAGTGAGTGAGTGAGTGAGTGAGTGGGTCGGCGTGAGTGAGTGAATTGGTCCGGGTGAAGTGTATGGATGTGAGTGGAGTGTGTCTGTGAGTGGGTCTGAGTGAGTGAGTGGGTCTTGCTGAGCGGGTATTCATGGTTTGGTGGGTCTGAGTGGAGTGTGTGGGTCTGGTTTGGTGAATGAGTGATGCAGAGTTGCATCCCTTACGCGTGCCAGGATTAGCTTATTGAAATGGGCGTTTTGAGAATTGTATCAATCAAGATAATATCGGAACCTGCATAAGTTTGGACCTTTAACAGTTGTAGGAAGACACTTTAAGGGAAGGTTTTCATTTTCAAAGGAGCGTATCTGTCTTCACAAAACTATCACCGGTGACAAGGAAGCCATGTCTGGTAAAGTATAACCATCAACGCGGAACAAGGACCTGAAAATCAGAGACTCTTGATTTGCCCGACACGAGACAGCTAAAAAATCCAGTTTCAGCATCCGGTTTGTGTAAAGCGAAACAAAGCAGCCATTAGACTGTCAAAACTCATGAACAATATTTCACAGCAGCAATAATAACTTGCATGACCTCATATTTTCAAAATATCTCCTTCCTTGTTCAATTTCACACGAAAGATTACTCACATTCAAGTGTGTATTACAAATGTAAAGTGTGTGTTCATAATGATATCTGAGTCCGTACACGTGGACTATGACAAGTTACTTGTTTTACCTTCCCAGACCCAGAATTGCTTTCATTTATTTCATTCTCGATTGTTAATCTAAACGCTGTAAATATGCATAACCGCTGGTTAAAAAAAGTACACCTCCATGTTTGGTGATGATGAGAATGAAACAAACAAGAAATGGTTAGTCAAGATGATGTATTTGATACGAGTATCACAGGAGTCGGTTTGGACCTTAGTTGGCAGTGTTTAGGCGACTGTTTTCCGCCTTGTCACGTTATAATACACATGTAATTAGACAAATACCCTTTTCAAAAGAGGAAATCACAAAACATTATTTTTTAGAATATCCAGCAGACTTACTTGTAGTCCCTAAAATAAAGTTATCTTTACGGTTACATAAAATTTAGGACCATCAAGTCTCTTAATTTGGAGTGTGTGTTTGTGCGTGCGTTGGTGCGTGCGTGCGTGCGTGTGTGTGTTTTTGTTTGTTTGTTAGTTAACACAGCACTATTCCAGCTATTCCGGCGATCTGTAAATAACGTGGCCTTGACAAGACATACCAGTGATTGACATTATGAGCATCAGTCTACGCAACTGGGATACGATGACAACCGAGTCAGCGAGCCTGACCACCCGATCCCGTTAGTCGCCTCTTACCACAAGCGTAGTCGCCTTTTACTGCAAGAAGACCAATTCGACCCCGGATCTTCACGGGTATCTTAATTTAGAGCTGAGACAGGGATGAGTATAGGCTGAGTTGAGAAGGGATTGAGTGATGTACTTGAGTATATGCTCGGGGATCTGTAAGAGAGACTATACCAGCGTTCCAGTGAACTATTCCCATGCTTATAATTATAGTCACCCCTATACCAACACGCATATATACCTAGGGTGGTAAGGCTCGGTGGCTTGGTTGATGCTTGACATCGTATCCCAGTTACGTAGGTCGATGCTCATGATATCACTCACTGGATTGTCTGATCCAGACTCGATTATTTACAGACCGTCGTCATATCGCTGGAATTTTGCTGAGTGCGGCCTTAAACAACAAACAAACCAAGCCAAATATATCTGGGAGTGAAAGTTATTGTGAGCACGGGTACTGTATGTAAACTCTGATGACGGCAAATATCGTATGGTCGACCCTCTCTCAGCAAATGTGTTACAAAACCTCATCCCAGTCTGGGCAGTCGGGTAGTGTAGTGGTTAAAGCGTTCGTTCGTCACGCTGAAGACCTGTGTTCGATTTCCCACATGTACAATGTGTGAAGCCCATTTCTGGTGTCCCCCACCGTGATATTGCTGGAATATTGCTAAAAGAGGCGTAAAACCATACTCACTCACTCATCCCAGACCCCGTATGTTCCATGCAGATTATTCCTATAAAATTAGAAACATTGATAAATCGACTTTTATGTACTACTAGACAAAGAGGACCTACCAATTATTTACACAATGTTCTTGACGCTGGCAATACATGCCGTCAGCAACAGGCGTCTCTCGTATATAAAATAACACCATTACTGGGAGCGGCCTGTTACCAGAGCAGTAAGATGTCTCCGTCGTTTACTTTGGTTTGTACATCAATCGGTTCTCTTGCACCGACATAGACATACAGTCTTTTATGAAGAACAAGCCCCGGATCGATGAGCGGTCACAGCGAGCAGGGCGTATAAAAAGTAAGACATTATTGCATTATAATGCGGCTTCAGGGGAACTGTCATTATTTACGTTAAGTTGTATTTGAGGTTTTGGTTTGTGCATCGAACTTTGGTTTCGCAAAGACCTAAAGCACTGAGAAAAATGCCTAGTGAATTCTTCTAACTGTATTAGTAACAGCGACCAGGGTAGTTAACGGCGAATTTACTATCCTGCCTGATTGCATACGACAGTTGAGGGTACGATATGTCAACTTCAGCGCCAAGACCACGAGACTTTGCTCACTTTCCGCCTTGGTCAGTGTCACGCTCGCCATTTTGAGACAAGGAGATGATTATGAGTCAGAGTGTTTGCTATGTTTTGGCTTCATAACGTTGTTGATGTTATTCTTTCATGACCGACCAAATAATGAACTCTATCATGTCTTTAGCACGTACTCAAAGAAGAAGGGAGGTTTGTTAAGTTGGCCAGTGTAAAACAAGATTTTATTTATCTGTCAATTGCTGTTTGTAGTATTGTGTAAGTAAACTTTAAATGCCATTGAAGATTATTAATGCTATATTTCACCTGTACTGTTTTTGTCATTTGTTATTTACTTGGTTCTTTTTTGCAAATTGTATACAGCAGCTGTCAACAGAGAGGGCAGAATGACCAAGAAGCTATATCTTCCCGAGGTAAGGGAGTTATCTGACTGTATAAGTCCAGTTTCCACGTAGAAACTGGACTTTTCTAGTCAGTTAACGCCCTTGCTTCGGGTAGATGAAGAAACTAAAGTGTAGTAAAGCTGAGTAAACATACTCTTGCAGTTAGTAAATTATGAGAAGAAGATGAGTAAATATTACTTAATAAAATCTAGTATATAGTACGTAAAGCAGTAGTTCTTTGACAGATGGATAGGAATCTCTACTGATTAGAAAATTGTACTAATCTACGACAGACCACCTACTAATCTTATTAGCAAATATTTACAAGCTGTTTAGTAAAGTCTACTGACAAGCTAGTGTCTGAATGGACAAAGAAATTCCCAAACTAAGTTAGTAAACGTTACAAACAATATCTGTCAGTGCATATATCTATTTAAATGCAAAGGCAGTTCGAAATAAAAGTGTTTTTGTTTTTTATTGACAGCATCCGAAACAATTGAAGGAACGTATCAAGAATCGGCCATGACATTCTTTTTCATATCATTAAACCCTACATTTGCAACATACCGATGTTTGGGTTTGCTTTCGAAACAAGCGTAACCTTGCTTCGAGATATGGAGGCTTTGAACGCACCTTAAAATATTCCCGACAGCTGAATTAGGCTCAACAATAGCAATATGATATTGGGCATTAACTAGCTCGAACAAAACTACATCAGCAGCAAACGAGACTAGCCTTCTTAATCACCTGCTACCACTAGAATCAGATGATTTGATAACCCTAGAATATTAACAAGAGCAGAGTCAAGTGTCATCCCCACCGCAGCCTCGCTGGTGTGTATATCAGTGCTATGTGCAATATACAATGACAGACAGCTATCAATCAGGCTAATTATACGCTCAGTCGACTTGACAGCTGAGACGGGCACCTGCTGTGTTTGATCAATATATAGAAGGCTGCGATCGTGTCTTATCCATGCTTATGTTGTAGTGGTCACAGCCTCATCAACATAACAAGTTTTTAGATTGGATTTGTAATAGAATATCTGCGGGTCATTATAGAGGGGAAACGTATGGATGCGGGGAAGTGTGTCTTTTTGGGGTGATGGACGTTTTCATGTATTATTTTAAAATGTTTTTGTTTTTTATTAACTTTCTTTACGTTGTGTTGACAAGGGATTAATGAGGATGTGTATTTGACCACTATATATATTGAAACATATCTAGGCCACCCGTGCACTTGAAGATCCAGGGCCCACTTGCACAAAGAGATCTTAGCGCTACGACTATTGTAAGCCTATGTTAAAGTATGTGAGTTAAGATCTTCTTAGCGCTACGATTGCTTTGGGCCCTGGTCAGAACTGGTCTTCAGCAACCCATGCTTGTCGAGGAGGCTAATGGGACCAGATGGTCAGTGCATGTCATCGTATCTCAATTGCGTAGGTCGATGATTTTGATGTAAATCATTGGATTATCTGGTCCAGACTCGATTATTTTCAGACCGCCGTGATATGGCTGGAATTTTGCTGAGTGAAGCGTTAAACAAAAAACAAAACTTATCTTAGCGTTGTACATGGCGTCATGTGACCCAAGTTCAGTTTATGGAATACCCCAAGGGGAATTATTTCAGACTGTTTATGAAATATGTCTTGTGCATTGGGACTCACTTATACCCGATGACCGTTCAGAAATTAATATTGTCATTCAATAGTTTCAAGTTTCCATATAAACCTAGCCCCACGTCAGCTGGTAGCTATCGACACCATATGGAAGCCCTTATTTAATGTCAACGTAGTTTGTTATATCTACAATTTTTAATTATTAATTCAATTACCAAAATTAATACAAATATCTTTATAAAAATGGCTTAGAGGTTGGTGAACTCATATTAAACCATTTATGATGACGTCACGCTATTGTCCTTGCAGGTGATCCTAAGCCAATTCGCTGGTCATTCTAAACGTACATTTAATTTATACTTGTAAAATTGACGGTCATTATGCAAAATTATAGAGAAATTATAAATCAACCATAACACGGTTTAAGTCAGAGAAGTCGTTGATTCCAGAAATAGAATCAACAGATTGTCGTGATTTCTCCATTACGGAACAGTGGATAGGGAGTTGTTGTTGATTGTTGTTTTACGCCGCACTCAGCACTATACCAGCTCTATGACGGTGGTCTGTAAATAATCGAGTCTGGATCAGACAATCCATTGATTGACATCATGCGTATCGATCCATGCAACTGGGATACGATGACATGCATCAGCCAAGTCAGCGAGCCTGACCACCCGATCTCGTTAGTCGCCTCTTACGACAAGCATAATGGTTTGCTGAAGACCAGTTCTAACCCGGATCTCTCATGTTAACTTGTCTCACAGACCCAAGAAAACAAATTAAAGAAATGAACCCAACTCAAGTCTAGAATGATTTGGTAAGTCTAGATTGCCTCAGCTGAAATTAAGCATTGTTCTGGGCTCCATTTGAATTTGACTTTATATTTTGAAGATATAATTTATGTTTTGGAAATAGATGTTTGTCTAAGCCCCATGTATATACATGTAAAGGTACAAAAGTGGAATCTGGAAAATGTATAGAACTCTGTTAGAATAATATTTCTTGTGAAAGTAGTTATATTCAGCTTGGTGGAATCTGTAAAAGGTCACCGGGATTGCATACACAGAGCTGCTAATCGGATTTCTGCGGACGGCCCGAAGGCCCGTTTGTCTGACGGATGCTGCGAGTAAGTCGATTCGGAAATCATCTTATGGGCAAATAATTGTTATCTTATCGCGACATGGTCAGCAAAGGTCAAGCCATGTTACATAACACGCAGGTAGTGGTCACAGAGGTCATGGCCTCTCCGGCTGCAGTGGAAACGTTTTCTACGGAACACCGCTTCGATATATTTTGGTATAATGGATTTCACCATGTACGTTTATCTATTCAGAGACCATATGCCGATATTTGGTCTCTGGTCTATTTGATTTCTTGATTGTGAATCATAGATTAGTGCATTCTTGTTGTTGACGTAAATAGATTCTGACGTCAAGCATCGCAATAATCACGAAAGCCGTTTGATAATGGATATCTCCCGTGTGTAATTTTTATCACACGGATTATGTCCCACGCTTTATACCGTAGTTGACGTCTGATAAGATGAAAGCCTGAGGGGGTCATTTGACAAGATAAATGTACGGGAGAGCATTGTGGAAATAATTGGTGTGATTATTATGATGTCTGATCGATACATGTGATCATATGATACGCACGACAGGCATTTTGAGATTCGGGAGTCGGAACGGAATTTCTCGCCTGTCTGGCGGATGAATTGAAATCCAAATGATAGAATAATTAAGGCGATTACTTGCTATGCATGTGGGAACATCCATATTTCGTAAATGTCGGACTGGTGTTGATGTAGACAGCTATTATTGGAGATGTTCAGCAGTTATATATCAGAGATGGGGAGGGGATTAGTGAAAGTGTGGATGATGGTAATTGATCAGTCATGGGTACTGGTTTGAAGGGGGATGCGGTATATATATATTAGACATTCAGAGTGTGATATCTTTGCCAGTTTGATCATGATCGGTGTTGATCGCGGACTACGATGGGGGTTGTAAAGCCCTGTCACCCTCGCTCTCTGTGTTGGGCGGGGTGGTGTAGGTGGGTGGGTGATTTGAACGCGACGTCTACTACCACCCTCCACATAACGTTGCAGATATCACCTTGCTCCGTAGTCGGGGATGGGAAGACCTGTTTGCATTGGGATCTCAACCGGGCTCACTCGGGTCCACTCGGGTACAGTCGGTGTATTCCGCAACCCACATAATACCCGTGTAGTAGGGATACAATGCACGATTTCACTGTAAACCGCGTAACTCCAGATCCCGCCGCATGTAGTCCCCATTAAATGACGGTCATTTTTTAAGACAGTTTGTTGGGTGCTTAACAAACATGAGGTATACGCTTTATATATCTGCCCACATGAGCAAACGGAAACAATTGAACCGTTATATAATGTTGACGACTGCAGGCAGATTTTGTAGCGTCATGTGATAGTCACGTGCTCGAAACAAACTAGTTCCAATATGAATTCCTGTCAGTTCTGGCCGAGGATTTATTTGACTGAAAGAAATCGAGTGATTGTAATTTGTGATTCGATATAGTGCGCTCACTTTCGTAACTACCTGTCAAGAACTTCCGCATTTTTTCCGGCATGTCCGAACGTCGCCACCGTCTGCATTTTCGTCACCACACGCGTCGGTCCGCAACCATTCGGCTAGTCTCGGAATGATTCCTGCCGTCAGAGAACTCGATTCCAAATTGAAACGAACGTGACTTAAGAACCGCATTTTCCACTCAAAGACTCTCTAACTAAGGAATTGAGCTTCACTGGTCAATATTTGATTCTAAATGAGTTCCTCTGACTTACTGCAAATAAATTATTTCCCCTGGTTTGTTCTAAATGTTATTAACACCTTGTAAAACTCGCCACTGCCTCCCAGACAGAAACACTTGTTCTCCTGTTGCCTGAGGAACAAGCCCTCGCCCACGCTGATAGTCGAGGCCACATTTTTATGTCTTCTCGTAATCAAGACTTTGTGATCAATACTTGAGTAATGTTTCAAATGTCAGATATTTCATCCTTCAGCTTGATTTATTTAAATGATTTGAAACATGGACAAAAAAAGGAAACATCAAATTCTCTTCTTGAGGAAAAATTCAGTATCCCGTAAATATACATGGGTTTCCAAGCTGACCTTTCATTTGTATTGAGGTGTCGTAGTGGTTAATATGGAAATATCAATATGTGAAATTCAGATGAGGGAAATTGCAACCGTAATGGTTTGCGTGTTGTCAATGATAGCCTTCCTCAGCTGATACAAGTTAATTCATACCATGATATGCTTATTGTACGGGAACATGGATTGATCGAAAGTTGAGAGAACAAATCGAAATGTGATGAGATACCAGTCGGAATGTTATGAAGCCAAATGAGGAAACAACTTAGTTTTGAATGGTTTTGTCAGAAAGTCAGAATTGCTGAAATGATAATCCTAAAATCCTATCTGTTTCCGGCATGTAGGGGCTGTGGTTGGTTGGTTTGTTGTTTAACGCCGCACACACCAATATTACAGCTATATGACGGCGGTCTGTAAATTGGACCAGACAACCCAGTGAGTCATATCATGAGCATCGATCCACGCAATGGGGATCCATGACATGCATCAACCAAGTCAGCGAGCCTGACCACCCGATCCCGTCAGTCGCCTCTTACGACAAGCATAGTTGCCTTTTACGGTAAGCATGGGTTGCTGAAGACCTATTCTACCCCGGATCTTCACGGGTCGTAGCGGCTGTGGAGTAATCGTCCCATGTTATTTTAAGACTCGACGACATGATGCTGCTCCTTGGTCGTTTTGTTGGTATATGATGCAACTGATACAAATAGAGACTCATTTGGACACGTGACATGCGAGTGTCTGTCCCACAGTCCCTGTGCAATATCATTTTCTTTTCCGCCCAGCCCTTACTTTCCCTAAATGAATCAAGTCTAGATTGCCCATGGTTCAGGCTGAATCTCCCATCCCACTGGGTCTCCTTCTCAATTTAATGGAGTTGTTTGTTTCTATCAAAATCATATCTTTCAGAGACTAAACGTTGGTCGACTAATGCGACTTTACCAGAGAACTGTGACAAGAGTTACCTGTCCTTGTCGAGTACGATTAAAAACAAAAGATGCATGTTGTATTCTCGAGTACAACTGGCCCCCTACAAACTTTGCTGACAGACAGACAGACAAACATTGATAGAATATACAGAACCATTAAATAGAATTATGAGAGCAAATTATCATAAAATTTATACATCTATGCTATAAAGATGATATAGTAAAACGTTATCCATATAAAATATGCTTTGTATGATTAAGAATTAAAAAGCAGACTTTGCAAGTATAAAACACACACTCGCATCACAGAAAATTAAACCAAGTTTGTCGATGTCAGGTATATCTAAAAAAAAATAGCATTTAGCATTACATTCAATAAAAGGAGTTGCCCTGATATCGTCATATAATACGCCGTGAAACAAAACATGGACCTCGTCTTCTACGCTGTCATTACAGTGAAACATTTTCTATTGTGGACAGGTACACCTTCCGGTTTCCACTCGAAAGGAGCCACGCCACACCTAAACTTGACTTGTGCCGATCTGGGCATCTTATTTAAAACATAGTATTCTATCCCATATACTTGTTTGTAACATTGGTATACTCTCAATTTGTTAAGCCCATTTCGCCCCTCTCCCTTTCTTAACTTATCACGACAACGGGTAACATATTCATTCATACACCATTGTTAGACCTGTGTACAAACAGAAAATTTATCTATAAAACCTGTTGCGTTTACCAGTTGTCCTTAATCCATATTATTAAACCTCTTTCTTACCCTACCATTTGCATATCGCATGAGTGTGTAAGTTGTGTTTAACGCCACTTTTAACAGTATTCCAGTTATATCACGGCGTGTCAGCTGAATGTGAGAAGAAAGCTCGAAGTGATGCAGGTCTTAGATTTTTAACACTTCGGTGAAACGCACGAGTACGGCAATGGTGCTGACAAACCTAGAAACATAATCTGGGCGAACCGGGATTCGAACCCACAATCATAGGTTTCTGACGTGCCCAATCGCGGCGCCTTAGACGACTGGGCCACCCGTTCACCCGCATGTCGCATGATGCGCTTAAATGGATGGATGGTCTGGCTTGATTGTGTACCTTCGTATTCCGACCTTGTTCATTATATCAACCACTGGTTTGTTTAGCCCAGAATACACAACACAATAAACACACAGAAAACACATGGCCACCTTCGTCCTTAGTGTGTTCTCAGAACTCAGCGCTAAGTTCCACGCTCTTTCCACTTTATTTCATTGGGTATTTTGGAAGCAGCAGAAAATATATTATACACTCATATATCACTCGTGGTGAAACGCGCAGTAAATTACGCGATATAAAGATACGGTATTGATTCTTTGTGATTCATAACATGCATATCTCTTGTGAAACAGAAATTGCAAGTTAAGATTGAAAAAAAATTGAAACAAATTTGTATAAAAAATATTACATTATAATGATGTGTAGTTTTATATGTGCTCCATGTGCTCCATGTGCTCCATGTGCTTCAGTTCCCGTGAATCCGTTACAGACCGCTGTCACATAACTGTATCGCTGACGGTGAGAAACAAACATTCACTCACGCATCCTGGTTAAGACGAAGCCATGAAGCTTTGACCGATGTCCTCTCATGTTATTGAAAACTCCGAGTGACAGTTTCTAAATTGATCTGAGACCAAAGTTGTTTGTAACTGTTGAGACTGTTAGTTCCGGTAATTGATGGCTGGAGCTTGTTCAGCAAATCGATCCCTGCGTGACAATTATTGTAAATGTCTGTTAAAGTGCGCGAATTCGCTCGTGCTAATTTGTACTCGAGACACTGAATCCATTCGAAAACCAAATTCACATTGTGTTTTTTCAAACCCTTCTCAAATATTAGGAGGCGTAAGAGCAAAAGACATGACCAAAAAAACGAAAACACTTTCTCGTTAATTCACTGACCGCAAGTAGTCCATTAGCAACTTCCGCGAAGTATAACATGGCGGTTTCGATGTGTTTTCGTTTCTCGCTGTGTTGCTTTCAAAGGAAATTGTTTATTTATTACTCATACTATTCTTAAAGTGCACGATTTAAGTTTTTGAGAACCCGACACGGGCAGTGAGCTTCGTGACGTCACATCCGGTATTTCAAAAGGTTGACGCTTTCAAAGGAAACAACCTACTCATGTTCACCTAAGCTTCCTCTTTGTTCAACGATGTTTTGGTGAACAGAAACTTGTTATCTTATTCCCGTTAGTCGAGATTCTGTAAACAAATAACGCAGAACGTGCGACATGCCCCTACGTCGCCCACGTCAAAATTACAATCATATCGACGACAAAACTATGCTGTGTGCTCTTTTGGTCACCTCGTGTTATGGGAAAATACAAGTCAATAATGTTGGCCTCCGTACCTTTATCGCTGACGAGGATTGGTGAATACATACGGCGATATACTTAAATGATACGTGTAATTCAAGGAACAGCTTTATTTTGTAGGAATTTGTTGTGAAGTTTCAAACATGATACACCGCAATGCGGCTTTTATCCAATCAGTGCACGAGTTTGAAGTCCTTGCAATCGTTGTTGAAAATTGCGTAATATGATATAAACTCTGGAAGGTCGTTTTTAATCTTAATTATGTTCCATAGTGCTTATAGTTTTATAGAGCAGGTTTATCATATGTCTCAGTTGACAAGCGAGGTAATTGCTACTCGACAGCTTAATGGAGAAGTTTTTTTACGAACTCCAATTTCGATAACTCTTTTTCGACGAGTCTTCGGTTTGATTTGATCGAGTTTTGTTGTTTTACGCCGCACTATGTTGCTATAGGACTGCGGTCTGTAAAGACACATCAGTGATTTATAGTACGAAGAATGATCCACACCAAATCACTGAGTCTGATCACAAGATCCCTTCAGTCGCCTCATACGACAAGCTAGGTTGCTTTGGTCCATTTCTAACGCGGAATCCCAACGGGGAGTGGATTCGAAACCAGTACAAGCTCAACAGGGGTACATAATCTGTCAACAAAATGACAACTATTTCTGTAACCTGGGGGTTAAGGTGTTTGCTAATCACCACAGATTCAAGCTCTTTGTCCTGAATGTGACTAATCCGAAACACATTGTTTGGTCCCCTCTTGCTATAAAAGTCCAGTTTCCACCCTTGCCGAATTTGGCTAGAATTACGGAGTTATATTTTGGTTCGACTAACGAGTCTATGCATTGTTCAATCCAAATCGCGCCACGAAATCGACATCGTAAACTACCGTGCAGAACTGTAAAATAACTTATTCACTTGATGTTTGCAACATAATTTGGTGTACCATAAATACAGCATCTTCTTAATTGTATACATAAATATGCCTTCATCTGTACCATGATGTGGATTATGCCTTCATCTGTACCATGATGTGGATTATGCCTTCATCTGTACCATGATGTGGATTATGCCTTCATCTGTACCATGATGTGGATTATGCCTTAGGCCTCCTCTGTACCATATCCTTTTGAGAAGTACCTGTATTCATAAAGCTGTATTGCTTTCCGAGAGCATATGTATCCTGTGTATATGACTGAATAAAATTTATAAAAAAAAAAAAAAATACCGTGCAGATTTCGGTCGATAGCAGGATTTGAAAAACATGTGTACCGTCAACATGTCGCCAACAGAAGTTTTTCAAATCTTTTCAAGGTGCTCACGTGATTTGATGCACTCCGCAAAGTAAGACCCGTTTTATTACAATATTATTGATCAGATCGTGCTCACTGGCGCCGCCATTCTGTTTGAAACAAATGCAAGTGATATGAGAAGTGGAATCTGATTGTCAACAGGAAGAACATAGAAGGGACTTAACTCGTTATAGCCACTGGCGTACCGACCGAGCCCAGAAATTCCAGCCAAGTTCGGCAAGGGTGGAAACTGGACTTTTAGAGTCAGTTAACTCCCTTGCCTTGGGAAGATGCGTGCGTTGATACAATGTTGTTAAATCTAAACTTAAGTATATATCTAAGTGGCACTGAGCACAGAATTCCCATCAAATAAACAACCACGCGGGGTCTTCAGCAAACAATGTTTCGTAAGAGACGGCTAACGGGATCGGGTTTTCAAGCTCGCTGACTTGGTTGATGCATGTCGACGTACCCCAATTGTGTAGATAGATGCTCATGGTGTCAGTCACTGGATTGTTTAGTCCAGGCTCAATTACATACCGATCGCCGTCATATGGCTTGAATATTGCGGCGATGAACAACAAGCAAACAACAACAACAACAGCGCGACCTGTCCTGTACCAATCACATTTCCCCATTTTCTCTTTCCCTGTTCGTTGTAACAACGGTACTGCTGCCACGTGCAAAAGGAGAAAGTACTGGATATATGCTAATTACTGCGACTAAGACTATTGAGAGACACACCCTGGTGGTTGCTGTGTGTACCGTAGTTGCCTCAACGTCAGTGCATGTAATGGAACAATGCAGAACTATATACTAACTAGCATTACGAGGGGACATAGTCTGTCCTACAGACCCTGATACAAATATATCAAAAATTATCCCATGCAAGTCTATAATGTTTGGCAAGTCTCTGGGCTCCTTTTTATTATATTTTTATTAAGATAATTTAACAACTGTTTTTTTCTGTACGATATGTTCATTTCAGAGACTAGTTGTTAGTCTAGGAGGGCACACTATATCATTCCTTCTCTGGACAGTGTAGGGTGAGGCTTCGTCTGTCTTACAGTCCCTGAATCTCCCACCTCACCAGGGCTCCTTTCCAAGGTTTTGTAGTTGCTTGCTCCTATCAAAATTGTATATTTTCAGAGAGAAAGTGTCAGTCGAGGTTAGTCTGTCTCGCTGTCTCCGAACCAATTTATTTTCCCTTCCGCCCTGCCCTTACTGGAATGCTATAGCGCTAAATGAAGCAAGTCTAGGCTTTCCAAAGGTTTCTGGCATCTTCCATCTCACTGGGGCTCCTTTTCAACTAAAATGGACTTGATTGTTTCTTTCAAAATTAGGTATTTTAAGAGACTAAGCGGTAGTCTAAGTGTAGGGTACGAAACGAGCGGTACGAGGAGAAATGCCCGTCGCTTCCAAGCAGGCCAGGTAAAATGGGGTTTAACGTCACATCGCTTTCAAGATCATTGCTCTGCATGCACGTGTGTGTGCGTGCGTGCGTGTGAGTGGCTACTTGCACAAGTCCGGAATAGTGCTGGCCCACTGAGATGTCATGCTGCAGTTTAACAAGGATACCCGACTCAGACACAGTATACTGACACCGAGCCGACTAGTCCTTGTTTTAGCCCCTTAATGCCGAGCACCAGGCAGGGTTACAACAAGTAGCATCTTTTAACATATTTTAGTATGACACTGCCGGAGTCAAACCCCGACTTCCTGCTCTCCGCGCATGCGGAAAGCCGAAATAAAGAAAACCAAAATGAGGAAAGCCGACATGACACCATAAAACTGTATTACAAGAGGAGAACTTTTCAACAGTCAACTTTCCCTTTATTTCGAGCAATGTTATGTGTTTGTGACGGGTGCCACCGGTGGTGCTGGAGACGCTCACCTTCTGGCGGACACCTGGTATCGTCACCATTTGATAGTGATTCATAAACATATTTCTCAGGATACAGTCGAAATCGCTTTCAGCACAGATTTCCTGTGACTATAGACAGGGCTTTGTTGCTTTTATTTACCATATTGTGAGAGCCAATAGCACGTTTATGGTGCTGACAAACCAAGGGCCATAATCAGAACGAATATCTTTTTCGAACTCATGATCACCGGATCCTTGCACGCCAAGGTGACGTAACTCTGCACAGCGAAGTACGCTTCTTTAGAACATAGTTATCTGTGTGGTAATTTCTTTAACTCGATATCGCTGGCTCTTGCTCCACACTTTAGGCGAGTCCACCTGCCGCGTGGTTGCCTGCCCAACGCTGACCGCTCTCTTGGGATATTAAGCCAACCAACTGAATATATACACCTGTGTAGCGCTAACCAGATTATAGCTAGGCTGGAAATAAAACACCAACCCTTACATCGTCAAAATCCTTTTAAATATTTAGTTTTTATCAGAAACCCTTTCCTTGGATAAGAACCCTGAACACTACAAAACTCATTGTTACTAAAGTTCTAACAGAAGAATTGAAGACATTAAGTGTCTGTTATTCGGCTTTGAAGTAAGTGTATTACCAAATTCACACATGCCCGAAAATACTGCAAAATGTAAACACGACCAAAACAAAACCCTGAGTGTCAAAGGAAGAACAAAGTATAATGTTATCATTGGTAGCCAATCATTCACATCCGTCAATAGAAAATATCAAATTCGAAAGCCATTTTTTAAATTTTAAAATCGAAACACAATGATTGTGCAGAGGGTACACTGTTTGTTTGTTTGTTTGTTTGTTTGTTAGCTTCTTTGTTTGTTCGAGTCTCACCACTGATCCATTCAGTACCCTCGCACGACAATCATTGGTTCGGCACAAAGTTGCAATACAGTATTAGATATAATATAATATATATATATAATAATCTCTTATTAGAATATTCTTTTGGTGGAAAAAAAGAGAGTTGAAAGATCGTAAATTTCGTGGTTTATGCTGACAGCCTGACATGTTTATATGTACATGACAGATATATTTTTCAAGATTTTTAATGCCCATAATTAAGGGTGCATATAACACACGAGTTCGTATTATACACGAATAAAAAGGTCTTATGTACATTGATCAATCGGAAGGGGTGCTAATTGGATTTTTTCACAAGCGAATATATTAGCAAATATCGCCGTAGGCGCTTATTACAGCGGGGCGCTTATTACGTCGAATGCGGTATTTGAAACGTCGTAGATATCATGTGGTTGCAATTGGACTTCTTACCCCTCTCTTAACTGAACCAATTTATTTTTACACTAAATTACCCAGACACAGATTACTTTTTACAAACTGGAATGGGGGACTGTTAAATGGACAAAATCAAATCCAACAACAACTCTTTCTATTTATATTACAGAAAAAACAAACTCGGTAAACTATATATTGTCGCAACCAGTGTCAGTACCATAGGAAGGAACTATCAACCAGCCATTTTTATGATACTGGCGGGGGCATGGGTGGCCCAGTCGTCTAAGGCGCCGCAATTCCCCGAAAACTATGATTGTGGTTTCGAATCCCGACTCTCCCCGAGTATGTGTTAAAGTTTGTCACAACCATACCCGTGCTCGTGGGTTTCACCAAATCGGTAAACGGCTAACACCTGCATCACTTCGGGCTTTCCTCCCACATTAAGCTGATACACCTTGATATCTCTTGAATACTGTTCAAAGCGGCACAAGCCTCTTTCACTCACTTTATAGTACTGGCACCGTTTGTTCTCTGGTGGACGCTTGGATAATTTCATTACCGTTTTAGCACAGGTTTTACGGTAGCAGCGATCAATGTTCACCACAATAAAGCTCCACAATAACAGGATATGGTCACATACTTATTGGTGCAATAAACAAGTTCATGGCCTGGCCAAAATCTAATTACATCCATTTTGTAACCGAGATGCGACCTTATTGCCTGGTGTCTGCCTCACTCCGGCTATTGCGCATGCGCGTTGGCGCTGTAGTATATTAGTTTCATCAAGTGAATAAACTGACGACGCATTTAGAATTCCGAATTATTTCATCCTTCATCAAAAGAATGCTAATGTGGGATATAAAAGGGATTGTGATCCCGTGGCGGATGGTACACGTTTAGGTTAGCGAAGGGCATGTGGCTGGGCATGGGCATATGGCTGACGCCAGGGTATTCAATATAATCCTATTTGGTTTCGTTTCTTGGTGCATTCTGCATGTAAACCAGTATACGTTTAATATATTTGTCTTAGCATATAAATACATCGGAATGCAAATCTGTAATAAGATAAAAATAAAGGCGACTCTCAATTATGACTGGAACAAGTAGGTTTGATAAAACATATGGACAAGTAATTGTAGAATTTAGAAGTAGTTTGTGTATATTGGAGTGGTTAGTACATACATGTGAGTATGTTTTTACCCAGCTGTTAGCCACGTTCAAGCAACATCACAGCAGGGGACACCAACGTAGACTTCACGTCATGTGGGGAAATGAACATTTTAACAACACATTCGTTACCACATACTGAAGTAGTTTCTACGTATTGAAGTTGTTTCTTTATATTGAATATTGAAGTAGTATCTACTTATTGAAGTTGTTTCTTCATATTGAAGTTGTTTCTACGTATTGAAGTTGTTTCTTCATATTGAAGTAGTTTCTACGTATTGAAGTTGTTTCTTCATATTGAAGTAGTTTCTACGTATTGAAGTTGTTTCTTCATATTGAAGTAGTTTCTACGTATTGAAGTTGTTTCTTTAAATTGAAGTCGTTTCTAGTTATTGAAGTTGTTTCTTTATATTGAAGTAATATCTACGTATTGAAGTTGTTTCTTTATATTGAAGTAATATCTACGTATTGAAGTTGTTTCTTTAAATTGAAGTAGTTTCTACGTATTGAAGTTGTTTCTTTATATTGAAGTAATATCTACGTTTGAACTTGTTTCTTTATATTGAAGTACTTTCTACGTATTGAAGTTGTTTCTTGATATTGAAGTAATATCTACGTATTGAAGTTGTTTCTTTATACTGAAGTAGTTTCTACGTATTGATGTTGTTTCTTTATATTGAAGTAATATCTACGTTTGAACTTGTATCTTTATATTGAAGTACTTTCTACGTACTGAAGTTGTTTCTTGATATTGAAGTAATATCTACGAATTGAAGTTGTTTCTTCATATTGAAGTAGTTCTGTTGTAATTCTTCCAATATACTGAATATTGAAATTGTTGCTACATCCAGTAATCACAATATGGCTGGAATACTGCTGACGTGACTTTAAACTTAAAGTCATTCTCGTGACATCCCGAAATTCTTCCTATATATTTAAGTTGTTACTGGCAGAAACGATGTCAACATTTTGGGGATTCCGCATATTTTCATCCGATAAAGCTGCATTTCTAACAATCATCCAGCAGAACAGAGCTCCAAGCCGGGTGCACTGCAGTCCCGAAAAACAGAGCCAGACTCCATCAGGCGAAAAGCCAGCCTCACAGATCTAACTGGACAGGGGCGCTGGGGTAGCCAATTGGTTAAAGCGTTCATTCGTCACACCGAAGACCCGGGTTCGATTCCCCATAGGGGTACATTGTGTGAAGCCCATTTCTGGTGTTCCCCGCCTTGATATTGCTGGAACATTGCTAAAAGCGGCGTAAAACCATACACTCACTAACTAACTGGTTCATTAGTGTTACCGAATGGGATTTTAAGCAGTTAAGGGTAGACATCGAACGTTCAGTTCAAGCGCTGCTTAGACCCTAAACGAGGTTAACATTAGTCTGCTGTTTGTGTGACGGGACATTCTACCGATAAATCCTTGTTTTGAGAGATACATTCACTGAAGATGTTGTTTTGTTGTAACAACACTGGTAACGTTTATTAAGTCACGTGTTATTTTAGACATTCCAGCCTATGGATATCGCTCGATGTCTCCCTTTAACACACCGTTGGTCTTGATAGTTATGTATTTGTCCGCGGTCTCAACCGACAAATAACCTCACAAAATTAAACACCACCAAACCCTTTACAGAAATTAAAGAAGTTGTAATCCATAAATTGTGTCTACTTTGTCACCAAACCCATCCATTTAGCGGGGGCACGGGTGGCCCAGTCGTCTAAGGCGCCGCGATTCGCTGTGCGGAGTTGCGTCCCTTAGGCACGCCAGAAACCTATGATTGTGGGTTCGAATCCCGGTTCGCCCCGATTATGTTTCTAGGTTTGTCAGCACCATACCCGTGCTCGTGGGTTTCACCGAAGTGGTAAACGTCTGAGACCTGCATCACTTCGGGCTTTCCTCCCACATTAAGCTAACACGCCGTGATATGACTGGAACACTGTTAAAAGCGGCGTTAAACCAAACTCACTCACTCACTCATCCATTTAGCTTACCATTTTGACCAACCACCACACCACTATGGCAATGTTCAACGTTGCGAATGTCTTCATTACTTTAACACCAATTGCGAATTCATATTTATGCCACATCAAAAACTTGGATTGGGCTGAGAAATCCGCAAAAGTAGGGTCAACACATATACGAACAAAGCATTCCATTTTCCTAATCGGTCAAGGAACCTACAAATTTAACATAACTATTCCTACCAAATGACACATTCGCATGTTGTTGCCGATACCTTTCGATAAACCATCTCCACGATGTCACACGCAACGAATTCGTTGTCCGACTAACCAGGCGCCGCCGCTCTAACAGGCACGGCTAATGTCACGCGCATATAGCGGTGTTTTCATCTCAGACAAGTTGGTTTAATGAGAGCTCCCCGTGAGACAGTGTGGTATTGACTGGTCGGGGAAACACTTCAGACAGGCTGAGAGGCGATGTTCGGTTTCTGAGACCACAACACCAAGAAAATGAACAGGCGAAAACACTAGGTCATTAGCGCTCCTTGTCTTAAAGGTGTGCTCCGAGATCATGTGGCTTCAAGCGATGAGTGTTGATGGATTGCGTTTTTGTTATATTTAATTACAATAGTTTCTATATAAGTAGTAGAAAACTGTTATGTTTATTCAAATTGTGAGGTGTGTGATATCGGTCTTTTTATAAACTGCCGAACCAAAGAAAGAATACACCCATGTTTGATGGTGGCTGACAATGAAACCAACAATAAATGTTTATTCGATGGTGATGTATTTGATACGGGTTTCGTAGCTGTGTTTTGGACCTTAAGTCTATTAATGTTTTGGGCCAAACGCTGTGGTGGCGAATGGTTCAAGGGTATTCATTGACTGAAGATTATGGATGTGATGTGCTGGATAAACGAGCGTGTGGTGGCAAATGGGACACGGGTATTCATAGACTGAAGATTATGGATGTGGTGTGCTGGATAAACGAGCGTGCCCCAGATACGGTTACTACAGCGACCGTGTTTACTCTTTTACGGGGTGTTGGAGTGGCTGGGTGGCTAGGTGGGGGATGGGGGGTTGTCTGTGGTGTGTCGGTGATTGAAATGCTGCAATTCGTTTTGGCGAGCTGCGCCCCTTAGCCATAAACCGCTGATCGTGGGTTCGAATCCCAGATTCGACCTGATTGTGATTCTTGGTTTGTCAGTACCACGCCGGGGTTGAGGAATCCACAAAATGGTAACCGTCTCCAAACTCCAACGCCTCGGGATTTCCGGGATTATCCACAACAAGCAGACACCGTCAAAGAACCCATACACTGCTCAAAGCTGCGTTAAAACAAACTGACTCACACACTCACTCAAACGTTTAGAAATGATGCATCTATGGTTTGTCACATCCTCCATTCAACTATAAAACAAGATTGTTACCCGAAACAACCTCAGTATGTATCTCCGAGTAGTAGTAGTAGTAGTAGTAGTAGTAGTAGTAGTAGTAGTAGTAGTCTTAGCTGCAACTGTAGTAATCGTAGTAGTTGTAGCACCAGAAGCAACAACACTAGCAGTGCATGAATGGGTACAGTTTTGCGCCTCTTTCAGCAACACTCCAGCAACATCACGGCGAGGGACTCCAGAAATGGGCTTCAAACATTGTACCCATGTGGGGAATACACCAATATTAGACCACTAAACGGTATTTTATCGAAAAACATAAATTGTCCCTGAAAATTCTTGAAAAACTAATACTGCTTCATACCCAGAAATAAATGCCAGCCACAAACATTATTTTGTTGCAATGTGTTTTCCTTTTTAAAAATAAGGCTAATAATTTTAAATCAAAAGATATCTGGTTTTTTTCATCTGAAGCTGAATATAATATCTCATCTCGATACACAGTTAACGACCGTCGTATTGGAAAGATTGCTTTTTTAAACGATTCCCAAGTAGATTGAGGTTGGATTTTTCTATGCATCAAAACAAAAAAACAATTCAAAAGGATGAAATATATATTTCTTAAAATCTAAAGCAGAATGTTTTCAGATATGTTACGGAACAACTCTTTTTGCTAATTTTAATTCAGTTTTGTTATTTGTTCTTTACTAAAGTATCAACCACAGACATATATCATCTCAATAACCGGACTCTTTTTAACGTATTGAAATGGTCATTGGATCAACAAAATCGACAAGATTTCAACGACTTTTCTTCGTTGACGCCACACGTACGTTGTAGTAATTCCTCTACAGACGGAACCAAGTTGACCCTGACCGCAGCTGTCTGAGTATCCGGTCTTTACGTCAGCTTTCCTACAGACAACGGAACTGGACACATCTCGCCAATAATATGAGATGCGTGTTTAAGGGCCTCTACCAGTTTACTCTCCCAGTCTGTGGTGAGATTCAGCGACGTCTCAAAATAATGAACGAAGTGTTAAGCGCTTCAGCAGTGTCCTCAAGACTGGCTCGCCTGATCACAAAAACACTTCTAGAAATGGACATGATAGATAATTGGTTTGGAAGGCGGTATATAAACTGATGGAAACGAATAAGAGAACAGTGAAAAATATAGGGAAATAAGCTCTACTGTCGGTACATTTGAAATAGCGTGCATACAAATTCAACACATGGCAGACTCAAATGTGGAGATGTGTTTGTGTGCACTGTTTCCAAAGCGTGTTTGAGAGACAGGGCTGGGAACCCATGCTAGCATTTCACGTTACTGAGACTTAGTGTTCCCTTATTGAGTTCCATCAGTATTTGATAGTGAATCAAAATTAATTTTCTTGTTTTGATGAAATTAAGTTTTGATCTTGTATCAATAGTGTCCAGGGGCGGTCGGGCAGCCCATTGGTTAAAGCTTTCGCTCGTCCCTCCGAAGACCCGGGTTCGATTCCCGGCATGAGTACACTGTGTGAAGCCCATTTCTGGTGTCCCCCGCCGTGATGTTGCTGGAATATTGCTAAAAGCGGCGTACTCACTCACTCACTCACTCAAATGTGTCCATGGTTTGTTTCCATGTTATTTACGAGGCGGGCTGTGATCGTTTCCAGTGTAGCATAGAAACAGTCATCACTCAAACTTGTATCTGTTTATTTTCTTCGCTTTACGTGATCCGATTGTTAGAAAAGGTCAGAAACAAAAACGGTCTTATATCAATATTCGAAAATGTGTTTTCTTGGAGCTGCGAATCGAGTGTTCCAAATGTCAGAGTGTCTGATTTCCGCCATTTCGTATCGTCGTGTGATTTAAGTGAGGGCGATAGGGCGATGACACCAAACAATGACACAATGCGATAACACGATGCGATGATACGATAACATGAAAAGATGACTCGATGGCATGAATAAGTCACAATAAAGTGTAGATTTCACTCCATTTCTATCAGTCCGACTGTCCGTTCGTCTGTCTACGTTTGACTGTCTGTCCGTCTGCGTCTGACTGTCCGTCCGTCCGTCTGTCTGAATCTGATTGTCCGTCTTTCTGCGTTTGACTGGCTGTCTGCGTTTGACTGTCCGTCTGTCTGTATCTGACTGTCCGTTCGTCTGTCTGCGTTTGTCAGTCTATCCGTCTGTCTGCGTTTGACTGTTCGCCTGTCTGTGTGCGCCAGTCCGTCTGCGACGCCATTGTCCGCCGAGAGGAAATCAAACTTCATGTCATTTTGATTTAACTAACGTTCCTGTTCTTTTTTCCTGTGCAACACTCAAACTCATTTGAATATTTCTTTACGTAGCTTGCAAACATATCGCGAACTTGTGCCCCTTGCTACTTCAGGGTTTTTCTTTAAATTCAATTATTTTACTTTTGGGGCATTTTCATGAAAGTGAGATGAACCCGACGCAACTGACGTCTGGAGAATACACATGCCCATCTGATGATTAATGGACGCGTTCTGCTGTTATGGATTTTCTATTTTTCTCAACTTAAATTCAAATGACAAAGTTGAATCCGTTTCCGATCAAGGGTTTTTCAAGAAACTTTGGAAGGAGCGGGAGGAATGTTCCTCTTCACGTTTGTTTATTAAGGAGGAAACTGAAACACGATCTGGTCAAAGTCATTTTCCATGTTTTTCAGTAGATACACGGACGTTGATTCGGTTAAGTCACTGTGGTTGCCTAGCGTCTCATCAGCCTCATCTGAGGCCAGTGTCATCAGCCGTGCCTTGTCGGGCAGAAGGAGGGACACTCCTGACCCTTGCTTGATTGCCCCTCTGTTAAATGGAGTGATGTCCCTGCTCATCCTACTCTGCCCACGCTGCAACAAGCGGAGGAGGGGCTAATGACCCCGTTACCTTTACGACCTACACAATCGGGAGATTAAACGAGCTGGTTCCATTCCGTCAGTTACAGGATTTCGAATGAGCATTCGTCACACTCGCATGTTATCGTAATCCAAAAGAAGGCATACGTGACCACTCGTGTCATTCCGGGACAAGAAAGTGAGGTTACGGAAAAGAGCGAGTGGTGACGAATGTACAAGAAGGGTCTCATCCGACTTGTCCCGGAAAGACACGAGTAGTTCGCGAATGGGTAATGTGTGATTTCATTCCACCCCTTACCATAGGTAAACCCAGTGGCGACAAACAGGAATGGGCATTTGTTGCATGTTTAAAGATCGTATAAGTAATTTTGATCTATCCTGTATACAAGTCACATTTCTTTTTAAATGTCGTTTTCTATATATTGTATTATGTTTCAACTTCTATAATAACAACTTATATCGAGAAACAAAAATCGATTTTAGTTCTATTTCAGTTGCCGGTTTTTAAATTAGGGGGACCTCTTTTGGGTTTAACACAGTTTCATTGCGAATACGGTAAATTAGAAATTAATGCGTCACCAGATTAATACGGGTTGACGCACGTGGTTGTCCTCACGGGGAAATTTAAAACTTTCTACAAGTGTATCCTATAAGTACCCGGACCGAGAGGGGTCACTAAACTAGGGACAGGTCGGGTGGTCACACTCGATGATTTGGCTGAATGTCATCGTGCGCCGATGGCGTTGACCGTTGCACGTTTTCAGTCACTGGTTTGCCTGGTCCGGACGGAGATGAAGATGGATATTGCCGACTGCAGCAAAAATAACATTCATCTTCACCCCGTAAAGGCGTGTTTCTTGACAGGAGCACTCCAGTGTGCAATAATAAATCACAGTTGTTTGTAGGGAACATGGTATTACCATGTAGGTAAGATCCGTGAAGATCCGGGCAAGTATTGTTTTCTGTACCCATGATGTCGTAAGAGGATAACAGGATAAGGTGGCTCGCTGACTTGGTTGATGCATGTCATCGTAGCGCAATTGCGTTCTTCGTTGCTCATGATATCAATCACTGGATTGTCTGGTCCAGGCTCGATAATTTACAGGCCGCTGGATATTTGCTGGAAAATTGCTGAGAGCGGCGTTAAACAACAAACAAACCATGTAGGTACGATGCCATAAGAGCTGCGAAAAATAGACAGGATGTTGTTTTCGGCCATATATATACTCTGACCCCAAGAAGCCAATCACGATGACTTGAACAAATCTTGGCACTACTTTTGTTTTTACCGATGATGGACGACGAACAAGAAGCCGTGACAAGTTGACATTGATCTCTGGGCTAAGTGAGCCGATAATAAATCACAATTTTCCACAAAAACGTCGCGTCACAGAATCTTGCAAACTGGGTTTAAGAAGAAGGAGATAATTTGGTTACCGTGGAATGCCGCTGGATGAATCTCCTCGCTGAAATCGAAATGATAAATGGGGGATTAAGCCTTGGATCTTCAGTGGGATTTGCTGCTGGGTCATTTTCTCGCCTTCTTCACTTAGATGGATTAGTTCGGACTAGTCTCTCGCTCTTGAACTTTGTTGCAGTATGCGATGTTGTCATACGGGTTGTACTCAACAATCAAGCCTACATTTGTAGTCAGCAATCTAGTTTGTATCTGTAGTCAGAAATGAAGCCTATATTTGTAGTCAGCAATGAAGCCTATATTTGTAGTCAGCAATGAAGCCTATATTTGTAGTCAGCAATGAAGCCTATATTTGTAGTCAGCAATGAAGGCTATATTTGTAGTCAGCAATAAAGCCTATATTTGTAGTCACCAATGAAGCCTATATTTGTAAACAGGAATGAAGCCTATATTTGTAGTCAGCAATCCAGTTTGTATCTGTAGTCAGAAATGGAGTCTATATTTGTAGTCAGCAATGAAGCCTATATGTGTACTCAGTGATGAAGCTTGTATGTAGTCAGCAATGAAGCCTGTCTTTGTAGTCAGCAATGAAGCCTTTGTTTGTAGTCAGCAATGAAGCCTGTCTTTGTAGTCAGCAATGAAGCCTTTGTTTGTAGTCAGCAATGAAGCCTGTCTTTGTAGTCAGCAATGAAGCCTTTGTTTGTAGTCAGCAATGAAGCCTGTCTTTGTAGTCAGCAATGAAGCCTTTGTTTGTAGTCAGCAATGAAGCCTGTCTTTGTAGTCAGCAATGAAGGCTATATTTGTAGTAAGCAATGAAACTTGTATGTAGTCAGCAATCAAGTCTGTATCTGTAGTCAGCAATGAAGCCTTTGTTTGTAGTCAGCAATGAAGCCTTTGTTTGTAGTCAGCAGTGAAGCCTATATTTGTTGTCAGCAATGAAGCCTATATTTGTTGTCAGCAATAAAGCCTCTATTTTTAGTCAGCAATGAAGCTTGTATTTGTCAGTTATGAAGCCTATATTTGTAGCCAGCAATGAAGCCTATATTTGTTGTCAGCAATGAAGCTTGTATTTGTCAGTAATGAAGCCTTTGTTTGTAGTCAGCAATGAAGCCTATATTTGTAGTCAGCAATGAAGCCTATATTTTTTGTCAGCAATGAAGCTTGTATTTGTCAGCAATGAAGCCTATGTTTGTACTCAGTGATGAAACTTGTATGTAGTCAGCAATCAAGTCTGTATCTGTAGTCAGCAATGAAGCCTTTGTTTGTAGTCAGCAATGAAGCCTTTGTTTGTAGTCAGCAATGAAGCCTATATTTGTTGTCAGCAATGAAGCCTATATTTGTTGTCAGCAATAAAGCCTCTATTTTTAGTCAGCAATGAAGCTTGTATTTGTCAGTTATGAAGCCTATATTTGTAGCCAGCAATGAAGCCTATATTTGTTGTCAGCAATGAAGCTTGTATTTGTCAGTAATGAAGCCTTTGTTTGTAGTCAGCAATGAAGGCTGTATTTGTAGTCAGCAATGAAGCCTATATTTGTAGTCAGCAATGAAGCCTATATTTGTAAACAGGAATGAAGCCTATATTTGTAGTCAGCAACGAAGCCTATATTTGTAATCAGGAATGAAGCCTATATTTGTAGACAGCAATGAAGCCTGTCTTTGTAGTCAGCAATGAAGCCTTTGTTTGTATTCAGCAATGAAGCCTATATTTGTAAACAGGAATGAAGCCTATATTTGTAGTCAGCAACGAAGCCTATATTTGTTGTCAGCAATGAAGCTTGTATTTGTCAGTAAAGAAGCCTATATTTGTAGTCAGCAATGAAGGCTATATTTGTAGTCAGCAATGAAGCTTGTATTTCTTAGTAGCAATAACAAGTAACACCTACATGAGATATGTTGTAACTTCAACAGTGCTATCACTTTTCTTTATTCTAGATACATCCTACGAATCATGATCCATCATCAGCTTCCTCAGTGAGAACTAGAGTGAATCCTCTACCAATCAACCATATCCAGTAAATAGTTTAGGAAGCTTACATCAAGCCCAAATTTTAAATCTTTACCACTTAAAAGATATGTTGTTTCACATTCAACTTTCGTGCCAGACATTCCGTAGATCACAATTTGATCTGTTGCATCCACAATGCAACCGCAATATTCATATCTTCATGAAACTAAAGTATAAAGGAGTCTGACAATATCTAGTGAAACAAATGAAATATAATTGTTTTCAGATTCATTTGGAATAACAGTACACTAACAGTATGTGAGAATTACTGAGAAGTCCACCATGTTGGAGGATAATCTCCCTCATAGGGCAGAAGCCTGTCAACATGGACAACCCGAGGTGAGTTATTTGAACCATCCTGTATACGGTAAGTCACATCATCAATCTGTTTGATATTCACCCATCCCTTCTTCCAATAAGTAATAAACTTCCTGCAGGATTATATAACCACACTCGTTGTCCAACCTTGAGTCGAAACTCATTAGTTCCCACATCATACCTTTTCTTCCGGATTTCGGAAGAATGTTTAAGGCTTCGACGGGCAGACTCAGTGGCATATTCAAACCTCTACCTGAGTTTCTCAACATACTCATTATGCTTCTGAGCATTTTCATTTGGGTTTCCGGTAGTCAGTTGGATTGGTAACCGCACTTCCCTACCCAATGTTAGTTCATTTGGCGTAAAACCAGTAGACTAGAAGGTCTGTAAGCTGCCATGACATGGGAAGGTGCTTGTCCCATGATTTTGGTTTCCCATCTGCATATATGCAGAGCCTGGCACCCAAGGTACGGTTAAAACGCTCAACCTGGCCATTGGCTTGCGGTCGAAGAGCTGTTGTCCTCGTTTTCAGAATGCCAAACAACTTACAGAGTTTCTTGGAAGAGAGTAGCCTCACATTGTCTTATCGTTTTCAAAATGCCAAACAACTTACAGAGTTCTTGGAAGAGAGTAGCCTCATATTGTCTTATCGTTTTCAAAATGCCAAACAACTTACAGAGTTCTTGGAAGAGAGTAGCTTCATATTGTCTTATCGTTTTCAAAATGCCAAACAACTTACAGAGTTCTTGGAAGAGAGTAGCCTCATATTGTCTGCCCTGGTCACTGTATTAGTGAAGGTGTACCAAAGCCACAAACCCACTCTTCCACTAGCGTCTTGGCTTCTGTTTTAGCCTCAATATTGGAATGGTGTTGGCCCCAGTCCACTTTATAAAGGCATCTGTAACCACCAAAATGAACTTGTTACCAGACTGTAGTTAGTCAGTAGTAAGTCACCCCATAGGTGATCCAGTTACATACTGCTTCATGGGTGTTCTCTCCTTCGAGGGTCTTTTCCGAGCAGCACACTTGTCACATTTAGTACAGTGTTGTATAATGTCTCTTTTCATGTTAATCTAATAATAAGACTGTTGGATTTTTGGAGAGTTTTCTGCACACCCAGGTGACCTCCTAAAGGAGAATCATGTTTATGGGTGAGTCAGCAATAAAGCCTATATTTGTAGTCAGCAATGAAGTCAATATTTGTAGTCAGCAATGACAGCAAATATATTGGCGTAGTGCCAGGTCAAGCTCCAGGACTTATTGCGCAACCCCGCAAGACAGATTGAGACAGTGTTCAGATTAAAGTCGCGTGGTTGGAGTTACAACTGACAACCCACTGTCGTTCAAAAACGCAAAAAATACCAATGAAAGAACGGCACATAAGACATTGGGAAACGTGCCCAGGCAAATCTACTTTGTCGTTTAAAATTAAACAGTTTTTGACGTTACCCAACGTGTCAGTTTACATTCCCCGAAACCAGTAAATGCTCCCAGACGGAAGCTTCGATCTGTAATTTCAAAATGTCACTGTAAGAATTTACAGAAATAACCTGCCCGTGGTAAACTGTGGTCAGTATGCCAGCTCACGACACCGGTATCACTTTCCCATATAGCTATCTCAGAGTCATCTCGCATTTTCTCGCTTGGCGCGAGAGTTCCCCTCCGCTCAGAGCAAAGACTCGACTTCTCTTCACAAGTGAGCCCTATATAATTTTTCCACGTTCCGAAAAATGAATCGGTTGGCTTTGAAGTCGTAATAATTATCTGATCTGAGTCTAGGGTTATTTTCTCGCTTGCTTTTTACTAAAAGACGTGTGTGGCTGATTTGTAACTGTTTGAATGGTTGTTTTAGCCGTGATCTTTGTCGGTTCTTAAAAAACCTCTGCTTGATTCGCTTAGCTGCCTAGGACTCTGTGAATCACCGGAACATACTCACACAAATCAACCTGTTTTGGATTTATTAGAAGCATTCAATATTAAATCATTCTGAAAATGTGGATATCGTGACGATGGCTGTACGGTTAAAACTCCGATGTGATTTGCGATAAATACGAAATGTTGACACTTTATCCTTCAAAAAAGGCTTTTTCTTTGCAATAGCATTTTCAATGACACGACTATGCCTTTCCCCGAGTATCTTTAAGGATCGTTTCACCATAAACTGTCGTTTCAAATTAACATGGTTTGACGTGTTATGTTTTTGTCACGTTGCTGGAGAATTGTTTTATTTTTGGAATGTGTTTTAGAATAAAGGTGCGGGATACGATTACAATTTGTTATTGGTTAGTTGTTTGAGGTCTATGTAATTTGAGGCAATAATTCAAAATATGATATTTATTACCCTGCTGTGTGTGACCATATCAGGCGTTAATCAAAGGGACCAGTGTTGCTTTCGTTTGAAATACACTCACCAGAATAGATTGCGTGATGAATCCGTTATTTTAAAGGTGGTGCAGCGCAGATGCAGACAGAAACTAGGCTACAGAAGAGCTTTATTGCAGCACGTGTTACTTTTCTTACGCTCTGTATAAATGAACGCAATGTCGCAGTAGTCAATATGGCCATCCATATTCTGCACATCTGGTTTTATACCCAAAGTGTGAGCGAGTGAGTATAGTTTTACGCCGCTTTTAGCAATATTCCAGCAATATTACGGCGGGTGACACCAGAAATTGGCCTCACACTTTATACCCATTTGGGGAATCGAACCCCGGTCTTGGGCTTGACGAGCGAACGCTTTAACCACCAGGTTACCCCACCAAAGAGAAAATGCTGATAGGGTCTTGCCTATTCATGTATCTAGTATTCGACTAGACACAGACTTAGCCGTTTAGTTGTTATGGGATGCTTGGATTTGTTTTGGCATAAATTATTTTTCATTCAATGCCTTTTGAATTGTATTTCAAATTTGCATCAATAATAAAATGAGAATGTGGCTTCCTATCTGGGAGTGCATTGTTAGTCTATTTACTTTATCCAAAATGGGATCCAGATGAGGCCATGCTGTGAAATACAATCCCAATATGCTCCAGTGGAACACTTATCTATTCATGTCTCGCGTTATCTTGCAAATTTGAAACAGCTCTGGCTGTATACCTATTAAGGGTAACGTTGGTCATCTTATATTTGTCCTAATTGCATAGCCACAGAAGTACAAGATTCTTTTCATCAATGTCTACAACAGGATTAAAACCCGGACATTCTGCGTGACGAGCGAACGCTTTAACCTCTGGGCTACCACACCGCTCCATTATTTATGGTTAACCCGTATCCAGCACATACCACTCGTATCTTTTTAAACTTTGAAGTGGAGCCATTTCGAGGATCACAAATGTCATGTTACTTTTGTCATAAAGCCGATCTTTAAAAATTCATACGGAATTTATCTCGTATCGAACACTGACTAAGCCTTTTACCTTAAAAGACAAGGCGACAGTGACTGACAGCGTTCCTAGACAACGCCATGGACTTGGTAAACGATACACGCTTAATGCATCCCAGTGACAAACACGGCATCCTTTCCCGGCCCTGAGATGTAGGACAGCCTAGACAGCCTAGATAGATGCTGATGTGAGCTTGTCGCAGAATATGGATGCAATAACATACATCAATGACGTATATTGATACGCGTATAGTGTACTTTATGATTATTTAGTTAAGCGAGAACATCGTCAGGTGGAAGCCATGGATACCGTATATACACACACACACACACACACACACACACACACACACACACACACACACACACACATTTCTACTGTAAGTAAATTTACATGCCTATTAACTGTTTTTATTTACATATAATCCATATTTCTACGTCTAATTTTATTTTTACAATTCTGACAGGAAATTCATTACTGTTATCAGTAATATATGGTGAGCAAATATTGACATATGTTGGACGGACATAGCTGTATCATGTTTCGCCGTTCGTATTTAATTGGTTTTAAGTTTTCAATATCTGTTTAACGGGTTTGACCTTTTCAAATCCTGTCAGCGTCAGGTGTGTTCAGAATCTGGGCAACGTTGATGGATGAAAGTTTGGTATAAAAGCTGAACCCAATAGCTAACGTTTAGTGACTGCAGCAAAATATATACTTGTCGAACTGTCAGACATTGATGGGGGGTGTCAAATCAGCTGATCTGACCTAGTGTGACGGAACTACTTCCTTGGCGGATGATTGGCTGGTTTGGCTGGTTTGTTGTTTAACGCCGCACTCAGCAAAATTCCAGCAATATGACGGCGGTCTGTAAATAATCGAGTCTGGACCAGGCAATCAAGTGATTAATATCATGGGCATCGATCCACACAATTGGGATTGATGACATGCATCAACCAAGTCAGCGAGCCTTTTACAACAAGCATAGTCATCTTTAACGGCAAGTATTGGTTGCTGAAGACCTGTTCTACCCCGAAATCTTCACGGGTCCTTGACGGATGACAAGCGGAAGGGTTTGTAACCGGGGGCGTTCCCGCTTGAAGTGTGATAATTCGGGTAAAGTCAAAGTGGCTTATGCTGGTTAAGTGTTGACAGTTAAAGATGCATACCCAACTCAGACACAGTCCATATACTGACACTGAGCCGAACAGTGCTTGTCATATCCCTTCAATGCTGAGCGCCAGGCAGGGGAACAACAAGTACCATCTTTTACGCTTTTTGGTATGACGCGGTCGGGGATCGAACCTTTTCGGGAAGACGCTTTATCCACTATGACATGGCAGCGGTTAGGTGAAGTATAGACGGTAAGAGGACGTGTTGTCGGTGATGGCTGTGACTACAATGACAACATCGTTAGTTGTCCTTACATCGACCACCACGACATACTGGCAAATGTTCGTAAAGGGAAGAAAATGTGATTGAAAGTTGTAGTACGTTTTAGTTCGAATCCTGCTCGGAATACTGTTGAGTTCGTATGTATAACCTATATTGTATACGTTGTGCCATTGGGGCCATTGGTGTTCCAGTGGTCTGAGGCGCGGCAATTCGCTGTGCAGAGTTATGTCCCTCGGGCACGCCTGGAACCAACGATCTTGGGTTCGAATCCCTTTCGCCCCGATTGATTTTCTTGGCTTGTCAGCATCACACCCATGTTTGCGGGTTTCACAGAAGTGGTAAACGTCTGAGACCTGCGTCACTTCGGGCTTTCCTCCCACATTCAGCTGACACGCCGTGATATAACTGGAATACTGCTCAAAGCGGCGTTAAACACAACTCACTCATCGCTCACGATGTGCTCACACGGTATGTGTAGCCTATATTGTAACTATTGTCTGGGATTCATTCGATCTAAGGATATTACATTCCAAGCACGTCATAGAAATCAAATAGAAACACAGAGCTGTCTATCATCCCCAAATGCGTGTCAACCAAGGGCACATAACCCAATTTACTCAAAGCGTAGTATTCTATTAGTCAATTGACGTTGTTTCCATGGAGCATTGATCGTACCGTGTACACAAACTCGGGCCTCCATAGGGTTAATGAGAGCTTTAAGAGATGGTACAATAAACACACTTCGCACAAGAAACCACATTTTCGGGACAATGGGGGAATTTCCATATCATCGATAACCAATACATCTAGATTGCGGAAGCCGATATAGAGATTATCGATCTCCAATTGTCAAGAAGGCTTCATTGAGGTATTCGGGTCAAAGATCTGTTGTTTCCAATCATGGGGATCCCAGATTTTGTGGACAATTTGGAATCAAATTACTGTCCCTCATTTCCAGGAAAGTGCGATGTGAAGAGATTGATGGAGTTATGCTTCGCATGAAAGATATGTATGGTTTTATTAACTGCAAAATGTCACATTAACTCGGTGATTCAAGAACAGGGTATTGCCTAGATAAAGTGTTGGTGGCTGGGAATGAAAATAAACATGCCTCAACTGGCATGTGTTAGAGCGTTACGGCGGGATCGATATACGGATTTAAATTTTCAATCATGATTGATCACCGTCACACGTTCAATCTTCCTTTGCAAAAATATCAACGTCGGTAAAAATTCAACAGTTGCTAAAGTCTGTCTTTCAAAAAGCCAGAGTACACATAAACTATCGGCTTGTAGATACACTGATCACCTTAATAATAAAATACTGAAATACAGTTGTTCAATATATCGGAATCCATAATTAGAAATGTGCACAATCTTTTGAAGTATTTCATTAAAATATGAAATCAAACGAGGCCACCACCTGTCAATCATGAACTTGATTGACCAATCAGAAAGTCCAAAGTGACTGAATCCGCCATTTTGTCCGACAACTTCAAACTTTCAAAGGGACAGATCAGGTCTACTTAAAAATATATTGGGCTTTTTTACGAAATACTTTTCTGAAGCATTTGTCCTTCATATAGAGATATAAAACTTCGAGAAGAAAGAAAAGGCGAAATATAAAAGAAAACTAACAGAATATATTTGAATGTGTCTGGCGCTTTTTAAACAACAAACCAATCATGTACACAATGATGGTGCTATCTCCTAAAATGCGACATATCATGTCATTAAAAGTGTACAGGTTTACAAAACATATAAGTGGGTGACTAATTCTGTTCGTTAGGGGCGTGGAAAAGGTTAATACACCCATCCACCGTCCTCCGCCTCCAGCCTAAGCCAGGCCCACTCGGACACATGTTTACGAAGTCTTTCGCTACAAAAAGGGCCTAAAAGACGCGTTGTAGATATGTTAACTGTGTCATGAAAAGAAGTATTAATTGTTGGCATTGCTAAAATATGCATTATTTGTGAAAAGAAGCATTTGCGAAACAAAAAGTACTCCCCCTATCAGAGAAAGCTGTGTAAAATAGTCACATTGCAACCCTCGTAAACGAGGTGTATTACACAAATAATACACATTAAAAATTCTAACATAAAACAAGTTAAATGTTATTAAAAAAACAAAATATATACTCAAGATCTAGTCAAAATAAATTATTCCACATTGTAATTTCAACAATATTTGTCATGTTAAAATTAGACATGAAATCATATCTTAAGAGAATAAAGCTGTGGATCGTTGCGCATAATATCAATCACTAGATTGTCTGGCCCAGACTCGATCTTTGTCAAGGTACCGCCATGTAGCTGCAATATTTTAGGGCGGTGTGAGGCAACAACCATCGCCACAGCTTTCATATGATTGGTTACCAATAAAAAACGGTTCATTCACAACAGAACCTTTCTCATTCCTTGGCCTCAATGTAAACCAGCAGTAATTAAGTTCGTTGTGGACGCCTCAGACAAGAGTTTGATTCTCTCAAGAGGTAAATGATCAAAACCTGCCCCCTTTCCCTTTTACATCACTGGACTGAAGATGCCTAAGGAGTAAAAGTTTAATAAACCTTCTTATTCTTGATGCCAATTTTGATCAGCGCCTCGAACACTAATTGAGTGAGATCAGTCCGCCTGCTGGAAACATAAGTAACACTCAAGAGAAAATCATAATAGTATTCAGAATTTATCTGAAATATAAAGAGAACCCTTTGCGAATCTCTGAAATCTGCAAATCGCTAAGGGTATTACTTTCTGAAAATCCAAGAAAATTTTCCTGAAAAAGCGGCAAGTTTTTGTAGTTTGTTACAAAATGATAGGAAGCTTTAAGCTACTGTCTATGGATCATGCAGAGAAGAAATCAATATGGATATCTCACGGCTAGATGTCTCGCCCGCAGCAAACCTATCCATCACTGCTACAGGCGGGTAAAACAGCCTCATGTGCAAATTGCTTTGATATATGGATACAAGGTCTTTGGGTGTTCTGAAAACCTCTCGTGGCTGAAATAAGGCAGCCATGGGGCAGTTTGTCTCCAATTGGAGTGACCTTTACCTCCTCAACGGGTCCTTGGTTTGTTTGTGATTGTGACCTTGAAAACCAAGAACACCAGCCATGCTTTGGGGCGATCCTTGTGAACAAAATGTTTTGCCATAATTCCTGATACAAATGGTTGTTTTCCCGATGTCTCCCGCCTTGCTAAGAGGTATAGTGATAGGGCATACTGATTGATTATGAGCACTGTACACTGAATGACTCCTATCTCCTTAATGCGTAGGGTTCATCTTTTTATCACTAATCGTTGGATTGTGAAATACGAACAAACGATTTGACGTCAGTTGGGAACGGCATTCTTTCCGCGCATACCAACTGAATAACTAGTACACGTTTTAGAATGAGAATTGAGATTTAAGCAATTATTTGCCAAAAAATATTTTCAAGTAAAATAATTGAGGACGAATTTATATCCTCAGCTGAACAATTTAAGGAACCTTGTTTTAACAAATTTTATAGATCTGGAACATTGTATAACATAATCACAATTGAATAGCAGCTTGGCGCTTCTTGAATGATTTTGACCAGCATCCTCATCCCTGCCAAGTCTTTACCGATGAATCACCAACCTCTGGGATTTGGTGACACGGACCTCCGAGTAGACGTATTTCAAGAAGTTCCGAAACAAGAATGATTGGTTCGGACAGAAGGCCGGCCAGTCCATGATGTCTCAAGGGGAGGGAAGTCGTTGATGTCCTTTGGGATCTACAGCGCCGGTTATAGCTCTAGGAATGGACTGGGACTGTTATGTCGGGGCCTATCGCCAGTTACATATCTGTTCCTTGTGGCATGATCTCAGGAAGAGAGGGACATGGGTTGACTCAATAAGTGGGGGGAAATGGGTTGACTCTGTTAGTGTGTGTGTGTGGGGGGGGGGGGGTGAGGGGGGGGGGGGGGACATGGCAGCCAGCACTGGGTTGTTTCTGGTTAGTGGGGGACATGGGTTGACTGTTAGTGGGGGACATGGCAGCCAGCACTGGGTTGTTTCTGGTTAGTGGGGGACATGGGTTGACTGTTAGTGGGGGACATGGCTGACAGCACTGGGTTGACTCAGTAAATGGGGACATGGGTTGATTCTGTTAGTGAGGGACAAGGGTTGACTCTGATAAGAGGTGGGTGGGAGCGAAGGGAATGACAGACAAAACTGAGTTGAATCTGGTAAATAATAGAAATCAATTCCCCTGATTGAGAACGTGTCACCGGCGACCTCTTCGGTCTGCGTTCAGCCATCTCATTACCACCTACTTTACCCATATGAAAAATAAGAAATAAAGATAAATGAACAATTCGCGACATCCGCAAGAGTTAAATAAATGCGCTTGGGTCACCTCGACGCCAATCATTCCTTCAAATAACTTCAATTGCAATCTTTTCTATCATGGCCATGTCAGCGTTGTTTTCTGACAAAACACATGGAATTCGCAATGCTCACTCTATAGACAAATTAGGGTAATATCATGTTTTTGAAAGCCTTACGCTTAGAACTCTCTCACACTGTCAATATTAACCAATTCCATATGCGACGATTATTAATAAAATCAAATCGAATTCTTGTGATCTCTTCCAACGAAACCATTCGACCGCCAGTTCTTATTTTCAAATCGGGGTTTAATGACGGAGCTCTTGTGATCCCACGTCACAGTGCCAAGTCAAACCACGAAATGCTTTAATCTTACATTCCTAACGTTAGACATCAAAAATAGATTCCATTTGAGCGTTTGTAAAATCAATACTACCTGATGCAAAATCCGCTGCTCAATTCCTAGATTTGGAATTACCTGAATAAAAAGTGGGAATAATACGGAACGTTATATTGGATGGCATTTCATTTTACGTGGTAAACAAGGAAATGGCGATGAAGGGGTCGTTTCATATTAGACCTTTTTACAGAAAAGTAGCATCAGTTTAATAATTATGAAAGAGGAGATGTTTAATTTATTTTGAGAGTGATTGAGTGTAGTGGTACTTTTTAACTGAGCAGCTGTTTAATCGGGGGTCATTTGACGTTAAACATTACAGCACGTGGAAAGTAACACTGGAATTTCGAATTTGTTTGGAAATCATGCAGCGATATCAGACACGCCAATCAAAACGTTTTGTCAAGTTTATCTTGTGTCCAGAACGCGATTGCCTCATCAACATGGCAGAACACAGCTTCAGCAACAACCTTCATTATCTCACGATGATGTTCATTGACTTTCCAATTCGTTTGACGGTGAAATATTCTGTGGAACTACTGGATGGTTTCAAGGGATGCATGCCTGTCGTGTCAACACTACATCAGACTTCATCACATGATGAGCTGATTGTATAATTCAACGAATTCAAATGCTTTCTAGGGCAGGAGCGGAGCAAGTCAACACGAGAGTGGTAACGTCGACAGCAATCACGGAAACTCAGACTGACATCAACCAGTAATGTCCGTCTGTAAACAGAAATCAGTCACGTAAACAAACAACCCTCCAGGTACCCATTATATAGATTTCTAAAGAGTTTTGTTCCTAGTAAAGAGATCTATCTTGCAGTGACCATGTCCGCACTCTGGCACTCTGAGACCCTGTACTCTGGCACTCTGGCACTCGGCTCTGTGGTACCCTGTACTCTGGCACTAGGCTCTGTGGTACCCTGTACTCCGGCACCAGGCTCTGTGGTACCCTGTACTCCGGCACCAGGCTTGTGGTACCCTGTACTCTGGCACTAGGCTCTGTGGTACCCTGTACTCTGGCACTAGGCTCTGTGGTACCCTGTACTCTGTCACTAGGCTCTGTGGTACCCTGTACTCTGGCACTAGGCTCTGTGGTACCCTGTACTCCGGCACCAGGCTCTGTGGTACCCTGTACTCTGTCACTAGGCTCTGTGGTACCCTGTACTCTGGCACTAGGCTCTGTGGTACCCTGTACTCCGGCACCAGGCTCTGTGGTACCCTGTACTCCGGCACCAGGCTTGTGGTACCCTGTACTCTGGCACTAGGCTTTGTGGTACCCTGTACTCTGGCACTAGGCTCTGTGGTACCCTGTACTCTGTCACTAGGCTCTGTGGTACCCTGTACTCTGGCACTAGGCTCTGTGGTACCCTGTACTCCGGCACCAGGCTCTGTGGTACCCTGTACTCTGTCACTCGGCTCTGTGGTACCCTGTACTCTGGCACTAGGCTCTGTGGTACCCTGTACTCCGGCACCAGGCTCTGTGGTACCCTGTACTCCGGCACCAGGCTTGTGGTACCCTGTACTCTGGCACTAGGCTCTGTGGTACCCTGTACTCTGGCACTAGGCTCTGTGGTACCCTGTACTCTGTCACCAGGCTCTGTGGTACCCTGTACTCTGGCACTAGGCTCTGTGGTACCCTGTACTCTGGCACCAGGCTCTGTGGTACCCTGTACTCTGGCACTAGGCTCTGTGGTACCCTGTACTCTGGCACTAGGCTCTGTGGTACCCTGTACTCTGGCACTAGGCTCTGTGGTACCCTGTACTCCGGCACCAGGCTCTGTGGTACCCTGTACTCCGGCACCAGGCTTGTGGTACCCTGTACTCTGGCACTAGGCTCTGTGGTACCCTGTACTCTGGCACTAAGGCTCTGTGGTACCCTGTACTCTGTCACTAGGCTCTGTGGTACCCTGTACTCTGGCACTAGGCTCTGTGGTACCCTGTACTCCGGCACCAGGCTCTGTGGTACCCTGTACTCTGTCACTAGGCTCTGTGGTACCCTGTACTCTGGCACTAGGCTCTGTGGTACCCTGTACTCCGGCACCAGGCTCTGTGGTACCCTGTACTCCGGCACCAGGCTTGTGGTACCCTGTACTCTGGCACTAGGCTCTGTGGTACCCTGTACTCTGGCACTAGGCTCTGTGGTACCCTGTACTCTGTCACTAGGCTCTGTGGTACCCTGTACTCTGGCACTAGGCTCTGTGGTACCCTGTACTCTGTCACCAGGCTCTGTGGTACCCTGTACTCCGGCACCAGGCTCTGTGGTACCCTGTACTCTGTCACTAGGCTCTGTGGTACCCTGTACTCTGGCACTAGGCTCTGTGGTACCCTGTACTCCGGCACCAGGCTCTGTGGTACCCTGTACTCCGGCACCAGGCTTGTGGTACCCTGTACTCTGGCACTAGGCTCTGTGGTACCCTGTACTCTGGCACTAGGCTCTGTGGTACCCTGTACTCTGTCACCAGGCTCTGTGGTACCCTGTACTCTGGCACTAGGCTCTGTGGTACCCTGTACTCTGGCACCAGGCTCTGTGGTACCCTGTACTCTGTCACTAGGCTCTGTGGTACCCTGTACTCTGGCACTAGGCTCTGTGGTACCCTGTACTCTGGCACTAGGCTCTGTGGTACCCTGTTCTCTGGCACTAGGCTTGTGGTACCCTGTACTCTGGCACTAGGCTCTGTGGTACCCTGTACTCTGGCACTAGGCTCTGTGGTACCCTGTACTCTGCCACCAGGCTCTGTGGTACCCTGTACTCTGGCACTAGGCTCTGTGGTACCCTGTACTCTGGCACCAGGCTCTGTGGTACCCTGTACTCTGGCACTAGGCTCTGTGGTACCCTGTGTCTGGCACTAGGCTATGTGGTACCCTGTACTCTGGCACTAGGCTCTGTGGTACCCTGTACTCTGGCACTAGGCTCTGTGGTACCCTGTACTCTGCCACCAGGCTCTGTGGTACCCTGTACTCTGGCACTAGGCTCTGTGGTACCCTGTGTCTGGCACTAGGCTATGTGGTACCCTGTACTCTGGCACTAGGCTCTGTGGTACCCTGTACTCTGGCACTAGGCTCTGTGGTACCCTGTACTCTGCCACCAGGCTCTGTGGTACCCTGTACTCTGGCACTAGGCTCTGTGGTACCCTGTACTCTGGCACCAGGCTCTGTGGTACCCTGTGTTCTGGCACTCTTGCCCTAGCCTGTTCCAATATTTTCAAATTCCTCAAAATCAGACCATCTACGAAGCCATCACACGATCGCTTACTCCGATATCCGTTGAAGCAGATACGTACTTTTTGTTCAGTTCTTTCAGTTGGTTCGTAAATTCCATCCCAATGATGTGTTCAATTTCCTCCCAACTCCGTTGTGTGTTGGTCAATAGCAGCCTGGTAATTCCTCTTCCAGCCACCGTATCTCCATCTCTCACCCTGTAGGTAACGTAAATCTTCACCTTCTTCATGAACGTAATTAGCATGATGGGTTTTCCGATGGTTGGTGTTATATCTTTTAACAGAAATGAATTGTTATAGATTTTGGACTTTGAGCTCGTGAGAGATACTTCAGACGACCTAAGGCCCAGTCGGCATCTAGAATCCGAAACATGCTTCTGTAGTTTCCTTGAGGTTTGTAGTTTCATTTTCATTTACATTTTACGACTATAAACTAAACGTAAAACTCATGTAAAGTTGCTTAAAGACGCAATCCATTATTTATTTACGGTGCATGTAGCTGGATTATTGTTGAGTACCTCGTTAAAGAACAAACAAACAAAACCCAACAAGTATGAAAATATCTAAATAAAACTAATGGATAGAGGATTTATTACTGTCGTCTAATATATCTTTGTCATGCTTCGTTACACATCATAAAGATAACGCAACGCAAAAGCTACCAAGAACCAGTCTGTGTAAGAAGAACCATCTTTCAGTCTCGTTCGCTCAACGGCACCGCGGTACCAAGGAATCAAGTTTATTTCCATTTTTCAAAACTTGCAGCTATTGTATTTCGTTTTCCCCTGTTTCTTTTGTGTTGGAATGATTTCAACTAAACTTTTAAGATAAGCGTGTTTTTGGGCCCTCTGAGGGGTATGACATGTGAAGTTACAAAAAGAAGTTTCTTCCATATTAATACTAAGTTACTGTATTAATCTGTCATAGCATGACATATTAAGAATAGTAATATGAAAGAGTCGCGTGTTCTTTAACATGATGTGAGTAGTATACATGAATAAACCGATATATCTTAGATTTTAACTGAAGAATCATGTTTTTGTCAATAAATGTAAAACAAAAAATGTCAATGCGTACATGTGCTTCTCCTATTATCTAAGGAATAGCGGGAGCACGCCAAAGTCACACAGTGAATTACACACTGGGGCAATTTGTCACACAAGTCACATTACGCATGTCACAGCTCACATATCACAGCTTGCATGTCACAGCTCACAGCAAATGCTACATGCCAGAAGCACCACAACACGCATCTGGTAAAATCAATTATACTAAATCCTACATACTCGACCGACATTTGGCCATGTGCGTGATTTGTGAACATTAAACCGATTTTTTGGCACAATTGGCAAGGTTCGTTTACTTACAAAGCGAAGCCAATAAATCTCACATTTTGGTAGAAAGCTACCTTATACTTGTCACAATTTAAAAATACTGGGCCGGGGCCAGAAGAGAAAAGGGTATGGCCCATAACGAGTATCGTACCGCTACATGCTGTTCGCTGTCGTTGCGAGGGGATGCCATTTGAATCATGGGTCGATAAATGGGACCGATATAATAGCCACAATTAACACGACTACCTACACCGGAAATTGAGTTTTCATAAATGTTCTGAAAAAATGACACTTTTGTCTAAAGCCACAATCAATTCGACTTAGTGACTTTACATGGGGGAACTTGTAATCAGTTTCTTTTTTGGCATAAAGCAATATGAACCATAATTTCGGCCTTAAATAAAATAGTTGAATCTGGTTCTCTTGTTAACGTAGCATATATTCTTATGTAACCGTTATCACCATGCTCATATAATAGCCATTGTGTCGTTACATTGCTACATGTTGATTTTGTTGATACATGAAAGTCATATTGTTGATTCATGAAAGTCATTTAAAAGTTGAGAATGTATAATTATGATAACCGGTGTCAATACTGTGTTAATCCACGCATATAAAATGTATTGTAGTCATTTGTTATCATATGTCAACGCCAATAACAGAAGTCTGTCGGTATGTCAGCGTCATCACGTGAAGGTCAATGTGTCGGTATGTCAGCGTCATCACGTGAAGGTCATTGTGTCGGTATGTCAGCGTCATCACGTGAAGGTCATTGTGTCGGTATGTCAGCGTCATCACATGGAGGTCAGTGTGTCATCGCTTCAAGGTCATCGTGTCGGTGTGTCATCAATTGAAGGTCATCGTGTCGGTATATTAATGTGTCATCACTTGAAGGTCATTGTGTTGGCATATCAGTGTCATCACATGAAGGTCAGTGTGTCATCACTTGAAGGTAATTGTGTCGATATATCAGTGTGTCATCAATTGAATGTCTTTGTATGAGTATATCAGTGTGTCATCATTAGATGTACATAATGTCGATGTATGAAATACTATACCAGAGAGGGGGCACGGGAGGCCCAGTCGTCTAAGGCGCCACGATTATCTGTGAAGACTTGCGTCCCTATGACACGCCAGAAACCTACGATTGTGGGTTCGAATCCCGGTTCGCCCAGATTATGTTTCTAGGTTTGTCAGCACCATACACGTGCTCGTAGGTTTCACCGAAGTGGTAAACGTCTGAGACCTGCATCACTTCGGGCTTTCCTCCCACATTAAGCTGACGCGCCGCGATATAACTGGAATACTGTTAAAAGCGGCGTTAAACCCAACTCACTCTCTCACTATACCAGGGAGGCAACATGGGTCGCCCAGTCGTCTGAGGCGCCGAATGTCGCTGTGAAGAGCTGCTTCCTTAGGCGTCCCAGAAACCAGGGTTCGACCTGATCATGTTTTTAGGTTTGTCAGAACCATACCTGTGCTCGTAGGTTTCACCAAACATCTGTAACCTGTTTTACTTCGGGTTTTCCCCAAAATCAAACTGAAATACTGTTAAAAGCGACATTAAACCATCCCTCTCTCCCTAACTCACTCACTCACTCGACCCTGGAGTGTTTCGGAGATTCATGGGTTTTTTCCAACTGTCCGATGTGTCCACCCTCCGGCAGGTCCAGTAGTAACTGGTATTCCAACTTCAACCCCTGTTTACCACGCGGGTCCGGTTGATACAGCTGTCTCATGCTTTAATCCCCCATCTTTACACTCAGTCGCTGAATAGATGAATTGCTATTTTAAACGGCATCCGTTTACATTAAGTCTGACTTTGATCAATATGTCAAGATTGACATTTGATTCGCAACAAGGATGACGTCCATGACTTTGTGAGTAAGTTGTGTACGGGAGTTAAATGTCATGATTATAAAACTGTGTCCATAATTGTCCAAACTCTCACTTCGGTGATAACTCTTTCTTTGTAAGTTATCAAGAACTCATTTTAGTTGAATTAATCGTTCATGGTCTATTTCATGTCCCTTGTACCTGATTAATGTGGAAGCCCACATGTGTCGGTTTCAAAGTAGGCATCAAAATCTCATTTTAAAACTCGCCTTTATAAGAGGAAACATCCAAAGATTGCAAGAGGAGTTGAACATTTGACGAGGGCTCGTTGCGTATTGATCGCGCGGACCTCATAGAAGACACTGGAGTCGCGCCTTCGCACCATGTTAGAAGTAGTTCGGTGATTACCTTTCAATTTGAATAATTACAGCGGCTGACCAAAGTACTTTGAGGGACTTCTTAAAAGCCTCTCTGAAAGGCCTGAATAACACAGGGCCAAAGGATGAGCGATAGGATAATGGATTTAGAGAGGAGTGGATTAACAGGTCGAAATTCTGGCCTGTAAGGCTATGTCTTTGTTCGTCTAACGCCAGTGTGTTAATGACGTACATACGATAGTATTCTGGTCTCCTGATCTTACCATTGCGCCATTCTCGTTCTTCTTTTAGCGTTCTTGAATTACAAAGACACAACGCCCTGGAGGGTTATGGTGTTAAATAGGAGTGTATCATATTGGATATTAACGGACGTATGATCAGCGGTATTTCTGGTTGGCATATCTGATAACATTAGAACATTCTATTAGATATACACCTCTATGTTATAGTGTGTAATCATGTTACGTTGTTTAGGAATGACTATAAAGGGCTTTATGAACAAGAACCCCATTTTTACACGAATGTTTGTTTGTTTTTGTTTAACGCCGCACTCAGCAATATTTCAGCTATATGACGGCGGTCTGTAAAATAATCCGAGTCTGGACCAGACAATCCAGTGATTGATATCATAAGCATCGATCCACGTAATTGGGATCGATGACATGTATCAACCAAGTCAGCGAGCCTGACAAACCGATCCCGTGTGTCGCCTTTTACGACAAGCAGTCGCCTTTTACGGCAAGTATGGGTTGCTGAAGACCTATTCTACCCCGGAATCTTCACGGGTCTACACGAATGTAAACTGGTGTACACGATTGTGCACGGTTGTACGCGACTGTACACGAATGTACACAGATGTACGCGGTTGTACACGGGTTTGCACGAATGTACATGAATATGCACGAATGTACATGAATATGCACGAATGTACACGAATGTACACGAATGTACACGCATGTACACGAATGTACATGAATATGCACGAATGTACACGAATGTACACGAATATGCACGAATGTACACGAATATGCACGAATGTACACGAATATACACGCATGTACACGAATGTACACGAATATGCACGAATGTATCATTGTTGACTTGCGACTGTTTACTCACGCAATTCTCAGCAAAGGGGTAAATATTGAAACTGTACGCTGATAATTGAAACGGGACTATTCGAACATGGGTAGATTTGTCAAGCTGTCGGCTAACTGTTATTTCGTCTTGAAAACCGTCTCCATTATGACTCATTACATTCGGGACTACTCGTTTCTTTTCGGAATGACCGTATTACGGAAAGGGACGAGTCGTGATTACGAAACCAGGACGATGTTCCTCAATGCATCTGCCTCAATGAGTGTCACTAATGAACGGCCATTGGTTGAAACGTGTCAATACTGATTACGTTTGTTTGTTGTTTAACGTCGCACTCAATTTTCAAGCTATATGACGGCGGTCTGCAAATAATCGAGTTGGACCAGATAATCCAGTGATTGACATCAAGAGCATCGATACTCAATTGGGATACAATGACATGCGTCAACCAAGTAAGCGAGCTTGACCACCCAATCCCGTTTGTCGCCTCTTACGACATGCATAGTCGCCTCTTACGACAAGCATGGGTAGCTGAAGACCTATTCTAACCTGGGATCTTGACGGGGAACTGATTATGTAATAATGTAACGTTATAATGCCCAAATAAAAACTTTGGTTTGTCTGCGAACAGAATTAACCCATCATTCCCATTCAAAGAGAAATTCCATTTAGCCTAAACTTGGATGATGACTACCGCCAATAAAAGAAGAATTACAGCTTATATCTAACCCACACAGCCGTCAGTGAGAGATGAGATGCCGTCTGGCTAAGGGTATCTGTTTGCAGACGGGGATTTGACTTCGTATAACAGGATATTCGCAACACTTCAAAGACTTTAAATCTTCACCCAGAGACAGGGAGGTAACTCATGATCAATCAAATAATTATATAAATAGATCCTGACGTGAGGCTTCAAAGCGGACCTGGACAAGGGAGACTAGTCAATTACAAAAATAATCCTTTTCATTTCAAAGTCTTAAGTTTTATTTCGAAATTCTTTTGACGTCTCCGAGGATTTCTGTATCTAGTCAAACCAACGATTTCATGGAATACTACTGTATCAATTGTCAAACATGGAGATAGACATAATGGAGATAACTGTTTAGGTTACTGCAACAATAACTGTGCGTTAAGGATCGACGCACCTCAGCGCAGATAAGGTCTGCGTCTGAGACCAACGGACTTCTGTATCCCTAAGTTGTCGGAATTTGTAATAGCGTTTAAGAAACGTAAATATCCGGGTGTAAGAAAAGCAACAAGCTACCCGAGCCCTTGAAAGAAAAATAGTCTACTACCATCTTCAGGCAGTGGTGGCATTGACCGCAAATTAAACGCCTGAAGCTAATTGAGGGGCTAAGGGAGATAACTCTCATCCGGGCAAGGAGAAATGGTTGTCCTGGGGAGGAAGATAACAAGATATAACCCGGATGTAGCCGACGAGGGACTTCCTGCACTTATGTCCCCTCCACACATGATGTTTGTTCAGTACCCAGGGAATTCTGGGAGATTAGATGACGTCTCCACACATAAAAATAGCGATTAACTCCGATCGTGCGGGCAGACGAGAGTTAAAACAAGGTGAAAGTGTCGTCTGCTCACCTTCCAAAATCTCGTCAGTCTAATGGAGGCATACGCCTGGGATTTGGACAAAGCTCGGCTGTATTGGGATATTGCTCTGATTGCGTATGTGTTTATATCGCGAGAGAACTCCTGATGGTTCTGACAGTTCTACATAAGCTTGGAGAGGCTTTGTATTCGGAGCTTCTGAATAATATATCATGGTGATTTGATTTAGGTGCGACTGGAACCCATACTAGTTCTTGAGTACACTAGGTGAGCTCTCTCAGTAAACGGATTATGAATCAGACAACCCCATGGTGACTGTAATTTCGCAATAATATCGCGAGATGTTTGAAAGCTGACCCTTTGACGACCATGGTAACAGGTCATTATTAGGAGATGGAGATAATGTACTTGACAGTGCTTAAGTCCACTTGGGGTGTGAGGGTCAAGCAACTTACCAACGAAATACATGTTTAGTACATCACACTGCTACTTACATGTGCTCGCCTCCATTTTTGAGAAATGTTTGCGAGACGACAGCCTAATGACACTGTTATTCCGCAAAGTTACCGCGGCAATCGTACCGCACTGAGTCCGCAAATTTATCGCATTAAGTTTGCATTAACTCCTCAATCGTACCGCACTAAGTCCGCCATCGTACCGTTTTAAGTCCGCCATCGCGCCGCATTAACTCCGCAATCGTACTGCATTAAGTCTGCCATCGTACCGATTTAAGTCCGTCATCGTACCGTTTTATGTCCGCAATCGTACCGCATTAACTCCTCAATCGTACCGCATTAAGTCCGCCATCGTACCGCATTAACTCCTCAGTCGTACCGCATGAAGTCCGCCATCGTACCGCATTAACTCCTAAATCGTACTGCTTTAAGTCCGCCATCGTGCCGCATTAACTCCTCAATCGTACAGCATTAAGTCCGCCATCATACCGCATTAACTCCTCAATCGTACAGCATTAAGTCCGCCATCGTACCGCATTAACTCATCAGTCGTACCGCATGAAGTCCGCCATCGTTCAGCATTACCTCCTCAGTCGTACCGCATTAAGTCCGCCATCGTACCGCATTACCTCCTCAGTCGTACCGCATTAAGTCCGCCATCGTACTGCATTAACTCATCAGTCGTACCGCATGAAGTCCGCCATCGTACCGCATTAACTCCTCAGTCGTACCGCATGGAGTCCGCCATCGTTCCGCATTAACTCCTCAGTCGTACCGCATGAAGTCCGCCATCGTTCCGCATTAACTCCTAAATCGTAACGCATAAAGTCCGCCATCTTTCCGCATTAACTCCTCAGTCGTACCGCATGAAGTCCGCCATCGTTCCGCATTAACTCCTCAGTCGTACTGCATGAAGTCCGCCATCGTGCCGCATTAACTCCTCAATCGTACCACATGGAGTTAGCCATCGTACCGCATTAACTCCTCAGTCGTACCGCATGGAGTCCGCCATCGTTCCGCATTAATTCCTAAATCGTAACGCATAAAGTCCGCCATCTTTCCGCATTAACTCCTCAGTCGTACCGCATGAAGTCCGCCATCGTACCGCATTAACTCCTCAGTCGTACCGCATGAAGTCCGCCATCGTTCCGCATTAACTCCTAAATCGTAACGCATAAAGTCCGCCATCTTTCCGCATTAACTCCTCAGTCGTACCGCATGAAGTCCGCCATCGTTCCGCATTAACTCCTCAGTCGTACTGCATGAAGTCCGCCATCGTGCCGAATTAACTCCTCAATCGTACCACATGGAGTTAGCCATCGTACCGCATTAACTCCTCAGTCGTACCGCATGGAGTCCGCCATCGTTCCGCATTAATTCCTAAATCGTAACGCATAAAGTCCGCCATCTTTCCGCATTAACTCCTCAGTCGTACCGCATGAAGTCCGCCATCGTACCGCATTAACTCCTCAGTCGTACCGCATGAAGTCCGCCATCGTTCCGCATTAACTCCTCAATCGTACCGCTTTAAGCTGGGACTTCACACGTACGGATTCTTATGCAGCATGCTTACGCAGAATGCGTCCAAAGAATGAAACAAGGTCAAATTCGATGTACCAATCCACATGTCCAGAAGGGGCTGCGTTTTCTCTTTCGGATGAAGATGCGGCAAAACGAACTTGCATACTGACAACATGGGAAATCCTGAAAGTGACGTCATTATAGAAATACATCCCACTTAAAAAAAAGTGGCGCCAGAACATGTGAACATGCCGGGAAGAAAGTGTTGCTCTCTGGTCAGCCTGAAGTGTTACATCTCTCCATCTCTATGACCAGGTTATTGGTGGCCCCCGTCTTGTATGTCGTGGACCCACCAGAGGGGCTTTCCTTTCTTCTTTTTCGACTTTAATAATGTATTACATGGCGATAACCCTGATCGTGTCTTCATCATCTTATAGAGGACGCTGCAACCTGTACCAGTTTAGAGCCATGTTCTCTACAAAGAACTCGCGAGAAATAATTAAAAACGTATTGCTAACTGTATACATGGGTTCGCACAAAACGCGTTCCGCACGAATCCCCGCATAACTACGTAAAGTTCTTGCGTAAAGTACCACAGTATGTTTCCAGAACAGTACAGCATCATCATCGTCATCGTCGTCGTCGTCGCCGCCGTCACCTCCACAATAACCATCGTCGTCGCCACCATCATCTTCATCACCAGCAACACTATCATTGTCGTCGTCGTCGTCGTCGTCGTCGTCATCATCACCTCAACCACCACCAGCGTCATCACTTTCACCATCGCATCACCCCCATCATCATTATCACCATCACCAGCATCGTCTTTTCTTCCACCACCACCACCATCATCATCATCATCATCATCGTCACCGATGGTGCGGGTCGTTGTACGCAATATATCGACAACTTATTTTTCTGGTCGAGAATCGATTATTTACAGACCGCCCTCATAGCTGGAATATTTCATCGGAGTAAAAGAATAAATGCTGCACAGAGCGATCCAGTAAGTTCTGTACGGGTTCAAGTTTCCTGAAACCAAATTCCCTTTGTTTGCATAATGTTTCCGTTTCGACAGTGGAACAACATGGGAAAAGCATTTCACATTCTAAATCAGATATGCATGGTTTATGTCGCGTCCAATTAAACTGTAACTGATATATGTCCATTACTAGCTGTTCACTCCATCACTGACAATGGTTTTGCTTTTCAGCGTTTCCGACTTCGCCTTGTGAGAGCTGGTAGTTTTAATTCAGCAAGTAAGAAACATGGCAGGTGTAACACAAAATAAGAAGACTATGAGCATCAGTGATGCTTCAGCAGTAGTGGCTCTTTCATCATCCTTCTCCTTCTCCTCTTCATCATCATCGTCATCGTCATCACTTCCACCACCATCACTATCACATTATCATCGTGACCGTCATCAACGCCACCACCTCCACCATCAACATCATCGTCATCACTTTCACTACCGCCATCATCACTATCAACATCATCATCTTTACCACAACCATCACTATCAACATTATCATCGTCATCAACACCACCACCTCCACCATCATCATCATCATCATCATCGTGATCACTTCTACCACCACCATCATCATCATCATCATCGTCGTCATCATCGGATCGTCTGGATAGCCAAGTGGTTAAAGCGTTCATCATTGCCCACATGGGTACAATGTGTGAAGCCCATTTCTTGTGTCTCCCGCAGTGATAGTGCTGGTATATTGCTAAATTGCTAAAAAGCTAAATCCAACTAACTCATCATCATAATCATCAGCAGCAGCATCAACATCATCGTTGTCGCACTCATTCTTGTATTATATCTATTGACAATATAGTTATGTTATTTGTGTATTACTGTTGTGGGACCAAGGCATCTGGTGACATAAGTCCTTGTGCGATTGTCATTGTCACTGTAATGTATTCGTCGGTGTAACTTTGTCTAAAGCTTCATTAGTTTAATCACACGAGCACAAAAACCTGACATTGTAACAATGTTAGACTAACATTTAGTCTCTGAAATCTTATATTACACAATATCCTTCTTGACTCTAAAAATAAAAAAATTCTCTATGCTGATTTCAGAATAGACCTAGCTTGAGCTGGCTAGACTTGCTTTTGTATGCATTTCTAGATTATTATTTTTTCATAAAATAAATATATTCCACGGTCATGGTGCAGGACTATAACAATGTAAACACACGGAGTGCCTTATAAATAGTATTCAGCCTTCCAAAAGTCGAAATGACCTCACTATAACAACCTACCGGATATACCCCAACCACCTCCCTGCGCATGTCAGATTCAAGTCTGCGTGTTTCCATGTGGTAAACCTTTAGAACACGCTTCCCGTTCTGGGCGTTTTATTTCTCAGCTGGAGAAAAAATCTCATATGTCAGTCTGAAGTTGAGTCGCAAGATCAAGTTGCTATGGTTACGCCACTAAAACGCCTTTCGTTCCAATGCCTACAATGACGAGTAATTAAATTTTCTTCATCTTAACAAGAAAAACACTCAGACATTAAAAAGTCTTAGAGAAAAAAAAGGGTTAATATAGTTTAAATGTGTTACTTTATGGGGTGAAGTGTATTGACTTGACTGTCGCTCAGTGCCTATTTTCGTCATGGTTTTTAAAAAGAGAATGAAACCGATAGATTTTCCTCCATAGGGAACAGAAGGCGCCATTTGAAGAAATATTCCATGCGAGTGATTCTTCGCAACTATCGAGAATTACAACTCTTGCGAAATGGCGAGTGTCCCCCTGCTTACCATTGCACTGGTTTATGCAACAAGACACGACAGTTAAATCCTCGTTATAACGCTCCTCTTTATTACCCTTGTCTTTTTCACGGGAACTCTGTATTATAGAACATGTTTCACCGATACATTTTTATGGTAAACGCACCTTTGGAATGACGCTGATCTCGACACAACGCCCCACGTCACGGAAAGGTGTGGCGTTATATCGAAATGTGGCTATTCGGGCGAGCTGTGTATGGTATATATTTGTTTAAGCGTTAAAATCTTCCAGATTACCAGGAGATGTAACGCACATGTACCAATATCGTGTCCATCTCAATAAAGATTTGCAGCGTCATTCGTTGTCCATAGAGTTGTGTCCCTTGGGTGTGCCAGAATCCTATGATCTTGGGTTGATCTAAATTATTCTCCTGATTATGATTCTTGTCAGCACCATACCATTGGTCGTGGTTTCATCAAAGTGCATGGTAAACACGGAATTCTTTATTTCGAGATGACACGACGTGGTGCGACTGTAATACTGTTCAAAGCGGCGGTAAATCCAAAACACTCAACCATTGACGCACGCTTTTGATCATGATGTCACTTGTACTGAAAATTTCAACTAAAGCTCCGTACATTGATAGCTCGTTCCCCGCCGAAAGCCCAACGAATGTGTCACACGCTGTATACAGCCATGGCACATCCGGGCTCTTGGGTTCCGTCGACGTTATTTGACGTGGAGATGGATCTTTTTCACGTTCTATTTGAAAGAATTTACTTTTTGTTTCGGGCCCAGCCAATCATTCACACGGGGCATGGGCATTAATCTTGCCACCTCACCAACCTTATTATTTAAAATAATTCATCTGCACCGCTGTTCAGTGAGTATTACACGATTAACCCAATATTCGAAACACGACTTGTGCTCAAAAAGTAACAACATAATTCCAGGATGCGTCAAGTTTCTTTAAATACTTTTTTCTACGCGTTCCTTAATTGAATTTGAGATATGATTAAATAACCCATTACGCTACAGGATATTACAAGGACTCTTCAATGAGTTCAAATTAAAAGAAACCTGCTTAAACTGTGCAGGGATAAAACATTATCCAATATCTAAAAAGTGAAGCTCGTTGTGTTTCATTATGTTAGTCGCCGTTACCTCCAATCGCATTACGTCGTGGGTCCAGTCTTATATGAAATCTTGATTACTGCAATCTCATTAAAATCAGATGTTAGTTCTCGCTACCGCCAATCAAAGATCTCAGGACATCCGATTACAGGTCACGTCAGAACGACCAATCAAATAACTAACGCCATTAGCCAATCAGAAAGTATCTTTCTCCAACTATACGACGCGAGTTTCAAACTGGCGACTTTCATTCCAGACTACGCTTTGAAAAATAATTTGAAAAAGTTTTCTATGAAAAATTTAGAGGTTGAACAAAAGAATATTCTGGAATGTCTAATAGATGGCCGAGATTGTATGACAGTATTTCCCATAGGCTTTGTCAAAGTTTCTTACGTTCAAATGTTTATCCCATTGACGCGAGAGACAGACGATTTTGACGGATTCATTCGTACATCCCGTAACTGTCGTTCGGAACACCCCATGTTAATCTTTTCGATGTTGCATGATTAGAAAACTAATTCCGACTGCCATTTTCGGGATGTGGTAAGCGACGCTCTGATTGGTCGGTTGGAAGGTCTATCTGACCGTGGACCTATATAACTGTCCGTGATCTGACATAACCCCTCTCTTGGGTTGCACACACCACTTTCACCCTTTTCGGAATACAATAAATGGTCCGGCCAGGCCCGTGTGCGAAATACGCTACAGTCAGACATAACCCGTAATGTCCTCAGAACTTTGTTTAGCGGTAGAGAGACCAAGATCTTATTTTGATTAGATTGTCCTGTAGGAGATTAGGGCTTAAACAGTGCAATCACGGCCAGTGCGTCAGTTATACGTGTAGCAGTGGTGTTTCGGATTGTCATTAACATTGGTCCCCAGCAGGGTATGCTTGTGTTACGAGGTGAGTGTGGCTCTGGTGCACGTGCTCTGGCTGGTGACTGGTTGATTGCCCGACGGCGTGAATCGTTGCTCATCATATCAATCACTGGTTTACAAGCCGCTGTCGAAGTTGGAACAGTGCGGCGTCAAATAACACACATTCCATATAAACCTTCCCGGTATGCCCCGTGCCGTGTCGCGCGCGCGCGTGCATGCATGTCGCTATATACGTGCAAGTATCTTTAAAGCGACGGTAAACCCCATTTCACCTCACCTCACCTCTACCAGGTTCAAAGTTACCTGAAACTAAAATGAGTTTGCTGAGTGCGGCGTTGAACAACATTTGGACTCCGTGGAAGAGTAAGTGCCTAGCACAGGGCCACGGATAGCCATACTATACTGACTGTACATGCTTTCAATTACCAGTTTTCCCGGTCTTGCCTCGATTACTTACAGGATGCCTCGATACGACTGGAATATTGATGATCGTGTCACACCATTCACCCACTCTCCTCTGCGCATGTGGTGTACGGCGAGTTATTCTGCCTCCAGGCAGCAAGGAATGGATCCTGTGTCCGAGGCCGTGAGCCTTGATGCTGGTAAGACGGTCAGAGTTATCTCCCTTGGTTTAGACAGCATTTTCCACAGAACACGAACGTAACGATATTTGCGTGATATATTAATATAATGCAGACTTATCACAAGGGGAATAAGGTTTTTCCAGAGTCGCTTCTGTTAGACCACTCGGTTACACAGAGGGTACATCAGTTAAAAGTAAATAAGTCTATATAATAAGTCCTGGAGTCTACATTTGTTTGTTTGTTTGTTTGTTTGTTTAACGCTGCACTCAGCAATATTCCAGCTATATCAAGGCGGTCTATAAATAATCGAGCCTGGACCAGACACTCCAGTGATTGATATCATGAGCATCGATCCAAGCAAATGGGATACAATGACATGCATCAACCAAGTCACCGAGTCTAAACACCCGATCAAGCATAGTCGCCTTTTAAGGCAAGCATGGGCTGCTGAAGACCTATTCTAACCCGGATCTTCACAGGGCGTCTACATGTCAGTTATATTAATGTGAACTTTGAATTGACGATTATAGATATGGTATCAGGCGTTGGAAGAAAGCGGAGGCATGAAACTTTCGATGGAAAACAAACTTTTCAGTCCGTTTGGTGGTATTGGTTAGCTATGTATTTCACTGTATGGAGCTTGAAGGCGACGGACTATATGTTTCCCCGTTGTGCACCGCTGTAGCAGGTACATGGAAACATAATCAAAACGTCATTGGCCAAAAGATTCCATTATTGTTCGTGTAAGGTAAGATAATAAAAAGTTTGTCAATTCAAAGTAGATGCGTACGTTTATTAATCGACCTGTCTCAGCAAATATTAACCAAATTCATGGTTCGCGTGCAACTGACCGAGACATGACAATCTCTCTGAGGAAAACACCTCTTGTCAAATATATGGCCAAAAACAATGTGCAAAACATTATCTGGAATAAAAACCTGAATCCTCTTTAGCTTGTTTACAATCCAGAAAGAAAAAATCAAATACGGATATGTCGAGCTCCGTTATATCGAATTTTCATGATAAAAATAGTTTTCTTTTTAAACGTGCCTACAAATTATCAAACTTCAAAAGATAATCATTAATTAAATATGCACGTGACCAAGATTGGTTTGTTGTTTAACGCCGCACTCAGCAATATTCCAGCTATATGACGGTGGTCTGTAAATAATCGAGTCTGGACCAGACAATCCAGTGATTAATATCATGAGCATCGATCCACGCAATTTGGATCGATGACATGCATCAACCAAGTCACCGAGCCTGACTACCCGATCCTGTTAGTCGCCTTTTACGGCAAGCATGGGTTGCTGAAGACCTATTCTACCCCAGATCTTCATGGCCAAGAAGGGAGTGAGTTGGACCGAACGCCGCTTCGAACAGTATTCCAGTCATATCACAGCGTGTCAGTTTGATAAAGTGTTAAAACGGCGATTTTGGACCACTAAACGGTCTATTTCAACCAAACTCGTACCACATTTTTAATTCAATCTTTTCATTTTTTCACGATTCCATCTTTATAAGTAGAAAAGGAAGAAACCATTAATTAATTAATTTTATAATTAAAAATGTAAAGAGTGGCTTAACTACATAACATACCCGAGTAACTGTCAAGGTTGAAAATAGCCATTTGAACAGATCCGCGTAAATTATTTGTCCCCAAATGGTGAAAGGGAAGGTCCTAGCTTTAAATCAGAGTTGCTTCCCTTTGACTATATTCACAAGATTAAAGTGTGATGGTAGAGTACCACATCAATTTTTTAAATATGGTGTTTGTATTATAATTGCAACTGTTGTCATAACTATAGCGAATACAGAAAGTCAAAGATTGTGGTGTAACATCGACAACTGTCGTCGAGCGAAGGAGCTGGGACAGGTGCATTAAGGGGAGACAACCTGTGTCACCTTCCTGTGCTTGGATGTCGTCGACAGGTTTGTTTGGACTGACCCTCTGTGAACAACCATCTCGTGAATGTCAGAATGGCATCACTTTAATCAGCTTCACTGAAAGCCGACTCCAGGAGCACCATCATTTTCTGACTTATAACTGGTTATGTATTAATTTCATTTTTTAGACATAATGTCTGATGAATTGAAAGTAGTATGTAATAACGTCTGGTGTATGCTGAAAGGTTTTTGAAATAATGTTTTATTACATCACGAACTATGGAGAGAGATCAGGTCTTTGAAAGGCATTTAGAAGTGATTCGCATAAGGAAGAGAATATATGGATGTCAACTTCTTTATTATGAGGAACACACCGTTTCGGCGATGAAGGAATAAGCATAGACTCCGAAACGTTGTGTTCCTCGTAATAAAGAAGTTGACATGTATATATTCTCTTCCTTAAGGAGAGAGAAATAAGATATGTTTGTACAGTCCGCACACATGTCGATCTTCACTGAAGTAAGCTGACGTCATATGACAATTGTTATCCCAGCACCCATAAGGTCCCATTTCTCCCCGGGATCACAAATATCATTCTTCTGTAATTTCGTAACGACTTCTATCTAAGTGATTCAATTATAGCTCACCTGATTTATGTTCCATGACAACCATGCGCTCAGTACATTGAAACTTCGTTATTCCAGACAGTACTGTTCCTATTGAAATCCTGAGGAGTAACTCAATGCCGGATTAACGAATTACTGTTAAGGAGTACTGCTAATTTGAAATATATTTTCCTGACATTCAATCTCCGGTTTCCTCGACCCGATGACATTTGGTTCCAGCTATGTTCTCGGTGTCATAAGCTGTGACGTTCCGGGTCAGAATCGGTCTTCAGCAACCCATGCTTGTCTCCCCCCGTGACGTTCCGGGTTAGAATTGGTCTTCAGCAACCCATGCTTGTCTCCCCCCGTGACGTTCCGGGTCAGAATCGGTCTTCAGCAACCCATGCTTGTCTCCCCCCGTGACGTTCCGGGTTAGAATTGGTCTTCAGCAACCCATGCTTGTCTTCCCCCGTGACGTTCCGGGTTAGAATTGGTCTTCAGCAACCCATGCTTGTCTCCCCCCGTGACGTTCCGGGTCAGAATCGGTCTTCAGCAACCCATGCTTGTCTCCCCCCGTGACGTTCCGGGTTAGAATTGGTCTTCAGCAACCCATGCTTGTCTCCCCCCGTGACGTTCCGGGTTAGAATTGGTCTTCAGCAACCCATGCTTGTCTCCCCCCGTGAGGTTCTGGGTTAGAATTGGTCTTCAGCAACCCATGCTTGTCTTCCCCCGTGACGTTCCGGGTTAGAATTGGTCTTCAGCAACCCATGCTTGTCTTCCCCCGTGAAGATCCGGGTAAGAATTGATCTTCAGCAACCCATGCTTGTCTTCCCCCGTGAAGATCCGGGTAAGAATTGGTCTTCAGCAACCCATGCTTATCGTAAGAGGGACGACTAACAGGATCGGGTGGTCAGGCTCGCTGACTTGGTTTAATGCATGTCATCGTATCCCAACTGTGTAAATTGATGCTCATGATGTAGATCACTGGGTTGTCTAGTCCAGGTTCGATTCTTTAAAGACCTCCGTTATACAGCTGCAATATTTATTGCTGAGTGTGGCGTTAAGCAACAAACAGACAAGCACAATCTTGGCGCCATGAATGGGGTAATGTTGAGGTATTCACCTGATGAAGGAGCAAGAAGGAGGTTTGTAACATCGTGACAAAAAATTAATAAAAATGTTGTTATCCATACAAAAAAGTGTCATGTATTCTTTTTTGTTCAGTACATATGCCAGAGACTTTAGCGGGGGACCTCCAAGAGGGACACCTAACACGTAATTCCTAGTTCCGAGTACGTTTATCTGCGTATTACGAATTGACATTTTACGTCATATCGTATTTCTTCAACTGGTCAACTGGAAATCACTGTGGCATTTGTGGCTTCAATTGATCAATCAGCATCGGAAATCGTTGAAATGTGCATGTGCAAATATGTAATTGTTCTTGTCAATGCTCAACCTTATGTGCTGGAAATAAGCGTTCCACCGTCCGCCACCCTATAATGCCAGATGTCACTACAAATGAATGTTTAAGTAGCTTATGAACATATTTATCAAGATTTATAAATGTATGTTATGGAGGTATTTTTTTTATTAATCTGCGTGTTATCCAATATAAAAGGCATGGCATTTTGGAAGTTAGACAAGAATTACATTATCATGTTAATAGATGACCTGCACTTTAAGATACAGGATATCTGTTCATCAACGGAAGTCGTTGCTCAGTACAGGGGATTACCCAATGCAGTGTGTCCAATCCCTGGACTACAGAAGAAGGGTTGCGGTTCTCGGGATGGGGCGAGTGCAGAGCGGAATGGGCGGAAATACGCACATATGAACTGGTATCGCTATTTGACTGAAACAATGGCAATGTGACGTTTAAACAAATGTAATGTCAAAATTTATTCTCATCACTTCTAACTATGAGTGTACGTATCTGTACGTGCACCAGGACACTCCCACGATACTTGCTGTACTTGTCTCTACGTGAATGCCGAGCACACATATTGTGAAAGTTCGTATGTCTGAGCCATATGCTGAATATTCGTTATTTGGGAAATGTCAATGCTACGCATGCATTCATTATGCAGATGAGAACATTTGGATCATTGCTCTGTCCATACCATACAGAAAAGCTATAATCCATTATCCTTCCCAGTAATAACGTACACCAAACAAAATAGGTTAGGTATCAGGAATATTTGGTGGGATACGTTTATGAAAATATACATCCCGAAGTACAATAAATAATGCAAAATACATACAGGTTTTATCTGTATTAAAAACGCAATCTAGCTCTAAAAGTAGTTGTTTAGTCTGGTTAGCATGGTATAACAGGTAGGGTAAGGGCCAATGGGAAATACCCACTTAGGATTAAAATGAGTGAAAATAGACGAAGTCTTATGAATGTTCAAGTATTTGAAAAACCACACCTCTCTATTCCCCTCATGGGTACAATGTTTGAATCTCATTTCTGGTGTCCCCGCCGCATGCCCTGTTGCTGGAATATTGCTAATATCGGCGTAAAACCATACTCACTCACTCGTAATCTCATTATTGTTATCATCGTTATCATCATTATCATTCTGGTTCACCTATAACTGACCCGTGAAGTTTCCGGGGTAGAATAGGTCTTAAGCAACCCGTGCTTGCCGTAAAAGGTGACTATGCTTGTCGTAAAAGGCGACTAACGGGATCGGGTGGTCAGGCTCGCTGACTTGGTTAATGCATGTCACCGATCTCAATTGGGTGGATCGATGCTCATGATATCAGTCACTGGATTGTCTGGTCCAGACTCGATTATTTACAGACCGCCGTCATATAGCTGGAATATTGCTGAGTGCGGCGTTAAACAACAAACCAACCAAACCAAATCACCTATAACTGAAAATCGTGCATTGCGTTTATCCCGGTAATGCGAACACTTGACGCACATTGAATGTGTACTTGTTGCCACGGGTTGTGAAGACATGATTCGGGCGGAGGCAATGCAGGTGATGTATTCATGAAATGGTAATACTGATGTAATAAAAGCAGATGTTGAACAATTTGATTATAGCATTTCATGAATGAGAATTGAAACCATGGCTATGGCATGGGTTGTCGATCTGGGTAAATACATGCTTAAGTGACTAGTCTAACACTGGTGTGTGTGTGTGTGTGTGTGTGTGTGTGTGTGTGTGTGTGTGTGTGTGTGTGTGTGTGTGTGTGTGTGTGTGTGTGTGTGTGTGTGTGTGTGTGTGTGTGTGTGTGTGTTTTGGGGGTGGGGTGGGGGGATGGGGGTGTTTATACAATTTATATAATTATTATATGATTAAATATACAAAGTCTCTCTCATGTGTGTGTGTGTGTGTTAGAGAGAGAGAAGAGGAGGGGAGAGGTACAGTTATACGGAAATTCGTTTATACATTATATACATTACATATATCTTTACATTAATACAAATCGTGTTCTTTCAAATTTAAATAATGCCTTCAATATCTCCTTTCTGATGTAATGATATTACAAGTAGTTAATAAATATATATTTCCAGATATTAGCAGTTTATTAAGATTAATACTTGTCATGGGCGTCCTGAATATATTTCAATTACACGTTATATGCACATGTCATCTTTATATACCTTCTGGTGTTGTCACAGATACAGCTGCAGCTGTCACACGTAGCCTTGTCAATACACCTTATATGTACCTGCATCATGTTCAGTATAAACGTGGAGTGAGTGAGTTTGGTTCAACGCCGCTTTTAACAGTTTTCCAGTTACGGCGTGTCAGCTTAATGTGGGAGGAAAGCCCGAAGTGATGCAGGTCTCAGACGTTTACCACTTCGGTGAAACCCACAAGCACGGGTATGGTGCTGATAAACCTAGAAACATAATTGGGGCAAACCGGGATTCGAACCCACAATCATAGGTTTCTGGCGTGTTCAGGGGACGCAACTCTGCACAGCGAATCGCGGCGCCTTAGACGACTGGGCTACCCGTGACCCCGTATTAATACGTGGAGACTTGGTTATTTTAATAAGATTGATCCCTATCTAGAATACCATTGCCTATGTTGAATTGACAAATCTAGGGGTTATTGGCAGATGCCCTTTCTACTTTCCGTCTGTCTGCTAAAATAAATAGGTGCATATATTGAGACAGTGTGTTTGGTTTAACGGCGCTTTTAGCAATATCTCGACCAAGAAATAGGCTTTACACATTTTACCCATATGGGGAATCGAACCCAGGGCTTCGCTAAGGGGACCGTCTCTTAATGTACAGAGGGCAGTGTTTATAGCGTTCCCTTGCCACGCCTTAGACACCGGCCCGATTGCCTACATGGGTACAATGCGTGGAGCCCATTTCTGTAATATTGCTAGAACAATACTAAAAGCGGCGTAAAACCATACTCACTCACTCATTACTTGTTAGGTGATGTTAAGGATTTTGAGGACAGAGTTTGTTAATTTTATGGAGAAAATTCTGGAAATGTGTATCTGAATTTACATCACAAGTAGCACCATTTTGGGTACGCTTATCTAGAACTGACTCTTAATATGGACCATTTATCATACTGTAGACTGAGATTAAACAATCTAAAATTACAAAGGTTTACCTGAAACACTTGCAAAGAGACGTAAGCCGAAACAAGCTTCCTACAATTTCAGGGGTATTGTTTGTGGTGAGTCGCAGGTAGACCTGTTGTCTCCCTTTAATCAACCCGACCTCCGATAAGTGAAAGCAGCTCCGGCTTGACAGTGATTCTTCAAACACATGACCTCTGTCAATCTGTTTGAGTACCAAATAGGTGATGTTTTAATGCTCGAAAAAGTTCCTGTCAGTTGATTTTTGGAAGAACTCAAAGCAAATTTGTAAAGGAAGAAATGAAGCTCCGGGTTAGAATCATCTTCCCGAGGCAAGGGAGTGGCTATTACCAATTATGTCCCTTCTAAGCCTCTCCTATGGACCAATCAGATTCCACCCCTCGTATAACTTGCGTTTGCTTCACACAAAATGGTGGCGCCAGGTCAGGACGATCTGATCGATAATCAAGATCTATATTGTGATAAAACGGGTCTTACATCGCGAAATGCATCAAGTCACGTGAGCCCCTTAATTAAAAACCTGACAGTATTTGGAAAATATTTGCTGACAACGAATTGGTGATGCACATGCTTTGCAAACCCTGCAATCGATCGAAATCTGCACGACAGTTTACGAACCGGATTTGGATTTCGGTGCGCAATTTTGATTGGACTTTGCATAGACTCGTTAGTCCAGACAAAACTCCATAATACCAGCCTAGTTTGGCAAGGGTGGAAACTGGACTTTTATAGTCAGTTAACTCCCTTGCCTCGGGAAGATGGGTTAGAATTGGTCTTCACCAACTCATGCTTGTCGTTCAGAGGCGACAAACGGGTGGCCAGGATCGCATCGTTTCCTAATTGCGTGGATCTATGCTCATGATATCAATGACTAGATTGTCTGGACCAGATCGATGCTCATGATATCAATGACTAGGTTGCCTGGTCCAGACTCCATTATTTACAGACCGTTTGATACTCGATTATTTACATACTGCCGTCATATAGCTGGAATATTGCGTTAAACAACAAACAAACAAACAAACATACGAGTGAGTGAGTTGGGTTTAACGCCGCTTTTAACAGCATTCCAGTTATATCACTGCGTGTCAGATTAATGTGGGAGGAAAGCCCGAAGTGATGCAGGTCTCAGACGTTTACCACTTCAGTGAAACCGACGAGCACGGGTATGGTGCTGACAAACCTAGAAACATAACGGGAGTAGAAGCAGTAGAACATGTGGTACAAGTTGTGGTTTTGTTTTTTTCTTTGTTTGTTTGATGTTTAACGCCGCACTCAGCAATATTCCAGCTATATGACGGCAGTATGTAAATAATCGAGTATCAAACGGTCTGTAAATAATGGAGTCTGGACCAGGCAACCTAGTCATTGATATCATGAGCATCGATCTGTTAATAATCGTGTCTGGACCAGACAATCCAGCGATTGATGTCATGTGCATCGATCCACGCAATTAGGATACGAAGACCTGCATGAACCAAGTCGGCGGCTGTTCTTGTCGTTAGAGGCGACTAACGGGATCGGGTGGTTAGGCTGGCAGCCTTGGCGTTAAACTAAGTAAACTTTAAACCAAGTCAGCGAGCCTGACCACCCAATCCCGTTAGTCGCCTCTTACGACAAGCATGGCATAGTCGCTTCTTACGGCAAGCATGGGTTGCTGAAGACCAATCTAACCCGGATCTTCACGTTGCTGCTTCATAAATAAACGTGAATGTGAGTCAACAATTTTACTACCAAATATGAACTTGATATTAACCTGTATATATTCATACAGTTGGTTTATCATAAATGTAAATGAGCTAAAACATTTGAGATACAGTCAGACGTGAGAACGAGTCGCACTGGTGTCAAGATTGAATTATGCCCCTTATTAGACCGTGACGTCTTGTATGAATATGTAGGGTCACGTGTGAAGACATACACGTGACTTGTCACTACAGCAGTGACTACAGGGTCGAGGCCATGAAGATATGCCAGCTCACCCCGCGCTGTCCGTTATCGGTACATGTCGAGGCCAACGGGTGGTTTATGAAGCGTTGACACGTGTTAGTCCTATTTCAGCATAAGGGAATTGCTGTAACACAACACGCTAAGAGGCGGACATATTGTATTTATTTATTTTGTATAGTTGTGTGTGTGTTTGTGTGTGTGTGTGTATGTGTGTGTGTGTGTGTGTATGTGTGTGTGTGTGTGTGTGTGGGGGGGGGGGGGGGGGGGGGGGGGGTATTTTTCTCTTTAAATCCAGATTTAAAAAAATAAAATAAGACTATGAACTTAAATTGCATGATAATGCATCTTTAATTCTATATCTCTTCATGAAGACATCTCTCGTCTTGTTGGTCGTTAATTCACTGCATGATACTTGCACACGTGATATGTGAATGTGAACAGCACACAATGATTGTTAAGCTATTAGGTGCATAAAAACACTTTTGTTTTACCGTAAATAAGGCGTACGTAATGCTACGGCTTGCTGAAGATCAACGTCTACGCGCCATCATTATAGTGCAAAAATGAAGCTGTCAAACATTTTAATGTTCATGGAAACACAATATCATCTGTTTAGAGACGTTATCTATACAGCAGGGCTACACTCATGACTTGCCACGGGCTGATAGTCCACGTGTGACGTCACGTCAATAAGACAACCATATTCGGTTGGTGCATGTAAGGAATCGACACCAAACTGCCACAATAACAGCTCGGACAATTCCTGAGTTGAGAACAATTAGTGGCAGAACCTGACTCAACAGAAAGTGTTTTGTATTTTTTAAGTTCATGAAGCTGCCTTATATGCAATTCTTACTTGCCTTGATAAATTTCTTATGTTTACAACAATTCTATTGCACAGACGGCTCAATCTCATTAAAACCAGATGTTAGTTCTCGCTACCGCTAAACAAAGCTTTGTTTAGTGGTAGTGAGGACTAAGGTCTGATTTTGATGAGATTGACAAAAGGATGTTTCTATTCACTTATTCACTTATGAAGATACCATGTTGTATCAACAACCTCTAAAATTATTGTTTTCCTATACTGTGATATTGTGAGTTTGTGAGTCTTTAGTGATTGTGTTAACATTTATTGTTTATGCAATGTACACAAATCCTTGTCATAAATCCATCGATACGCCCAATTTTGCTCCCACGTCACCGTCAGGCACACATTGCTTGGTGCAGACAGCATCCCAGGCTCGGCAGACAGGAATAGGACAGGAAAGATGACTCCAGGGCCCCGTTCCACAAAGCGATATTAGCGCTAAGATGCTCGTAACTCCCATACTTTAACATAGGCTTACGATGATCGTAGCGCTAAGATCGCTTTGTGGAACGGGGTCCTGGTTTCTTCTGGACAGCTCTGATGGTCGTGTAAGGGTCTACACGCGCCGAGGATATAGAGAATCTCACCCTCGTGTCTTTTGATATAAAAACTATTAACACGAGTTGATAAAAGTGGAAAAATTCCGAGGCTTGCCGAGGATTTTTGCCACTTTTATCAACGAGTGTTGATATATTTGATATCAAAAGACACGAGGGTGAGATTTTATTTATCATCCAGCATCATTCTTCCAACTTTTTCAATTTGTAGACAGTAATTAGCAGTGTCTTCAGTGTAATAAGTACTGCTAACAGCTTCAGTAGCAGAGCCATCTGTGATGTCATTTGATTGTGACGTCATGGTCACCAGTGACGTCACAATGGTCTGCAAAGCATTGTGATGTAATTTCATTGCAGCGATATCTACATTGTAGATATCGCTTGATCTCATCTAAGCGATATCTCCTATGTGGGAGACTGTTTTGGATGATAAAATGTTTTAGCAACGTTTACGTCACTCAACGCCGTCTGTTTGGATGTGGAAGTGTAATGGTATGGGGTGGCATCACACCTCATGGTAGAACACAACCCACCAATGTTAATGGCAATCTGAATGGCGAACATCAACATCGTTCGAGATCCTGTTCTTCCCTTTGTGGAAAGCAGGGACGTAATGTTATGTTGCATCAGGATAATGCCCGCACACGTGTTGCACGTGTTGTAACAGACTTTTTGAGGCAGCATAACATTTCTGTACTGCCATGGCCGGCTGCTTCTCCAGACCTCTCCGCCCAAGAACATGTCTGGGATGAAAAGGTCCGACGCCTACGATAGGACCAGAACCACAATTTGCCGGCAACGCTAGCTCAATCTTTGGTTGACATTTGGAACAACATTCCCAAAGCTGTTTTCAGTCATGTCTTCAGTGCGCCACCGCTGCCTCGCCTGTAACGACGAAAGTGGCGGTCACATCCGATATTGACATCTTTGAGGGCGGCCCGCTCTGTCTCATTTTACTAGGTATGGGTTTTGTAAATGAATTTGTGATGATAAAACATTGATGAGACGAATGAAGGAATAGTATGTTATTGAAAATAACATAACTCTTACGCCACTTTATATGAAGGACAGTTACGATTTTCTGTTAGTATCTTCAAGACAACAAAGATCTAGCGGTGTGTTTTGTTTGTTTTGTTAGTTTGTCGGTATAGCACCCATAATCCACCCGCAATCAGCAATTCCCATCAATATGACGGCGGCTTGTAATGAATCGAAGTGGACCAGACAACCCAGTTCTTGATATTATGACCAACGACCCATGCCAGCGAGTAACGTTTACACGCAATAAACCGCCAGTTGAAGTCTCCATTCTGACACCAAATCCATTAAGTAGCCTCTTAGTATACGCGTCCCTTAGGCACGCCAGAAAAGTAGTGATCGTTGGTTCGAATCCCGGTTCGCCCCGATTATATTTTAAAGTTTATCAGCACCATACCCCGCTCGTGGGTTTCACCGAAGTGGAAAACGTCGGAGACCTGCATCACTCCCACGTGAAGCTGACACACCGTCATATAACTGGAATACTGTTCAAAGCGGCGTTAAACCAAACTCACTCACTCACTCACTGTTAGTATATGGGCGGTGGGGTAGCATAGTGGTTAAAGCGTTCGCTTGTCACGCCGAAGACCCGGGTTCGATTCCCCACATGGGTTCAATGGGTGAAGCACATTTCTGGTGTCACCCGCCGTGATATTGCTGGAATATCGTAAAAAGTGGCGTAAAACCAAACTCATTCACTCACTTACTGTCATGACAACTTAAGTAATATGAGAGAATCGGGCGGCCCTCGCTTCTTTTGAGTGGTATACATAATTTTGTAAAGCACCAGAGTGCTGAAATATTGCTAAAGGCGGCTTAAAACCATACTCACTCACTCACTCACTCTTAGAATACGCCCAGCAAAGCTTTGTTGGCATAACCCAGAATCCACACGAGGGTCCACAGCGTAAATAAAAGGTTACAAACCAGAGATCACTTGCATAAAGTTATCTCAGCGCGACGATGATCGAAACTCCCATACTATAACATAGACTTAACATAGACTTAACACGGACGAAACGCAAAGATCTCTTTGTGCAAGCCGACCCAGGTGTACAGTTTGGTCAGATATAGTTGGCATAAGACGACCCGATATTCAATTCCAGTTATGGCAAGCAGGCGAGCATATCGTGTTTCGCCATGTCTCTTACGCCAGCTTTCCATTCATTATTGATCAGGCTGATCGAGCCTTCCCATTCTCAAAACCCGTAAACCTCCTCGTATATATGCTCAGTGCAAAATCTACAACATAATATAAACGTTATTCTCAACGCCGCATCAGCAATCTTGTGATCAGTATATGTGGAGGATGCTGTATACGACAGTCCCGAGAACCAGCCTCACGGATGCCTGCCTGATAGCTGTTGATGGAAGTGACAGTGTACAAGATACATTTAGATGTATGGTTGCACGCAAATAGGTTTCTTGAGCATATATCATTTTCAAACATTCGTTCTTTTATTTTTCCCTCAACGGTGAAATGGAAAGGAGTTCTTTGACTTGATGCAGGATCGACTCTATATTTTTTGGGTTAAAACGGCTACCTTGGAAGGCCGAACGAATAGTAATTCCCCGGAACCCCAATGGGGTTTTAAAAAGTGGAAACCCCTTTACTTGAATGATCATGCGCATACATTTTGATGTTCAGACATGGTATATAACATTGGACGGTGGCATTTTGGACGCGCGTAAAGGATCATCTGAAACGCAGCTGCTCGGGGGTAGAATGGGTCTTCAGCAACCCATGCTTCTTGTAACAGGCGACTATGTTTGTCTTAAGAGGCGACTAACGGTCAGGATCGCTGACTTGGTTGATGCATGTCATCGTATCCCAATTCCGTGGATCGATGCTCATGGTGTCAATCACTGGATTGTCTGGTCCAGACACTATTATTTACAGACCGACGTCATATAGCTGGAATATTGCTGAGTGCGGCGTTAAACAACAAACAAACAAATGAAACGCAGCTTTCCGGCAACGAAGTTACAAAATCTCCTTTGCTTGGAGTTGAAAGGAACGTCGCAGTTTTCTGCCCTTTCGTATTCCTGCCGCGGTATTTTGGGTGTTAACACAAAGTTCACGAGGCAACTGCACGTGCAAAACATGCAAAGACGTGTGGTTGCATCGACCTTTCAAGGCGGATCGTTCTGACCCGGTTCAGAAGGATATGTCATGGCCGAGGAACTCAAGAAAAAAGTTTTTTCTAGTTCGTGTTAACTCGTGCCAACACCATCCATCCGAATAACCATCTTGAAACGGTGACGAATGGTCACGTCAACTTACAACGAAGTTTATTCTGAAACAGATGAAAGACGGGAAGGATTTTTATTGTATGGCGGGTGACCACCTCCTCTATCACTTCGTTCAGTTACACGTGTATGTATTTTCAAACCTCATTTATTATTTGTTGATATTTCAAAACAAAAAATAATATTTACCCTGAATAATTGGTGAGGAGATTCACAGTTCAACAGTTCACTACGACTAATGATGTAACGAAAAGGACAATCTAAGGAGAGTTACAGGCAAAGTGCATTTTTTTAATAGATTATCAAAAAAGTCTTAATTTCATAAGGCTAAACCCAATTTCACCTCACTTCCATAAAACCATAAACATGATCAGAACAGGTGTGTAGATATCGTTTGTATTGAGTCATATATGTATAAATCAGATAACCGATATACCCCTGGTTGGCATATGGAATTTCAAGGGATATGTAAATGACCCTTATGGTATGAATATATAAATAAACAGACAAACATCTCTTATTATTGTATATAAGATAGCTACGCGGCAAATCGCAAAGAACAATGAAGAGGAAGCGTGGTTTATTTCACGATAAAACATCGTTCTATCATGACGTCATTTCTGGAGAATCGAACAGGCACTCCCAACTTGATGACGTTGTAAATTGGACGACGTTATGTTTGTAGAGTGGGTGAGTTGTTCCCCATATAGATAAACGCAATGAACGAACGACCGCATCCAAAAGTGGGAGGAAAAGGATGGATCATCGACGTGTTAATATGCGGGAAAGTCCATTATAACACCCCACTCCTGTTCATAAAATGGACTTGTCCTACATTGTTGAGGTCGGATTCTAGTCAGGGAGTCATCATTATTTAAAGACGAGTAAATATTATTAAAGCTTGTACATTTTATCAACATCATTTAAGAGGCTGTACTTGACATTGATAGCCCATATAAGAAATACTCGGATTCATTCAGTGTGCACATCGGTTAAAGAGTCCATAGCTCAATGAACCGAAGAAAATACACAATCAATCCTAAATAAAACATTTCTATATATTCATACACTTAGTTCTGGTCATCGCTGCACGGTGTGTAGAAACACGACATGAATATAAACAGCACATTTTGGCCACAGATATATAATGTGTCCCTTGAAATGGTAGATTTAGAATATTGCTATAACACCCGATATTGAATTATCTACCAAGAAAAAATATGTTTTGTCTTGTATGGCGATGTAACTTACTGCTTGAAGGGGCATTTACACGGTACAACTAGTTGGTACAAATTGTTGTATGCAATAAGTTGTACGAACTGAAGTTCACAAGGCGGTGAGTTGCATATAACTCGGGTCTCGCGAGATCTTACTAAAAGATTGGAAAAAAGTGGTTCAGTACATTGCCTCTGTAAACCAGACGCACAGTTTTGTAAATTCTGAAAACATTAACGTTGTGCGACATTTGCGGTCACTTGGCACAGGACCAACCTCTGACTTAGCAATTTAACGGAGTTGTATAATATTGGAGTTTCTACCCCATGTTATTTAATTAAAGACTGGTTTGAAAAGCAGAAAGTGCTTCATGTTGTCCAATTTTATGTTTTGCTGACGAAAACCCCTTGAAAATGTAGCCTCTCTGAGTCGTTCACCGATGACAGTATCACGCGACGAAACGTTATATATGTCGGCTTTATGTAAATTGTAAGAGAGAGAAATACTGCCTTGTACATGAACGAAATAATGAGGACATATATATTTGTGTGATAATGTATAACATGATACTTTCCACACGAAAATTTACTTGCATTTGTCGACATCAAAAATAGCTGATCGTTCAACACAAGCAAAAAGGGGCATAGTTCCGCTATGCCTAAGCGTATGCCGTTGTAACTCGTATCTTGAGTGAGAATTTGCCATGTCTCTAGACAGTACATTCTTGTATTTTGGGGTTCATGTGTAACCCAACTACCCCAACGATTATCGATTTTTAAAATCCAGGGTTTCACATCGGTACATTTTCTATTGCATTGACTTATCGTCATCTTAAATTTCCTGGGCATACTTTTCCAATTTGGTAATGATAAAGACGAATGTCCTAACAATGTTTTTAAAATCATGAAAATCTCATGTGGTCAGTTGTCTCTTGCAAAATCATTGAAACCAGGTACTTTTATATGTATGTTTTATCTCGCACGCCCGCACGCACGCCGATCGTCAGCCTGACCCCACGCCTGAAATGCCCGTCTCCAAAAACGCGCACCTGTTGCATCCTGAGGTATCAGATGTTCTGTCAATCAAACTATAAATTAAATTTAGTTATTTTGAAAACACTTGTGAATATTTTGATAATAAACAATGTGAAGAATTTTCTTCAGGCACATATTTACTTTTAATTAGATATAATTTAATAATATGTTTGAATGAAATGGCTTTGTTAATCAACTTAATAGGAAGCAGATGTTTTACGCGACAGTGCATGCAACAAACTGAAGAGTGTCTTTCGAAACAATAGAAAATGCCAACGCGTATACAACTAGAAGTTTCAGTTGTTTACAAAACAGTTGTTTGCACCTGGCGTAACCTTAAACATATACTTATTTTGTCCACAGTTGTGTATATTAATAATGTAACGAACGTACATCCGATATATTTATATATATTTACTTTTAATAAAATAACTAAAATAAAGTGGTTCTTTTAACGAGGCGCTAAAATCTAAAGTCAGTAATGTTGGTGGGGTATCCTAGTGGTTATAGTGTTCGCCCGTCACGCCGAAGGTTCTGGTTCGATTCCCTGCATGCAATGTGTGAAGCCCATTTCAGGTGTCCCCCGCCGTGGTACTGATGGAATATTGCTAAATGCGTAAAACCCAATTCAATCGCTAAAATAGGAAATATCACACTTTCACAGCAAATATTCTTGTCCGTTATACCGCACGTTAAAAGTCATTCAATAAGCTCTCAACCGTCGATAGAAGTCAGCACAAGCACCCGAGCGAGTTCGGCTTCGAAGAATACATAAGTGAACATGAGAATTGACATCGTAAAAGTTACGAATTCCCGTGGATTGGTTAACACAGATATTCTGATCGTGAGAAGTCATAAAACAAGTATATAATCATATGAGCTGGATACAGTGTGACTATATTAGAATATTTCGGATGATTGTATGTATCAATATCTGCGTCATAAACATATCAACATTTTAAGTTGGTTTACATTTCACATGTGTAACGTTTACATGGTATAAAGGGTGATTAGTGTCTGCTGCCTTAGGTAACCTTGAAGTGGTACGTCACAGGTGTCGGTAGATTCGCTTCTATTTAGAAATAGGTTAATGCGACAGATGTGTAACAGTCAAACAATATCCACACACTGCCACCAATGTGTAACACTGTAACCATACATTCACACTGCCACCGATGTGTAACACTGTAACATTACATTCACACTGCCACAGATTTGTAACACTGTAACCATGCATACACTCACACAGACACCGATGTGTAACACTGTAACCATACACTCACACTGCCACCGATGTGTAACACTGTAACCATACACTCACACAGACACCGATGTGTAACACTGTAACCATACATTCACACAGACACTGATGTGTAACACTGTAACCATACACTCACACTGCCACCGATGTGTAACGCTGTAACCATACATTCACACTGTCACCGGTGTGTAACACTGTAACCATACATTCACACTGCCACCGATGTGTAACACTGTAACCATGCATACACTCACACTGCCACCGATGTGTAACACTGTAACAATACATTCACACTGCCACCAATGTGTAACACTGTAACCATACATTCACACAGACACCGATGTGTAACACTGTAACAATACATTCACACTGCCACCAATGTGTAACACTGTAACCATACATTCACACAGAAACCGATGTGTAACACTGTAACCATACATACACTCACACTGCCACCGATGTGTAACACTGTAACCATACATTCACACAGACACCGATGTGTAACACTGTAACAATACATTCACACTGCCACCAATGTGTAACACTGTAACCATACATTCACACAGAAACCGATGTGTAACACTGTAACCATACATACACTCACACTGCCACCGATGTGTAAAACTGTAACCATACACTCACACTGCCACCGATGTGTAACATTGTAACAATACATTCAAACAGACACCGATGTGTAACACTGTAACAATACATTCACACTGCCACCGATGTGTAAACACTGTAACCATACGCTGACACTGCCACCGATGTGTAACACTGTAACCATACATTCACAGAGACATCGATGTGTAACACTGTAACCATACACTCACTGCCACCGATGTGTAACACTGTAACCATACATTCACACAGACACCGATGTGTAACACTGTAACCATACATTCACACAGACACCGATGTGTAACAATGTAACCATACATTCACACTGCCCCCGATGTGTAACACTGTAACCATCGTTCATACATACACCGATGTAATTCTTTATTCCGACATGTATGACCATATGCCGTACAATCCGTCCGCTTCTGTCGATGATGTGGACCTGTCTCCCTGATTCATTGATGTCAGTCAGGTTTTGTAGATAGAGGTATTACATATGTGACAAGGAGCAAGGTCGGAGATCCACGCACATGTACATACGTTAGATCCGGCGACGTGAGGTGTTGATTGTCCTCAATAGATAGCAGTCGGGTAAAGTGTCGGGTAAAGAAATCTTGCTAAATATATTAAGCCAAGGAGATAGAATTTCGGCGCACTTTGGAAATATATTTAAATAATTAGGTAATATAAAGGAAGTTTCAAAGAAAAGTATTGAGATGGTTTGCACTATCCGAAGGACAGAAGCAATGAACATTTACCAGAAGCACATAAGAAAACATAAACCTGAAGCACAGAATAAAACATTTACCTGAAGCACATAAGAAAACATTTACCTGAAGCACAGAATAAAACATTTACCTGAAGCACATAAGTAAACATTTACCTGAAGCACATAAGAAAACATTTACCTGAAGCACAGAATAAAACATGTACTTGAAGCACAGAATAAAACATTTACCTGAAGCACAGAAGAATAAGACATTAACCTGAAGCACAGAATAAAACATTTACCCGAAGCACAGAGGAATAAAAAAATAACTGAAAAACTGAAGAATACATTTTCCTGAAGCACAGACGAACAAAACGTTGACGTGAACACAGAGATTGACATGTACATGAAACACAAAATGAAGTGTTTTACCTGAAGCACAGATGAAAAAAAAAACATACTTAATTATGCATTTTAAAACACCGCGGTCTGCTATAAGGTGTATACAATGAACTATATGTTCCTACAAATACAAGGCAGCTGTATTTTATCCGTTCAGCCGCAAGTATTCACTGGATAAAACAAAATTGTTGGAGTCTATTATTAACGTTGTCTGTTCTATTTCACATGTGCAGACACTTGTACGGTAAATATACACCACTGGGCCAAGCCGCCACTGTTCGTTCTCCCTCACTTACGTCACAGCGGCCCATGTGCGACCTGCCCGGGCTTGGCCTAGTTTTTAGTCACAATTCGTTACTGAGCCACTGAGACACGTGACACGTGATGCTGCCTCACGTGTCGAGCTGCTCGAGTCTACTCGGCACACTCAAGGGTGATGAATTATTTAGGACCTCCTGTTTTGTTTTGTTTTAAAATCAATTGCAACACAATCATTAGTATTTTCTTATCGTAAACACATTGGACACCTCCATGGTCCAGTGGATAGAGCGTCTTCGCTCAAGGCCGGTGGTTCGATCCCCGCCCTCATCATCGCAAAATACGTTAAGGATGATCTTGTTTCGCTGCCTGGCCTTAAGGGGAAAAAACCAGGACTGGCCGGCTCGGAGTCAGTATACTGTGTGGGGTGTCAGTGCTAAACTACGGCATGCTATCTCAGTAGGCTGACACCAAAAGCTATACCTTATACGTGTGAGCCTCGTGAAGATCCGGATGAGAATAGGTCCAGCAACCCATGCTTGCCAAAAGAGGCGACTACGAGATCGGATGGTCAAGCTCGATGGCTTGGTTGATGCATGTCATCGTATCTCAATTGTGTGGATCAGTGCTCAGGACATCAATCACTGGATTGTCTTGTCCAGACTCGATTATTTACAGACGCCCGTCATTAATAGCTGGAATTTAGCTGAGTGCGGCGTTAAACATGCAACAAATGAACAAACAATAAACTTCAACAACAACGGAGTTTGGTGCAGACTGATGAAGAAAATCACACCCCTGGTGATTATGACTTTGTGTTTTAATAATGCCATATTATCCGGCGGGGTAAACAACAAACAAACCTTTGAGTTTGACCTGATGACAAGTAACCAATATAAGATCTCCACGGGATTTCCGTAATAAAATTGTTTCTAGTTTGCTTGTCGTCAAATTGACTGAAATGGGCATCCGGTGGCCACAATGGAGTCTGAGTATGGGCAGTTTCTTTTGGGATCATACTGGCTGTCCCGCACAGTCCCTAATGTTTAGTGTAGCTTCGTTGCCGATGTGGACGTTTGCCTTCATTTTCAACTTCTAGGTTTAATTACCCGGTGCTCATATTATCTATCAGTGGATGGTCTGGTCTCGATGATTTACAGGACGAAGTAAAACGTTATACCACAACAATGAAGTCACAAAGAGGAAAATAGACATGAACAGTATTCCAGTTATATGGGAAAAGGTGGGAGGAAAGCCCGAAGTGATGCAGGTCTTAGACATTTACCATTTCGGTGGAACCCACGACCACGGGTATGGTGCTGACAAACCTACAAACATAATCGGGGCGAACCAGGATTCGAAACCACGATGACGGATTTCTGGTGTTCCAAAGGGACGTAACTCTGCACAGCGAATTGCGGCGCATCAGACACCTTGGACAACCGTGCCTCCACCTAGTTTGCGGCATTTCCTGTAAGTGCGTCATCGCACCCAGACCATTACGTAAGTGAATGCTCGTGTTATCGCCCATGGTGTTTTTCATCCACACCTCTGCGTTGCTTACTTAAAACTTTGACTATGGCCACACATTCAGGTCACACATTGTGGCTAACCGATTACCAGTTAGTTGCGTCTTGCCACAGCACAAACAATACACATACGTAACAACCACAACTTCAAAACCAACGTTAAACCGTTCAGATGAAGCAACTGGTAGCCATTATGGTACGCCTTGACCGTAGAATCGTCTGGTTCTTGATAGTGAGTGAGTGAGTATGGTTTTACGCCGCTTTTAGCAATATTCCAGCAATATCATGGCGGGGGACACCAGAAATGGGCTTCACACATTGTACCCATGTCGGGAATCGAACCCGCGTCTTCGGCGTGACGAGCAAACGCTTTAACCACTAGGCTACCCGACCGCCCCCTGGTTCTTGATAAAGTCCAAAGCAAAATGCAAGAACTGTGCTTATCTTTCAGGATCTCACAGAAGCAGTAAATGTGTCATCCAGAAATTGGTGCGACCTCCCTCTGCAGAACCATGCTGCCTGTTGATTGGCGGTGCCCATAATCCACGTAGTCTCCCAGTGCTCTGTAAAGACCTGTAACAACAGTGGACCAAGGATATATTCTGACATCTATTCTCACCACTCACCGGTAAGTTGTCTCACTTTCGCCTCTCGTCTTATAGATGTGGAGGAAATTTCCGTCAGGGAATAGGAACGGTGGTGCCAAGATACACATTACAACAACAATGCTGGTTCGAGGACACGTGCCGTGCCGCTTAGGAACTTTATTGCCACCAGGTGTGTACGGCACGTGGAAAGACAAAGCTGGGGCACACGCATGCGCCGCGCGTACAATATATACTGCTCATAATTTACTAAGAGTGATCATCACTTCAAGAGGTAATACGTAAAATTGTGTGCGTCTGTTGAAATAGCCAATTACCATATTGCGTGAAGACATGTTTAATGAAGAAAAACAAAAGTCCGTTACCATGTGCCACACAATGCCAACAAACAACATGTGACCAAAAAATCGCCAGATCGCCAGATCGCCCGTCGAAATAAGAGTATATGACCAATGCTGAAACGTAAAAAAATCACGAAAACAATTAGATTGTCCAAAATAACAACTCTAAGTATATCCTCTCGAGGCAAGGGAGTTAACTGACTTAAAATTTCAGTTTCCGTCCTTGATGAGCTTGGCTGGAATTTCAGTGGCTATTACGAGTTTTCTCCCTTCTGTGTCAGACCTGTTGACCAATCAGGTTCCACCTCTCATATCAATGTATCTGCTTCAAACAAAATGGCGGCGTCCAGTAAAGACGATTTGATCGATACTTGAAATCTATATTGTGATAAAACGGGTCAAACTTCGGGAACTGCATTAAGTCACGTCAGCGCCTTCAATGAAAACATGAAAAAATATTGAAAATAACTGTTGCAAATCCCGCAATCGACCGAAATCTGCACGGCAGTTTACGATTTCGCAACGTCATTTTGATTTGAGTATGCAAAGACCAGCCAGAATTCCATCCTAGTTCGGCAAGTGTGAAAACTAGACTTTAATAGTCAGTTAACTCCCATGCCTCGGTAAGGTTGTCAATGGTCTCCTCTGGGTGGGAAGGGAAGATTGTCCACACTTCAGTAAGAACATTGCCAAGTTCCACAGGGGTTGCCGGAAGGACAGGGCGTCGTGAGAGGGCGATCTGCAACCCGTTCGGTGTGTTCGAAATTGTGTCCTGCTGTATAAGTGGGCATCAACGACCCTGGCACGATGAGTTATCGTCCATGAGGTTGAAGACCGATCCGATTGCACCAGCATATGGTCTCGCGTACACATCCAGAATCATCCTGTAGCGAATACCTGTCATCGTGCCTCGCTGAAGGACATGGTGATCGGTTCTTCCAGTCTTGTTGACCCCACCACAAATCATGATTGAGCCCCATCCATAGCTGCCATGTTCGGCAACGTTGGAATCCTGAAATCTGGCGTTCCGCAGTTTATTTCTGAGTGTGGTAGCAGTCAATTGATGACGTCTTTCTGCAAATGGGAGAAACCTGTATTTCCGCTGTTTTGCTGATCCAAACGTCTGGTATCGATTCCATGCCCTTCTGGATCACACTTTGGTTGACACCAAAGACGTTTGCAACTCCACCTGCCTCATTCTTTGGTCGATAAACGACGTCTTTGCATAAGTGCTTTCAGTTCTTGCAATCCTCAGTTGCAAATGATATAATGATGTACAACGATTTTGGCACGATACTTCCAAACACGGGTTTCAAGCACCTCGTTTCATCATGAAACGTAGGTCGTATTGGGGTTACCCAATCATTGTTTACGAGGATATTTCAATCTTTATTTGTTGCTTGATCTTCTTATATCATCAAAAGTTGATCCTCAGTAAACTTTGAGTGGTATATAACATATGAGTATGGTAGTGTGGAATATGTGAATATATTACATATACATATGCAATACGGAATCCGTAATTAACAAACGATCCCATGCATCAACCAGGCCTGCATCGTGGTTGCAATAATAAGATTGAACACGTCCAGTCCAATATACTGCCTGGTGTACTCTGTGCTACCCGGCTCGTTTACATTAAATTGGAAAATTAATACGTATTTGCAAGTCAAGTATTGTTAATGTCAATATTATATATCGACCCGTAGAGAATAGGTCTTCAGCAACCATTGCTTGCCGTAACAGGCGACTGTGCTTGTCGTAAGAGGCGACTAACCGGATTGGGTCGTCAGGCTCGCTGACTTGGTTGGTGCAATTCAATGTCATCATATCCCAAATGCGTAGATCGATGCTCGTGATGCCAATCACTAGATTGTCTGATCCAGTCTCGATTATTTATAGGCCGCCGTCATATAGTTGGACTATTGCTGAGAGCGGCGTTAAACAACAAGAAGAACATTATTTTACAACCCCTTTCCATGGGACTGTTGACTGTGCTGGTTCACGTTGGGACATAAATGTACTCGAGCAGATCTAGGTGTTGTACAGCATGCAGGCAGACTTCGGAACCTGACAATGTCTCGTGTAATTGTTTCCAATGTTGATAATCCACCCGGCTGAAAAATGCAGGAAGCAACTTCCATCAACATACCAAGTTGGCAGGTGATGGTGTGTCACGTGTATTTTCAAACGTTATTACAGAAACGTGTGCAGTCGTATGGTAAGGCAGGTTAATGTACTCTCCAAAAAATGTAGGGGATAGTCAAATATAACATGATTACAGAAATACAAACGTTCGATGAGAAATGGCTAAGTATATACCTGGTGATCATACACCAACATGCATACAAATTCAGTCCAAACGTGGAATGCCTCTTAATAAGGCCTCATTGCTGAAGCTATCATGCATCACTATCACCAACATCATCATACAGACACAGTTCCAGGTTTATTGCCTTGTGTTGTCGAAGAAGATATAAATGTTTTATTTGGTTTTTCAAATGTATACAAAAGTAAACTGAATTAACATTATGAAAGAAACCAATGTCTTCAGCAACCCATGCTTGTCGTACGAGGCGACTATGCTTGTCGTAAGAGGCGACTATGCTTGTCGTACGAGGCGACTTTGATTGCCGTACGAGGCGACTATGCTTGTCGTAAGAGGCGAATATGCTTGATGTTAGAGTCGAATGACGGGATCGGGTCGTCAGACTCGCTGACTTAGTTGATGCATGTCATCGTATCCCAGTTGCGTGGATCGATGCTCATGATGTTAATCACTGGATTGTCTTTTCCAGACTCGATTATTTACAGACCGACGTCATTTAGCTGGAATGTTGCTGAGTGCAGCGTTCAGTAACAAACAAATCAAACGAATGCTGGTCATATATCCATATCCTATATGCTGTTACTGTATATAATGTCGGCTGACGCGCAGTACCATAGACATCGCTACAGCTGATGCGGCGTTAGCAAACAACCCAATCCCTCCATGTAGACTATATATATGCACCCGTGCTGCTGAGGCTGATTCGCCCCAGCTCATGGTTGTACTGACATGTTCGCTTCATCACGCTCTCAACACGTTTAGGTTCAGGAATGTGGGGGTATCCTGGAGACGTCATTGCAGCGTGTGGATGCACTTAACTTACCTTCTCTCATTTCCATCACATGTCTACTGAAATACATACAATTATGTAAAACTCGCGTCGCCTACGTGCACATGAGGTGACGCTGCAACAGCGTTACCCAACACCCCATCTACTACTTAAACACACAGAAGGCTGGCACATTGTCATATTTCTCATCGACGATCGACATTCTCCGCATAAACCGCCATTTCTTTCCGGGGCCGTGATGCCTGTTTAAACTACCTGTAGTCTGCATCATGTGTGTGTGACATTGGATGGACGTGGACTGTGTAGGACACGACCCTGAACCCACTGGGGCCAATGTCCACCACACAGGGCTTGTTTACATCACCCAGCTATCGTCCTTGTCCGCCATCTCCCCTTTCAACTTTTCGTCGACCTCACATCCACCGCTTGACCATCGGGTTGTTCATTTGGATGATTGGTTCGTATATTGTTTAACGCCGCACTCAGCAATATTCCAGCGATATGAAGGCGGTCTGTAAATAATCGGGTCTGGACCAGACAATCCAATGATTGACATCATGACGCAAGTGGGATCGAGGACATGCTTTAACTAAGTCAGCGAGCCTGACCACCCGATCACGTTTGTTGTTTAACACCGCTTTATGATGGCGGTCTGTAAATAATCGAGTCTGGACCAGACAATCCAGTTATATACATCATGAACATCGATCCATGCAATTCGGGTCGATGACATGCATCAACCAAGTCAGCGAGTCTGACCACCCGATCCCGTTAGTCGCCTTTTACGACAAGTATAGTCGCCTTTTACGGCAAGAATGGGTTGCTGAAGACCTACTCTACCCCGGATCTTCAGTAGAATGTGTAGTACTAGATGTGGTTTGTTTGTTTGTTTGTTTGTTTGTTGTGTATAACACCGCCCTCAGCAATATTCCAGCTATATGACGGCGGTCTGTAAATAATCGAATCTGGAACAGACAATCCAGTGATTGATTTCATGAGCATCGATCCACTCAATTGGGTACGATGACATGCATCAACCAAGTCAGCGAGTCTGACGACCCGATCCCGTTAATCGTCTCTTACAACAAGCAAAGTCGCCTTTTACGGCAAGCATGGGTTGCTGAAGACCTATTCTACCCCGGATCTTCACCGGGTCAGCGGCAGTCGTAGAAGCAGCAGCAACAGTAATAGTAGTAGTAATATCGATCGTTGCAGGAACAATAATGGTATTTACTTAACATATGAATTTACAATCCGACATAAACTTCCATTCTTTGACCTAATATTAAAAAGGGATATAGTAATATGGATATACAACTTCTTTATTACAATGACTGCAACGTTTCGGTGTAGATACTAACACCGTTATCAAGCAAGTTGATTAGCAGCCAGTATAAGGATATAGATAAAGATAGTCAAAGATAGTCGTCAGAACTATTCACGAGTTTCATAAAATTGGTATTACACGCGAGCTCGTTTTTTTTCTTATTTAACCAAAGACGTTAATCTATATACGTCTTTGATTTAACAGATAGTGTTGTCAGATTGTCCGCTCAGATGTTTTCTTTACTAACAAGGTAGTCATGCAATTTGTTTGTATTAAGGAACATTTAAGGGCATTTCACGTCCCATCCATCACGTAGTTAAGACATTCGAGTGTTTACGAGCAGCTACCTGCCAAGGACATTTACAAATCAAGTTCCAAGGTTGCTGGGATGTGAATGGTTAAAAGAGTTGATACTGGGGTTCAGTTCTAGAAAGACTGACATCTCAATCTCTGGCCTAGATCTAAAGCAATCTTGACTTGTCAAATCGTCTTTTATATATAGACTTGCGTTGAATTCAGTTTTAATTTATTCTCTGGGGTTCGGGAGACAGACACCTGGAAAGTGTTCACGCTAAGATGTCTACCTGGTCATATGAACGTGCAGAGTGAAACTCGATAATCCGGACCCCATTTATCCAGAGTGACCCGTTAGGGACCATTATTCTAGGGTATGATGGTTTTTATAACGGCGTTTCGCTACATTTCAACAGCTCCGGCAATGGAATTATAATGACAATCTGATAATTATGCCACGTTTATCTCAGAACGGAATCCGCAGTGCAAAACTCCCTAGAAATAAATCCCACGCTGGTTATCATGCCACCCTGGTTATAATCTCACCCTGGACATAATGCCACCCTGGTTATAATCTCACCCTGGACATAATGCCACCCTGGTTATAATCTCACCCTGGACATAATGCCACCCTGGTTATAATCCAACCCTGGACATAATGCCACCCTGGTTATAATGCCACCCCGGATATAATCCCACCCTGGTTATAATCCCACCCTGGACATAATGCCACCCTGGTTATAATCCCATCCTGGACATAATGCCACCCTGATTATAATCTCACCCTGGACATAATGCCACCCTGGTTATAATCTCACCCTGGACATAATGCCACCCTGGTTATAATCTCACCCTGGACATAATGCCACCCTGGTTATAATCTCACCCTGGGCATAATGCCACCCTTGTTATAATCTCACCCTGGACATAATGCCATCCTGGTTATAATCTCACCCTGGATATAATGCCACCCTGGTTATAATCCCACCCTGGACATAATGCCACCCTGGTTATAATCTCAACCTGGACATAATGCCACCCTGGTTATAATCCCACCCTGGACATAATGCCACCCTGGTTATAATGCCACCCCGGATATAATCCCACCCTGGACATAATGCCACCCTGTTTATAATCCCATCCTGGACATAATGCCACCCTGGTTATAATCTCACCCTGGACATAATGCCACCCTGGTTATAATCCCACCCTGGATATAATGCCTCACTGTCAAGCATGTCTTGCTTGACTGTGTTGATTTTTCCATCACAAGGGATAAATATTTCAAAGTGTCATCAATAACGGATCTTTTTAATCAAATAAATGCTCCTTTAATCATCGGTATTTTAAAAGAAATAGAATTAATTAATAAATTTTGATGTACAAGGATATATATTTTATAAATTGGTAGTATATGATTATTAACTGAGATTTCAGTGGCTATATCCTCGAAGGGGGTTGAAGTAGCGTAAAATTATTGTCCCCCTGAGAGGATATGTAAGCCCACATAAATCAAAGTAATTTTATATCTGCCAGTGTTTTAATTAATATTTGTTTGTCTTAAATCTCCGGCTAAACCCTGTCAATGGTCGCCAGTGACTAAAGGGATGGTGTAAATCCTGCTGGGGTCCATGCAGGTAGCAAAGGTACTGCAAGTCCCCATGGTCCCCATTATGGTGACCTCACTTTAGTTGCTGGTGATATATAGCCCAATTTTATCTGTTGTAATGTTCTGAATTGTCATATTTTATGTTTATGTACTAGTTTTAAACATATGTCTGTGATAATCTAGTTGTTTTACTGTCCTTGGTCGACAGAATTTTATACAGTTTACATATATGTTATTAAAGTCAATGTTTGTCTCGTCACGATATGGCTGCAATATTGCCGATGTGACGTTAAATAGTAACTCACTCACTACTGCCACCCTGGATATAACCCCATTCTCATTAAAATCGGATCTTAGTTCTCGCTATCGCTAAGCAGTTTGAGATTGGATATAACCCCACCCTGGACATGTCACCCTGGATATAATTCCACACTGGTTGTAATTCCACCCTGGACATAATGCCACCCTTGTTAAAATCCCATCCTTGTCATAATGCCACCAAGGCTATAATGACACTCTGGTTGTAATCCAACCCTGGATATAATGCTAACCTGTTTATAATAAGACCCTGTTAATAATGCTATCCTGGATATAATCCCACCCTAGTTATAAGGCAACCCTTGTTTATAATGCCACCCTTGTTTAGTATGCCACCCTGTTTATAATCCAACCCTGGTTATAATGCCACCCTGGATATTATGCAAACTGGGTATTATCTGCCATATTTTCCATTGGACGAAAGGTGGCATTATAACCATGGAGGACTATCGGTATTGCTAATGAGACTGATCTTATTTCAGAACATGAGTGAATGTGTGTAAGACCGCATCAGCGATATTCCAGCGTTGAGGCGACGGTGTATAAATACTCGAATCCGGGCCGGCCAAACCAACGATTGAAATACGATTAAGTTTGTGTTTTGTTTTGGTTTTTCAATTTAATTTTATAGCATCTTTACTACATCATTATGCACGTGGTGGGGTGGGTGTTAAGGGCGAAGGGAGGTGTGTGTATGTTGGTATAAGAATTGCAGGCCACTGCATTTCTAGTTGTTTCACCTCTTTCAACCTGTAATACTCAGAGAACACAAACAAAAAACAAGGAGGGCTAGTGAATAATCCGGATGGATTAGTGAATATTTAGCCCGAGGGATTACCACTTTTATACACAAATGACGTTGTCAAACTTCAAGCTTTTATTTTTCCATAAAAACACCACTGGTGGTACATGAGACAAGAAACCCTATAACAGAGGGACCATGAACCATGACCATGACCATGTATAATATAATGATTGAACATATAAGTATATACTTCCCCCCTTTTGTGTCACCCCACAGGTGTGTTTGTTTGTTAGTTTGTTTGTTTGTCGCCGCACTCGGCAATATTCTAGCTTTATGGCGGAGGACTGTTAATAATCCAGTCTGCATCAGACTCGGGCTTTGGCTCAAGTTTGAGTTTTGTGCTCATTCAAAAAATCCATTGAGCCCAATGATTTTGTTCGCCATTGTGACAGCCATATTGGATTTCAAAATAACAATTACCATTTGCTGTGCCAATCTAAAATGCTTTTTCGCAAATGCAATTCCAATTTGGTTAATTAATCAATTCAAACAATTAATTGATATTGATTATTCTACTAACTATCTCGGTCAGAACTGTCATCATGTATTTGTCAAAATGCATTCAGACATCAATGGGTTGAACGTATTCGTTGAGAATCGATCGAATGTTGGTTTTGGGTCAGGTTAACACATGTCTCTTTATATTTTCTTTCCTTTTATGAAAGTCATTAAAGAAATATTTGTATGTGTCAATTATGTTAAATATAGTATATCCACACAATTTAAGAGGTTCATTCCCCAAAAATTAGCCCCTGATTGCGTTGTGGGCTAGAATTGTAACAGCTTCTTAAAATCGTAGTTTTGGTTTTGGTGGTAATGCTCAAAGACGTACGTCTGTTGTGCACAACACAATCCTCCCCTCCTCTTTAATTTAATAATCCATCGTCAACATATTTGTTAGACAATAACTATATTTAGAAACAGACATACTGGTACTTTATGTCGTCTAGACTGTAACGCGTTTATAGTTCACTGGGTATTTGAATTAAATTTTAATTATTATTTTATCATATAGATAAACTCGTATTCACCTATCTAATATTCTACAATGTACTGCCTTTGAAAGCATACGGGATAAAAGGCTACAAAATTCAATATCAGAACAGAAACTCCGATAAAACTTGATTATTGATGAAGGCCAACCAAAATGCAAGTATTAGTAATACCATACCTTCATCAGCCAGTCTTTAGGTTAATTTAACGATTCCATGTGTAATGGAAAATTATTCCAATTGACAGGAATCTTTAACAGTGTACACAATCTAATATTATGTATTACCACGGACCTATATAATTATACAAGTCCGTGGTATTACGCATCTCGGTTGGATCGCTCATTCGCGCCCGTACACATCTGAGCACGCCTCAGAGAGTAACAATAGTGGCCTTCGCCTTTCTTCCTACACGTGAACAGTGCATGAATAGGGAATTCCATACTAGACAAGCCAATGAAATGGCAAATTGTATGTGAACTCATTTTCTATTGGCTAAGTGCTTTGAGAGAAACCACCAATCAAATTGCCGTTAGATCATCAACTAGGCTTGCATTGGTCGTTCGAAATTCATGTCCACAATGTGCACGTGAACATAATGCTGGCAATATATATCACTGGTCATTTAGTCGTGAATGGTGGACGAATGTAGACTGCATGGAACCTAGTCGCAAGAATGTTGTTCATTTACTCGCTGGAGGGTAAGTAGTTATGCATCAAAATAACAATGACCAGTCATTAAAGTTGTTTTTGTGGAACAATAAACTGATATTGAACTTGTACGCTAACAAATCTGAACAGAGAGTGATGCGATCGCAGAGGATAATCTTGGATCATGCATTATAACTGATACTGTCTAAAACATGCATAGTTTATTGACACTTTGTAATTGCACTCTTATATTGATGTATTTGAGTTAATGTCCTGAAAAACAATGACAAACACAGATAATTATGTTTATGTCACCACGTGACCCCTGTCAGTTTGTGTTCCGCCAAGCAAAGATGGCGAGCGTACATGAATCAAAACAATCCTAAAACCGGTCATCGCCGGAAGTTTAGATGTATGAAAACATTGCTATTGTCACATGTTTCACATCAGCACTGTTTCGCTGTTATAGGAGTTACCGTTTATTTAAAAACATAAGCTTACATGGAGGACATCTATGCCTAATATAAACACTAAATAAAACCAACAATGTTCGTGATAGTTGGAATATCACAAAATGGCATGATAGATATTAACTTGATTAAAACTTAATCATACATTTTTCAAGCTGCAATCTTACGAATTTATGTAGTTCCAAATGACATGAATAAGCTTGCTAAGTGCTCAGACTTGAATTGTTATTTGTTCTAACCATTTGCAAGGATAAATTTAACCACTAGGCCTAATTGCTGATTATGCTAATCAGAATGTTTTGCAACTCCATGTCCATAGTTGATTAAACGGAATTCATCATTTCTTGCAGTGCTGGTGGAACGGTAGGAGCCATTGTAACATGTCCTTTGGAAGTAGTCAAGACGCGGCTTCAATCATCCGTTGCCACATTCCACCCTGTGTATAACCTACCGACTCTTAACGTTGTGCCACATGTGCAACCCTGTGCAAACTATGCTACATGGAGCACTTCCTTCGTGTCACCCAATGAGTTAGTCCATCACTCATCCAAACCATCATCAGCAGGCATACTTGTGTGCCTAAGGTGAGTTTGTGCATTGTGTACATTACGAGGTGCTGGTGAGGTGAAATGGGGTTTAGTTTCAAAAGAATGCACACTTCACAGACACATTAAGGAAAGGACTGGCAAAGTACATTCCACATGTTCTAATTAATATGTAATAATGTGCATGTGTGTGTCTGGCTGCTTGTAAGAGATGAATGCCGATTTTATAGAACTAGCCCACTGAGATACCATGCCACAATTGAACATGAATAACCCACTTAGACACAGTCGTTGTTTTATCGCCGTTTTCCCCAAGTCCAAGGAAAGGTAACAACAAGTACCATCTTTTAACGTTTCTGATATGGCTGGGGGTTGAACTCCTGACCTGGGCAGACACTCCATCCATAAGACCACTGTTGTGGATTAATGTTCATATATTGTACATGTAAAAGATCTGAAGGGAGAAGCATACTTGAACAGTCCCTGCCCCTGATAAATACCTTGTATCCAGAATGGCGTTATTATGAAACCAGTTTTACCCCCAAAATGCCCAGTAGACCCTTGACAACTAATCTACATGAATGCAATGACAAAAATAATTGATCAAAGAATATGCACTTCATTATGATATGTAAAGAAAAGGACTGGCGAAATACCTTCCATGTGTTCTAGAGGTTAATATTATTCCTTATTCCATAGTCTTGTTCTAATGAGATCCATGAAGATCCGGGGTAGAATAGGTTTTCAGCACAAGTTAATTAAACTAGTTCACTGGTTCAGACTAATGATTTAGCCAACATAAACAGTAACTAGTGACTTTTGGGAAGAAACAACCAGTTTCATGCATAATAATTTTGTCCTGGAGATTATCCCTTGTCTCAGGTTTAAGAAGTAGGCCCAAAGTCTACCCTTGTTTGAACAGAACCAGGCAGATTGTGTGTCATTACTCATCAACCACTGTTTTTTTTATGTCTACAGGGTAACTTTACAACTCTCAGTTGCTGACAATCACGGCCCACTCTTTTGATCATAAAAGACACATATCTTGGATTTATTCAAAGAATGCTCTTGCTGGTTTATTGACTTATTACCTAGTACGTTGGTTGTTTCTGTCTTCCAATCTTTGAAGATCTGAGTTATTGATTGTTCAGCATCTGTAGATCAGGCATATAAACATGACAAGCCTATTGCATTATGTAGCTGTTGGTTAATATATTCAGATCAAGGGATGTTGTAATTATGGGTCTAATGAAAAGTACCATTATGTATTCTCCAGCTGCCTCTTGATGCATGTCATGATGAAGTTAATGGCTGTTAGGGGTATCGGAACAAGCCATCAACAGGACTTTTTTATGAGTAATTAAGGTAGTTGATGAGATGAGCAAGTCACAAATCCCTTGTCTGAAGTATTATGGTCTTTATCAGCAGTCACTCGTACATGAATTATCGATATTTCTATTCCCAAACATCTTTTCATCCTTCGTCTGAGCTATATATGGAAACTGGTGAAGCCATATTGATTTTGGTACAGGCAGTATGAGAGGATGCACATTTCCTCGTAGGTCTGATTTTGTGACTCACTATCTGCGAGATGTGTGCAGTTCACCCGCAAACTCTGTTTTCTGGGTGTTAGTTTGTACTATTTCCTTAGGCATCCGTGTAGATGGTTTCTAATATCTTCGACCAATTTACAAGCCTGTTATGACATGTAGCTTTCTTAGTGGAAGATGGGTGATGGTGCCCAGCTTGACTCCTGCAGCATTTCTATGTCAACTGTGAGTCTGACTTCAGTGTTCAAGCTGAGCTACTATGTATTTAGGGATGTCATGATTCACCAATGTCATGATTCATTGATGTCATGATTCATGAGTTAACCTTTCATTCGAGTTATACACAAACTTGTTTCATTTGCTGAGCCACATAAAACATGCATGTCATCTCAGATGATAGGCATAGGATAGGCATATTATGAATAGGATCCAGGTTAGAATTGGTCTTCAGCAACACATGCTTGTAAGAGGCAACTAACGGGATTGGCTCGCTTACTCGGTTGATGCATGTCATCGTATCCCAATTGCGTAGATCTATGCTCATTATGTCAATCACTGGATTGTCTGGCCCAGGCTCGATTGTTTACAGACCGTCACATATAGCTTGAATATTGTTGAATGCAGCATTAAATAACAAACAAACATACCCTTAATGTATTTTATAGCAGTTAATCTGTAAAACAAGGTGATTTTGAAGCAGCATGTGTCTGACATCTGTTAAGTAGCACTATGACCTTCCTTTCTACTTTGGTCTTTCTATGCCCTTTATCAGGGTCTAAATCAAGCACTTCTGAACACAGTAGGTTAGTCAGCATCCCCCACTACGTCAGAGTCTCGGACCCCACATATAGCACTGGCATCATTCCATGACCTGCTAACCCAGTGGAAAGTTCTGGACAAGGACTCTACTGATAACCACAGTGATCACATTGCTCAGCGCCAGACTGGAGTGTGTCCCTGACATTGACATTGAAATCATGGTGGTGAACCTGTTTCATTGTTGCCACATGTGCTGTATCATGAAGTGTAGGTCACACTGCTTGTGTTACATAACTGGTAAAAATAGACCCAGCAGACAGCATTTCATGATCATGCATGGAGGATGGGTGGATCAGTCTCAAGGGCTAGGAGTAGTTTGGGAATGCAAGGTGAAGGTTGGAACAGATGATAAGGTCGTTAGTGTTCACTAAATGCATGGTGTGTTTTTACATGGATAACAATGTTGTTGTTTATGTTTAAGAGTCTGTTCCCCATGACAGTGAATTGAATTTGTGCGTGGTTCCTATGACTACAAGTTGTCGAGTATTGAGTATTAAGGCCTTATGTTTTTACTTGGTTTTTGACATTGACTGACAAAAAAATCTGAAATTAGAAAATAAATGAAGTGACTTTCGACCCCAAAAAACTTGGCTGACTCTTTTTCAATTAGGTAAAATGGATTTAAAAATATATATCACTGCTGTACATTACAATAGGTGAATACATGGTAATGCATTTAGAAATCTTTGTACCAATTAAAAAAAACAATCCATTATCTTTCTGTATGGTTTTGCAATGGTCATACTTCTGATTTCTCTTTCTCATGGACACCAGGACCCCTTATCTTCCTACACCCAAGTCTGTATGTTTGATATGCCATATGATTTTCAGGATGTTTTCATTGTCATTGGTGCAGTATTCGTGCTGTCTTTTCATCAATCTGGTGACATGGTTTCGGGCAGCAGGTTATTCGAACAGCCAGGTCATGAGAACAAAAAGGAATTCAAAACAATTTTCGTAATACATTTGAAACAAGATTGTTGAGATGCCATGCACCAGTACTCAGTACTGGTAGTAACACTTACCAACTGTGTTGCACTAATAATTGTTGCCCAGGCATCAAAATGACTTTGTCACCGATATTTGCAGCCTTGAAAAAAAGAAGCTGTTTTCACTAAGTCAGCACATATTTTGAGTAAGACCCATCTATTTTGGAGAAGCTTGTTCTGATATTTAGATGTGACATGATACAGTGTAACTTGATCCATAAGATATATAAGCCCTTCTGTCAATGTTGCCCCATCTTGTCAGGGATAAGAATAGTATAGTTCTAACACAGCAGGAGCTAGCTAGTTTGTCAGGCTGGCTGATAGACATTACAATGTGTTTAAGTGTTGGACAAATAATGAATACTTGAAAGCAAGGATGTATAAATGGTTGTATTAGCAGGTCAAGAACAAAGTCTTGATAAATCCTTGGTGTCGCATTGAAAGGTTGATGGGAAACCACTCCCTACAGCTGATTGCAAGTCGTGATTGTAGACAGGTCAGATTGTTAATCATATCCCAATGCCATGACCTGGTTGAGATAATGCAGTGACTTACTTCAGCATGTGTAGGTGTGGAGAAATGTTAAGCATTTCTTTTCACTACGTACATGTCAAGCCTAAAGGAAACTCAATTGGTTATCAGCGAAGTTGGACTTGGAATAAATGGAATAAACAGTCCTTCACTATTGCTTGAGTACCTATGTCTCTCATTCGTAATAATTCTTTACAAGGGCGGGAAGAATACACCAACTGTGTGATATGATACTTATCATTATGCCTTACTCATGATCCGATATGTATCGTGATACTTGCATGTGCTGCCATCTTTTGGCCATCTTTTTCATAGACAGGATGGCCAAGTACCTGGCACACTGATGATTTTCAGTTGGCAGGGTGAAGTATTTGCACAATGGATGAAAATATTTGTTTTCGCTATTAATTTTCACTACTAATTAGTGTCTAGTTTAAACATTTGACATTTGTGTTAAGAATCAATACTTGTATCAAGAAGTAAAAAATCTCGATTCGTCGATGTTGTACATTCGTAGCAGCTATTTTCAGTAATGAACTTGAAATGCTAGTTACAACAGACTGTGTGATATTTGACTGACAAAATTGCTGGGGTCATTAAACAAGTAGTAAGTAATATATTTTAGCTAGTGTATCGCCTTGTATCGATACAGAAAATTTAGGATGCATCATTTCACCACTCTTGTAAATCATGTAAATAGTCCCTATGTTAACCTTACAACAACGTGACATTGATATTATACTCAGAGCTCCAGATAAGCTGCGTATCTGCGTAAAATATGCATCAGAAATGCAGAAATACACAGTAAAATAAAATCCAAGCGTATCAAATACGCAACGAACATTAGAGATAGGCTACCAAAATAAAACTTGTGCGTATCATCAAAATATTGTGAAGTAACCCTGCGTATTGTATTAGCAAATCAGCAACTTATTTTGAAATTATAAACGGGCGTTTCGTCAACCTTGCCAAACTCCACGATGACAGTTACATCATGATCATTTGCCATCACACTTTCTTATGGAAGTATTGTGGTATTTTGGAGTCCTATAAAGCTCTTGAACCCACACGAAACCAGTTTGCAGGGCCTGGATGAATACTGTTTTTAAATATTAAACTTAAATACCCACATGTGTAAAAACTAGTGGGTAACAGAAATTTGAATACCCAGATAGAATTACTGATACCCAATGACTTTTAAATGCATGGGTAAAATATCCACAACACCAAAAGCTTATCTGGAGCTCTGTATACTAGTATCCAAGTAATAGTCAGCACTATGTTGAAGACTTGTTTAGGTTTTTGAAATGTTACCCGACATTAATGCAAATACCGGCATGTCATGCTTAAACTAGCACTCCGCTCTAGCCTATGGATGACAGCATGTTGAATGCTTTATGCACATAGATCAGAAACAGATGATATGTAAGATACGTAGTTAGAAGGAAGCGTTCGAAGTTGGTGACCATGAATACCTTGTACTGTGGTGACCATGAATACCTTGTACTGAATAAATATAAATGTTAAAATATTGCCTAAATAATAAGTGATGGGCAGATCTGGATTCTAACATTTCAACTCAGTTTACATTGTGAAAATCTGGAATCTTGTTTTCTCCCTTAATGTAGCTGTTTTCCTTTTTGTTGATGAGATATAGGCCTTGATAGACTCAGTCTGTTGTTTTGCCACTAATCTGAAGCCCAAGACTAGATCCCATTTGTTCAGTCTTATATGCTCTCTGATAATAGTCTATATACAGGTATTTATCTGGACCTGCTCAGAGGCAGATATTTGGCCCCATCTAAAACAATAGATGTCACCTGCCAACTAGTTAGCATCAAAGTATACACATCTTAAGGTTCCAAATAGTTCCAAACTTAATAAAAACATTCACATAAATGTTAATCCATCATACATCGACTTACCCAAACCCATGGTATTCCATATATAAGTTAGTATAAATATTGATCCGGAAGAAGTGTCTACAGAGCAGCCAAATCAGCACTAAAATTAGAAGAAGTAAACATCAACCTACCAATATAAAACAAACGAAATTAAAAGTTTCACAAAGGAGAAAATCTTCCAAAAGGGGAAAAATAACTATCAGAAATCTGATTGCAAACTAAAACACCTGCTACAAAAGCCACTCAAAAAAAAAAAATCCATCATAAAACAAACAAAAATGACAGAGTAATAACTTAACTACAAACAGGCCACACTAAGTTAAACTCCCACATACACCAAATTAAAAAACACCAAACCAGTAAATGCCCCCACTGCCTGAACACGTTATACTCTATTGCACACATTACCAGCAACACAGAACAGCACTCCAATCCACACTAAATTGCAGCAATCAAATGACACTAGCAACGGTACTCAATCCCCTAAATGACTTACAAACATTTAAAGCACTAGGCACATATCTAATCAAAACAGCCCTACTTGGCCGCATTTAATATAAAAAAAATAGGAAAGTACAACAAACAAGCTGCCAATAAACACTAAAATTCTAAACCTATAAAAACACAAAAACTCCCTTTAGTCACACACCATTGTTGTATGTATTTGTTATTATATTAGGATGTTCATGTAAATAAATAAATCTGTGTATATTGTACTAGTCATCTCTTGTTCTACCTGGCTAAGCTACCCCCTTTAGTCAGAACATGACAATTCAGTGTCGGTACAAATTCCCAAATAATGTCAAAATACCTGTAAAACGTAATAGGAACATATGAATACCATCTTTAAGTGCCAACAGTTAGACAACATCAAACCAAAGAAAAAGTGAAAAAATACACATGAAACTGGGACTTTTGATGTAATATGGTAAATGCCAAAAACATTAGAGGTACTGAGTGTTCAAAGATCCAATTTTGTTTGGGACAAGTAACGGTTAGTCAGACACCAGTTTGATACTTTTGACGTGCCCTTGGTGCATGTAAACATGGATATTAGGTTGCTTTCTTTTAAGAACAGCTTGCACCGGTGCATGTTTTATATACCTAAATCAAGCCCTGCATCTACTGATGATGCCAAGAGACAAGGTCAGGCTGATAAACTAAAATGTTTCTGGCACAGATTGTAGAAGAATAGTTACTCATGGCTTCTACAAGTACACTGTTACTCTGCCTGGCACTTGGCATTAAGGGGCCAAAACAAGGACGGGTCGGCTCGGAGTCAGTATACGCTGTCTGAGTAGGGTTTCATGTTAAACTACGGCATGGCATCTCAGTGGGCTAACGCTAATGAATCAGCATTGTTCCTAGTACAAACAGCCACACACACACACATGCAGGCATGTCGCTATATAAGTGCAAAAAATTTGGATGCAGTGTTAAATCCCACCTCACCTGACCTCACCTGACCTCACAAATACAGTTCAACTAATCATGCTAATAATTTGAAGCAGGAATCTGTGAGGAAGTATTTTGATATTAAATCCAATGCTTCCAAGAAGATTTTTCTTATCCACCATGTCAAAGTGATAATGCTGTAATATTGCTGAAAGCTTTGTAAAAACATACTCACTCACTGCCTGTCCATAATACTGCTGTGTAGCAATATTCTGGTATCAACAGTGATTTTAAAAGAAGAAAATAAACATCATATATAATGGAACTGCACGGTTTCAACACTTTTAAGTTAAATGGAAATATTGATTGACATTCCCTTCCAGGTTTTCTTTATCAAGTCTTGTAGCACGATTCTATAGGACCTATCTGCACCTACAATGCACCTTAAGTGCTGTTACAGCGGTAGCAACTAACCGCTCGTCCTAACAATGACAACATATAACAAAACCAAATGGCAAATTTCTACTGGTCCTTATAATTTAGCTATTAGGCAGTTTGGCAAGGACTACAGGACTAGTGACAATTTCTAATGCCGTTAAGAGGTTTCCACATTTACAAGACACATTGGACCTCTAACATAGGTGATATTCTGGATACTCAATATTACATTTCAAACACAGGGCAGACACACATTACTGCAATATTGGTTTGTTATTACTTTTTTTGCAGCAGTCATTTCAGTTTTTGACTGATAAATTTCAAGTGGAAAAAGAAAATCATGTTTTATGTTTACCGAGTTAACGTTGCTTCTTCATTAAACGTGGGATATTCATCCAATCATGCTTTTGTCCTTTTGCAAATTTATGCCCAGCGCTTAAAAATGACAAACATGTTATTCAATCAAAATCCATTATTAAACCCAGGGCCTAAGAATGTGCAGTCCCAGTATGTTGATACAAAAATAATTTTTCGCATCCTGAAGACAGTTTCAATATGTTCAGTAAGTTTTGATGATATTAATGTTTGGGGTTGTTTTTAGAATTGATATGAATGTCTTCATGCTCATGTTTTCTTGAAGTGACTGTTAATGGTTCAGTTTTGTTCTTTCAGGTTCATAGTGAAGACAGAAGGAGTCCGTGGTTTATTCAAAGGTCTTGGCCCTAATCTAGTTGGAGTTGCTCCATCAAGGTGAGTACAAGCTGTAGTGATACTGTTGTCAGCTGCATTCTTGCTTGAACAAATACTTCACCTGAAGCTGAAGGAGCTCCCCAAGGCATAGTTCTATACAGCTAACTATGACATGTTTGAACATGTTTTCCTACACGATCCATTTATTGTAAAAATAGTGGTCTAAAGGAAATGTCACTGATCCATGATTTTATGTCATTTCCCAGACACATTCAAAATCTGTCAACTACCATGTTTGCTTGGTGTCAGTGACATCCATATTTGTCTAAAATATGCAAAACATGTTCTGCGTGATATGTGTGGGGAGTTTTGAGTGTTTTGTATGTAAACAGCTGTCTGAGCATGCGCCAATTTAATGAGGTTAAGGTCTTTTAACTGAAGTTTTATCAGCTTGAGAGTTAGCCGTCTGTTTCCTGCAGGCTAGGTGGATTCCTCTACACTTGACCCAGATATGACAGACAGTTTCCCCTGACAAGTACACACAGTTATTCTTGGTGGCAAGGTTGTCAGGGCTGTATGGGCTTCACCTAGTTCTTTGTGATAGTGATGTTTGCATGGTACATTTTGTAGTGCAAGATAGGTGGCCATATGTCTACTGACTGTAGCAAGATCATCCTTCTCAGTTTAAGTGTACAAAGTTGATATCTTGGGAAATGTTTGTCCTTCGTCATCATGATGTTAATGTCTATATGATGACGTTAATGTCTATTTTGGGGGCACGAGTGGCCCAGTCGTCTAAGGCACCTAAATTCGCTATGCAGAGTTGCGTCATGCCAGAAACCTATAATCGCAAGTTAGAAACCAAATTATGTTCGTAGGTTTCGCAGCACCATACCAATGCTCGTGGGTTTCACCAAAGTGGTAAACATCTTGAGACCTGGATCACTTTGGGCTTTCCTCCCACCTTTTTCCATATAAGCGGAATACTGTTCATGTCTATTTTCCCCTTTGTGACTTCTTGTTAAATATAAAGAAGAAAAGGTGAATTTTTACATGTGATTCTAGTCTCTACTAGGGCTGTTACGATTCACTCACGTATTTGGTAAATCGAACCGTAACCATTCATGAATTGAATTCGTTATTCATGGCTACAAATATTAATGAATATGCTATCATGTATATTTACATACCCTGTACCTGTTAAAATATCCATAACAATAATTATATGCATAGATTTCTTTCAATGACAACACTCTCATAATATTTAATTTGATAGTATTGTTTTCACTGGTCATTGTCTCATTTGAGCAGATACTAGTACCTGGATAAGTGCAATATATCAATGTATGATTTATTAATAATTAACAAACCAAGTCAAATAAATTATGATGTTTTTGTTTCACTGAATATAATAAATAATACATAAACTGCTGACTTGTTATTGTAATTGTGAATTAATATTCGTATTTGTTACCCTATATTCGTGATATGAATCGTATTCGCCTCATAGTGTATTCGTTGCAGCCCTAGTCTCTACTTTCAACTGCTGGTTAGATGTATCGGTGTAAACTTGTTATCTCGGATTTAGCTAATATTCTTGGGATAGGAAAGGGTTGTGATCAGCTCCCATAATAACAATTTTGGCAGAATCATTATATTTTGATCCAAATTACACCAATATGATTATAGAATTTTGTGCATAAATTACAGGCAAGATTAATTATTAGTAGTAAAATAAAATGGTGTGTGCTGCTATCTGATTGGTTCAAAATTGGTGTGGACTTTTCACGAAGTATGAATACTTTTCCATGGTTTTTTTATGGACCTTGAGTCTTGATGAGAGTGCTCCTGCTTGGATGCATGCGTGCAAGTGGAATGTAACCAAATAAACAATATAGTGATGTTATCATGATTATTCCGGTCCAACAATTTCATATTCATACTTTATTACTAATAATCATGTTGTATGAATGTTGAGGATATTTTTCTTTTCCAGGGCTATTTATTTCTGCACATATGCCCAGGCCAAACAGGTTCTGAACCAGAAGTTTAACCCCAACACACCAATTGTCCACATCCTATCAGCGCTTTCAGCAGGTTCGTATGTAAACAGTCTGGAGTATTGTGTGTTAAGTGGTGGTGTAATAGGACACAGCAGCTGTTGTCACAAGGCCATTTACAAAACGTGTGGTTTCCATGGCAAAATATAACAATGCCTATACCTGGATTAGCAATTTTTTGTGGATTTATTCATTATTGCATTTTGTAAGATCAACCCCTGTATGGACGTTATAGGCTGAGAATCTGACTTACATGAACAAGTTTTTGAAATATGCAATAATTTCTTTTCAAGCTTTCACTGATGATTTTAGTCATTGATGGAAATTTTTTCATCTGCAGGTTTCTGTGCCAGCACTGCCACCAACCCAATATGGTTTGTGAAGACAAGACTACAACTAGATCAGAAGTAAGTCTTCCAATAGGAGCTTCAATATTTCACAATTGATCTGAACGAGTTTTGCAAGGTTTGATAAAATGTGGAAGATGTTGTTTCAAACAGTTCAAATTTCCATAACAGAAAATGGAATGCTCGTTTCCGGAGCAGATCTTGAAAAATGTACTACTGTTATCCTCCCAACATTTAGCTGATGTGACTGAAATACTGTTCAAAGCAGCATTAATCCCAACTTTTGACTGGTTTTGGTTATCTGCTACTCAATTATATGTTAAACATTCTTGTCATCATTGTTTCCTGTTATTTTAATCTTGCTCTCAGGACATCAGCTGACATCCTTCAGATAATCCTTTGTATGAAAAAAGGATGATTTAAAAAATATAAGTCAAATTACGTCAATGTGATTTAAGTTTGAAGAAGTATATAGTGTTTGATAATCCTCCCTGTGTTTGCTGGGGCATGTGTAGCTGATATAGCCGCCCAGATTTAGGGAGTGACAGGAAGCCTATGAATGGATGAAATATTGCCTTGCTGTTGAAGGTTGTCTCTGATCAATAATTGACATACATCGTATCAGGTTTTCCACCTGCTCAGGTTTTCTGCCACATGCTAGGAAAATGAGCTCTCCAGAGCATACTGATGCCTTCTTCTACTTTTCTAGGTGAACAGTAACATGTTAACATATGCCTGTTATATATTAAATAACCTGGCTCAAAAGAAAAAAATATTTAACTTCATATTTCTTAAATACCAGCATACTGAAATTATAATATTGTAAAGGAATGACATCATTGTAACATGTCTTCTTGTTTCAGACGCGAGGGGAGCCTGTCGTGGCAGAAGTGCATCCGTCTCATCTACGAGGAACATGGCATGAGAGGGTTCTACAAAGGCATCACAGCATCATATTTCGGTGTGACAGAGACTGTCATTCACTTCCTCATCTACGAGTCCTTGAAAGCCCGACTCCTGAAGAACGACCACCCTGAAAGCAGCGGGGCTGGAATCTCATGTCTGTTGAAGTATATGATAGCTGGTGCCATCTCCAAAACGTGTGCAACAACCGTAGCATATCCTCATGGTGAGCTGAACACTGTCTGTACAATCTTGCACTGGGAAGATTTTATTTTGTCTTGACAACATTCCTAAGATTTTTAACCCTATATGTCTTATTATTAAGATGTGGCTGGAATGCTATAAACATTTGTAATGTGTAATTTCAGAGGTTGCGAGGACGCGACTGCGGCAAGAAGGCAGCAAGTACCGAACGTTCATCCAGACCATTTTGTTGGTAGCCAGGGAAGAGGGCCACACCGGCCTGTATCGCGGCCTCGTCACACAACTTGTCCGACAGATTCCCAACACTGCAATCATGATGGCGACATATGAACTTGTTGTGCATCTCCTCTCAAAAGATGAAAAGACCAGCTAGCTCATCTACTCTCAACATAGAGAAGAGACTCCAAAAGACATGCGACACGGTCCACATTTCATCGGAATAATTGACGGAGAAAAAATTTGGCATTTGTGCCACACCACTCAATCCAGTCCAGATGAATCCGAGTCTAGATCTGAAACCCTGGGTGGTTGAGGAAAAGATCTGAGTTAATGTTCTCGACACAGAATCTGATGTTCTGGAGGGCATAGAGATGTACTCTGTAGTCCTGTAGAGTTGGAACTAAACTTTTCGTCTGCACTCAAGAGATCATTTCGCAGGACAAGTTTCATCACACATTGAACATTTTGGTGCTGCAATAGTCTTTTGACTTGTTCCACAGGCTGACAGTGTCTGCTTTTCAGTAGAAACCAGAAACAACTATTCCATAAAAGATCGGGTTATAAAAAAATTGTGGGGAAAAAAATGTAAAAAGAGTTCCAATATTCATTTGTGACACAATCATTTGCACCTCATGGATAAGTCATACACTTGTGATAATGTACATATTGTTGGATGCGAAAGATGTATATATTTGTGTGTGAATGTGAATGAGAGTGTCTATAAATGAAATTTCATAAAAAAAATCTGTCATCAGAAATGATTAGTTAGATGATCTGATTAAAATGAAGTGAAAGAAACAAACATTTTAATATGCAAAATATTGAGGTGACACTAAAATTTCATTTTTTGAGATCCATTCCAGTATTATCATTTTTTCTCTCCTAGCAGCAGTGCTTTTTCTAAAATGGTAAATGAGTGTACATATTTTGTGAATAAAATACAAATGAAAAGTATTTTGTGCCTTTTCAATTGTTTCTTCAGAAACTGTCCACATGGGATGTTCAAGACGGCAACAGATTTGCATAGCAATGACATTCCTGTTAAAACCAGTGGCATCTCTAAGCTAATTACATAATCATGTTATAGCAGAAGACATTCAAGCTGTTGCTCAGAAATATTTCCATCAAACAACTTGATCATCATAATATACAAAGAGATTGTTACACAAGAATGTGTCCTACTCATTTTATCAAAGTAAATTTTTGTTTTTCCCACATATTTAATTAAGTGTCACTGTACATATCATATCCTCAATAGTATTATGATCAGGTTATAAATACGCAGGGCTCACGCAGACATGGCTTCTGCATTTCTTTTATCACTAAATTTCTCTTCTGAACCCGATTTTGACAGAGCTGCTGCCTATTCCAAGTGAGTTCTCAATATAAAATCATGCAAATCACAAGACTGTCTGGGGCTGACCATTTGATATTCTGTTGGGGAGAGCTGGCATTTATATCGAGATCAGATATTTTTTTCGCTTCAGCTGCAAAACTAAGATATCTTTTTTACTTAAAACCATGAGCCAGAATTCTTTTTCCAGAAAAAAACCTCACAACATTATAAGTTTTGTGACAGGCAACTTCCTTTATTTTTCAACAGTCTGAAGCAGAAGTATTGACTTTTTTTGGATAAAATCCCCATCTTCCTGAGATAAGGGAGTTAACTGACTATAAAAGTCCAGTTTCCACCCTTGCCGAATATGGCAGGAATTATGGAGTTATATCTTGGCTGACCAAGTCCATGCACAGTCCAAGATCGCGTAATGAAATTAACATCAGGTTAATCAACTGCCGTACAGATTTCGGTCGATTGCAGCATGTGTACTGTCCACTAGGCATCAATAGATATTTTCCAAATCCTTTCATGTTTCTAATTAAGGGGCCCCACATGATTTGATGTACTTCGCGAAGTAACACCAGTTTTTTAGATGTTTTAGTTTTGTTTGATGCAAATGCAAGTTGTTTTGTTCGTTGTTTAACGCCACACTCCGCAATATTCCAGCCAAATGATGGCGGTCTGTAAATAATCAAGTCTGGACCAGACAATTCAGTGAGCACCAATCCTTGCAATTGGGATGCGATGACATGTATAAACCAAGTCCGCAAGCCTGACCACCCGGTCCCGTTAGTCGCCTCTTAGGACAAGCATTGCTTGCTGAAGACCTATTCTAACCCGGGATCTTCACGGGTCCTATCTAACTTTGTACCATTACACCAACAGATCTACACATCCATCACACATCTACAACATGCAACATGTCATCACAGGACATGATGCACTTGAGCGTTCCCTGGTCTGACTGCCTAACTCGGTTGCTTTCCTATCTCGTTATTGATGAGACAAAATATATCTGAGGTAATCCAAGTTTAAAACAACAATTCAAAGTACCAATACAGGAGAGAAATTTACATGAATCAGAGTTCATATGATTATTATAATTATCCTGATACAACATAATGCAAATTCCCTCTCTCTTTGATGCCACACCAAAGAATCGAAAAACGTGCATCTCGACCAGAAGGCGCTAGGTGTTACTTCCCCTTAACCCTCTTTCTTCGCACTGCGCTACAATGGTGTAGCATAGTTTCCAGTGTTCCACAGAGGCTCAAACGAGGAGTGTGCAACAAGAATAATACTTTTCAATGAAATAACCAGAAAGATGACATATCCCCCCCGGCAGCTGTCTGTAAAGTAACCACTAGTTAATGTGCAATTCTCTATGTAATGAGTCAACAGTTGAATGTTCTTTAAGAAGCATACATTGTTTACCCACTGAATGGTTTTCGAATTGTGCCACGGAAACGAACCCCATCCCAAATTGAGTCTATGTCCAACTTCATTCCATAAAGATTTAAAAAAATAAAAATTAGAAAAATCCCAAAATATCAAAAGGCACCACTTCAGTATGTGCCTGATAGATTTGCCACGTTTCTATCAAATACACTGAATGGTTTTGGAATTCTGCCCGGAAAAGGAAATGATTACGGACGGAAGGACGGACAGACAGACAGACTGGCTGATCGCTATATCCCCCCGCAGTATATGCCGGGGGGGGGGGGATAAAAAATGGAAGGAATGTTCACTAATCTCTTGTATCGTAAGAAATATCACAAGGCACTGGGAACATATTTAAACCACGCCATTATGATGTCAACCCTGCAATTAGCACAAGGAGTGAGTTAGGTTTGACGCCACTTTTAGCAATATTCCAGCAATATCATGGCGGGGGACACCAGAAATGGGCTTCAGTCAGCACAAGGGAGTTTGAAATCAGGAAGAATGAAGAACATCTAATGATACAGAATTTTAGACACACTGGTGAGTTTGGTTTACCACAGCTTATAACAGTATTGGACATATATATCACAGCGTGTGGGAGGAAAGCCTGACGTGGTGAAACCCACGAGCACGGGTATGGTGCAGACAGGCCTTGTAACATAATCAAGGCGAACAGGGATTCCAACCCACAATCACAGGTTCCTGGTGTGGCCAAGGGAAACAACTGGGTTTAGACACATTTAAACAGGATTTCATCAGTCGCTTGTCATTCCATTATCAGTACCAAATATAAACCAAATGACAATCAGTTATTTCATTACATTTTAATATACAATAAAGTTCTGTCTATATATACACCTTAAAATGTTACATACACATAGTATATGCTGCAAATCAGGGCTGTCTTTCTCATTAGTCATGGTAATTGTGTTCCCATTGTTCACAACAAATTTGGTAACAGCAATCTTTAGCCCCAACCTGTTGTTTGTTGTTAAATGCAGCATTCCAGCTATATGACAACAACGTCCGAATACTAAGTCACCAATCCTGACTACCAGATCCACTTAGTCGCCACTTAAGACAAGCATAGATTGCTAGGTATCAATATTTTCACTGTGAAACTCAAAACTTGATAGACAAATTTTCAAAGTATTTTCTTCAAATTACATTGAATAAATTCCTTAAAAGAGAAAACAAACACACAGCTACTTCACACTTATGCTAAGGATCATAAAGGGGTGCCTGACCCTTAGGATCATAAGGGGTGCCTAACCCTTATGATCGTAAAGGGGTGCCCAACCCTAAGGATCGTAAAGGGATGCCTATAACAAAGGATCGTAAAGGGATGCCTATAACAAAGGATCGTAAAGGGGTGCCTGACACTAAGGATCGTAAAGGGGTGCCTGACACTAAGGATCGTAAAGGGGTGCCTGACACTAAGGATCGTAAAGGGGTGCCTGACACTAAGGATCGTGAAGGGGTGCCTAGAACAAAGGATCGTAAAGGGGTGCCTGACACTAAGGATCGTGAAGGGGTGCCTAGAACAAAGGATCGTAAAGGGGTGCCTGACACTAAGGATCGTGAAGGGGTGCCTAGAACAAAGGATCGTAAAGGGGTGCCTGACACTAAGGATTGTAAAGGGGTGCCCAACCCTAAGGATCGTAAAAGGATGCCTATAACAAAGGATCGTAAAGGGGTGCCTGACACTAAGGATCATAAAGGGGTGCCTGACACTAAGGATCGTAAAGGGGTGCCTGACACTAAGGATCGTAAAGGGGTGCCTACAACAAAGGATTGTAAAGGGGTGCCTAAAACCAAGGATCGTAAAGGGGTGCCTCAAACCAAGGATCGTAAAGGGGTGCCTAAAACCAAGGATCGTAAAGGGGTACTTGGTGGCAAAGGGGATCCAAGGACTAGGGATAGAGTTGGGGTAGCATACCCTAGCCCTAATACAACTAACCTAAAGGATAGAAGAGGCACACAAGATCAGTGAAGCGAGAGCCACAGATGTTAGCCTGAGCCAACTAGCGCGATATAAGCTGTACCCGACAACTGCATTGTTGTCGATCAGTGTCCGAGCCTTAAAGGGCAAGTTCACACGGAAATGAACCATTTTTTCTTGTACTTTTTCCACATTAAAAGTGTTAACATAGAAGTGTCATAGACAAAAATATGAAAACATCATATTTAATTAACATATTTTTTGCACTAAAACGATTTATATTTTTCACATTTACCAAGTGTTCTATTTCCATAACAAAAACACCATGGCTTATGCCCCTTGCAATATGACGTCATTGGTGCCAATTGATAAACATTATGACGTCATCATGCTTTGTTAGAGCCGCTTCACGTGGTGTAGGTACAGTTTTGTGATTCTAGCATCTCAGATGCCAGCCAGAATTGTGTTATGCTGAGTCACCACTGCGCCGGAGTGTGTCGTAGACCATGTTGTTTTACCGCAAACTGGTCCTTGATATCTTTTGCGTTGAGAATAGACAGGGACCCAGTTGAATTGGCACCAATTACGTCATAATCTAAGGGGGATAACTCAGGCCTATTTTGCTCGTAAAACGAAGGCCTCATAACGGCATATCACTTTCGTACTATTGTGAGCTTCCTACTTTCACTGTGAAAAAAAATGAGTGTATATTTTCAAACACAGATACTAACTAATTCTAAAATTGCGTTTTGTTTAGAAAAAGAAATAAAGTGATTTTTGCGTGTACACTTCCCCTTTAAACATCAATGACAGCACTCATCATCCCATATGGTGGAAGGGAGCTAACTCTACAAATTTGTCTCTCCATTTCAAAGTCTGAGCATCAACAACCAAATGATTATCTTAACTATGGGAGGTAACTCCTCCTGGAAAACATTTTCTCTCTACTGCAAATACCTTCTGCAACGTCATCATGTGGACAACTTAAATCCTGGATGTATAGCCCATCATGAAACTTGTATTCAAAATGGCATTTCCTCTTTTCCAACTAATAATAAGTGATCTAAGACAAAGTAACTTCTAAAAGACATGTGTATGAACTTATGCAGTAAAAGAATACATTAAACATTGAATGGTTGACTAAAAGTGTGTTAATTGTTACATCAGTTCAGTCTCCCATGGGCTGACAGCTTGAGCAGTCCACACAGAGGATTGGGTCGTAACAATAGCTGCCAACAGATGCAGTCACCTCAAGCAACCATGACATTGAAGCGATGTAGGTGCACTGCATTTGCATGAAGACTAGGGTACTGTTGTATAAAGCAATCTTAGTGCTAAGGAGATCGTAACGCCCATACCTTAAAATTGACATGCGACAGTCTTGCGCTACGACGATCCTAACTCCTCAACTTTAATAGCGACTTTTGACAGTCGTAGCGCTAAGACGATCGTAACTCCAACACTTTAACATTGACTTGTGACAGTCGTAGCGCTAAGGTTGTTTTGTACAACCGCACCCAGGTTCTTTTTGTTCTCTTGTGATAAGCAGTCTTCTCTGGCAAAATGTGTTTCATCCTGAATCACTCTGAATGCTGAATGCGTTCCTTCCAAAGGACTGGTATATATGTTTGTTTTCCTGTATACATATTCACATTGGTATACCATCAGTCGGCCAATCCTTAACTTGCTAAAACCACATCACACAGATGCAGCTGCATGGTCCCCGGGACATTCACGCTGAAACCAAGATCATCCAGAGAACATCACTGGTTTTTACATTCATTGACCTGGTTTGGATTAGCTCTTGAAATTTTCACTTTTGTGACAACCCGACCTGCCTTGGGTTTCCCCCCTTCCTTCCTCCCTGGCTTCTCCTCGTCCACTAAGGCAGTTTGTTCCTTCTCTCCTTCCGAGTTGACCACAGTGACATCATCGGACAGAGACACACTCCTTTCACCCGGGAGTCTGACCGATGTACACTTCTTCCCGGGCTGGTCTTCACCCGACTTGATGTTCTCTCGCTGACTCTCCACAAGCACACTTTTGTTCCCTGTCTTGTTCAAGATGGTGGAAGCATCCAGGCCTTCAATGCCGTGACTTTCACGGATCTTCATCTTCTCCTCTTCTGTCTCGTCCTCAGAGTCGTCCAACGGAATCTTTTCCTTTTTGAATACCATTCCATGTTTCTTTTCTTTTAACTTCTCTGCAAGTAAATCCACAAAGTAACATTTATGCAGCAAAATAACATCATGTGTCATCAGTCAGATTACTTCATTGGCTCGACACACCAAAGACATGGGTACAATGTGTAAAGCCCATTTTTCGGTGTCCCCCGCTGTGATATTGCTGGAATATTGCTGGAACCGGTTTAAAACCATATTCACTCACTTCATGAGGCTCAATGAATCATACAAATATTATTCCCCCATGACTGTTCAAAACACAGGAGTACTGGAATCAGTGAGGTTGGCAGCTAGTGTTTCAGTCTATGACAAGGACTGAGTGTTTTTCATGCTTAATTTCATATCTGTATCTGTACCTGGCCAGAACCTGATCAAAGTGATTGCGTGAACATTGGGCCATGTCAACAATATCAGGATGCCTTCAGTGATGCCAGTTAAACATGGGTACAAGGAACACACAAGTAGGGTTACCTTAGTCAGGCAAGTTTCCACAGCAGTGTACTGTGACTGTATCGGTAAATGTAAATACACAAGGGTTGCATTGTGATATGCGTATTGCGGATGGCCTTATAGCAATATATCGGTATTCCAGTTACATCACACACCCCTACACACCAGCCATGCGTACTGTATGGGGTGGAGATTGCTTTGCAAAAGGACAGAGGAATGCTAGGAATACTAGCTCTATTACATCATTGCCATAAATCCTGTATTTTGGTTGTAATCACACTATAAAATCTTCAGATTTTCAACAGAAGTCCTCTTTACTATCCATAGTCAGTTGTGCAAGTAATAGTGTCTTGCTGCCCAAGGCCTCTTGCACACATGTAAGAGGTGTGTGTGTGTGTGTGTGTGTGTGTGTGTGTGTGTGTGTGTGTGTGTGTGTGTGTGTGTGTGTGTGTGTGTGTGTGTGTGTGTTTGAAAAAAATCTTTATTCCTGTATAAATTACCACCAAAGACAATAAATAGATCTTAATTGTGCACCCTCCCTTTTCAATAAAGCTGTATCCGCCCATGGGATATATGGCAATGATGTATTAGAGGTGGGATATTCACATGAATTATCACCATACTAACCAGGGTCATATTTCAAGAGCAACTCTTCATTCTGGAGGTAGAGTTTGACACTTTGGCTGTGTAGTTTGGCCTTTTCCTCCTCCACAGTGAAGATCTCCTTCCTCTGCTGCAATACCTTGTTCTTTGAGTCCAGCAACAACATGCTCGTCACACGAAGCTCCTTGCCCACCTCCGCCAGCTCTTTCCTGAAACAGACAACCGCTGGAGGTGAGTGGGAGAACACTGATGGCGCTCACTGCCCACTTCCAGCAGCTCCCTTCTGAAACAGACAACCGCTGGGGGTGAAAGGGAGAACACTGATGGCACTCACTGCCCACTTCCAGCAGCTCCCTTCTGAAACAGACAACCCCTGGGGGTGAAAGGGAGAACACTGATGGCGCTCACTGCCCACTTCCAGCAGCTCCCTTCTGAAACAGACAACCCCTGGGGGTGAGTGGGAGAACACTGATGGCGCTCACTGCCCACTTCCACCAGCTCCCTTCTGAAACAGACAACCCCTGGGAGTGAGTGGGAGAACACTGATGGCGCTCACTGCCCACTTCCAGCAGCTCCCTTCTGAAACAGACAACCCCTGGGGGTGAAAGGGAGAACACTGATGGCGCTCACTGCCCACTTCCAGCAGCTCCCTTCTGAAACAGACAACCCCTGGGGGTGAGTGGGAGAACACTGATGGCGCTCACTGCCCACTTCCACCAGCTCCCTTCTGAAACAGACAACCCCTGGGAGTGAGTGGGAGAACACTGATGGCGCTCACTGCCCACTTCCGCCAGCTCCCTTCTGAAACAGACAACCCCTGGGGGTGAGTGGGAGAACACTGATGGCGCTCACTGCCCACTTCCAGCAGCTCCCTTCTGAAACAGACAACCCCTGGGGGTGAAAGGGAGAACACTGATGGCGCTCACTGCCCACTTCCAGCAGCTCCCTTCTGAAACAGACAACCCCTGGGGGTGAAAGGGAGAACACTGATGGCGCTCACTGCCCACTTCCACCAGCTCCCTTCTGAAACAGACAACCCCTGGGGGTGAAAGGGAGAACACTGATGGCGCTCACTGCCCACTTCCACCAGCTCCCTTCTGAAACAGACAACTGCTGGGGGTAAAAGGGAGAACACTGATGGCGCTCACTGCCCACTTCCACCAGCTCCCTTCTGAAACAGACAACCCCTGGGAGTGAGTGGGAGAACACTGATGGCGCTCACTGCCCACTTCCAGCAGCTCTTTCCTGAAACAGACAACCGCTGGGGGTGAAAGGGAGAACACTGATGGCGCTCACTGCCCACTTCCAGCAGCTCCCTTCTGAAACAGACAACCCCTGGGGGTGAAAGGGAGAACACTGATGGCGCTCACTGCCCACTTCCAGCAGCTCCCTTCTGAAACAGACAACCGCTGGGGGTGAGTGGGAGAACACTGATGGCGCTCACTGCCCACTTCCACCAGCTCCCTTCTGAAACAGACAACCCCTGGGGGTGAAAGGGAGAACACTGATGGCGCTCACTGCCCACTTCCACCAGCTCCCTTCTGAAACAGACAACCCCTGGGGGTGAGTGGCAGAACACTGATGGCGCTCACTGCCCACTTCCACCAGCTCCCTTCTGAAACAGACAACCCCTGGGGGTGAAAGGGAGAACACTGATGGCGCTCACTGCCCACTTCCAGCAGCTCCCTTCTGAAACAGACAACCGCTGGGGGTGAGTGGGAGAACACTGATGGCGCTCACTGCCCACTTCCACCAGCTCCCTTCTGAAACAGACAACCCCTGGGGGTGAAAGGGAGAACACTGATGGCGCTCACTGCCCACTTCCACCAGCTCCCTTCTGAAACAGACAACCCCTGGGGGTGAAAGGGAGAACACTGATGGCGCTCACTGCCCACTTCCACCAGCTCCCTTCTGAAACAGACAACCCCTCGGGGTGAGTGGGAGAACACTGATGGCACTCACTGCCCACTTCCACCAGCTCCCTTCTGAAACAGACAACCCCTGGGAGTGAGTGGGAGAACACTGATGGCGCTCACTGCCCACTTCCAGCAGCTCTTTCCTGAAACAGACAACCGCTGGGGGTGAAAGGGAGAACACTGATGGCGCTCACTGCCCACTTCCAGCAGCTCCCTTCTGAAACAGACAACCCCTGGGGGTGAAAGGGAGAACACTGATGGCGCTCACTGCCCACTTCCAGCAGCTCCCTTCTGAAACAGACAACCGCTGGGGGTGAGTGGGAGAACACTGATGGCGCTCACTGCCCACTTCCACCAGCTCCCTTCTGAAACAGACAACCCCTGGGGGTGAAAGGGAGAACACTGATGGCGCTCACTGCCCACTTCCACCAGCTCCCTTCTGAAACAGACAACCCCTGGGGGTGAGTGGCAGAACACTGATGGCGCTCACTGCCCACTTCCAGCAGCTCCCTTCTGAAACAGACAACCCCTGGGGGTGAGTGGCAGAACACTGATGGCGCTCACTGCCCACTTCCACCAGCTCCCTTCTGAAACAGACAACCCCTGGGGGTGAGTGGGAGAACACTGATGGCGCTCACTGCCCACTTCCACCAGCTCCCTTCTGAAACAGACAACCCCTGGGGGTGAGTGGGAGAACACTGATGGCGCTCACTGCCCACTTCCACCAGCTCCCTTCTGAAACAGACAACCCCTGGGGGTGAAAGGGAGAACACTGATGGCGCTCACTGCCCGTCCCCGCCAGCTCCCTTCTGAAACAGACAACCGCTGGGGGTGAAAGGGAGAACACTGATGGCGCTCACTGCCCACTTCCAGCAGCTCCCTTCTGAAACAGACAACCGCTGGGGGTGAAAGGGAGAACACTGATGGCGCTCACTGCCCACTTCCGCCAGCTCCCTGCTGAAACAGACAACCGCTGGGGGTGAGTGGGAGAACACTGATGGCGCTCACTGCCCACCTCCGCCAGCTCCCTTCTGAAACAGACAACCGCTGGGGGTGAAAGGGAGAACACTGATGGCGCTCACTGCCCACCTCCGCCAGCTCCCTTCTGAAACAGACAACCGCTGGGGGTGAAAGGGAGAACACTGATGGCACTCACTGCCCACTTCCGCCAGCTCCCTTCTGAAACAGACAACCCCTGGGGGTGAGTGGGAGAACACCTATGGCGCTCACTGCCCACTTCCAGCAGCTCCCTTCTGAAACAGACAACCCCTGGGGGTGAAAGGGAGAACACTGATGGCGCTCACTGCCCACTTCCACCAGCTCCCTTCTGAAACAGACAACCGCTGGGGGTGAAAGGGAGAACACTGATGGCGCTCACTGCCAACTTCCAGCAGCTCCCTTATGAAACAGACAACCCCTGGGGGTGAGTGGGAGAACACTGATGGCGCTCACTGCCCACTTCCAGCAGCTCCCTTCTGAAACAGACAACCCCTGGGGGTGAGTGGGAGAACACTGATGGCGCTCACTGCCCACTTCCACCAGCTCCCTTCTGAAACAGACAACCGCTGGGGGTGAAAGGGAGAACACTGATGGCGCTCACTGCCCACTTCCAGCAGCTCCCTTCTGAAACAGACAACCCCTGGGGGTGAGTGGGAGAACACTGATGGCGCTCACTGCCCACTTCCAGCAGCTCCCTTCTGAAACAGACAACCCCTGGGGGTGAGTGGGAGAACACTGATGGCGCTCACTGCCCACTTCCACCAGCTCCCTTCTTGAACAGACAACCCCTGGAGGTGAGTGGGAGAACACTGATGGCGCTCACTGCCCACTTCCACCAGCTCCCTTCTGAAACAGACAACCCCTCAGGGTTTTGTTATGGATGTGTTCTGAACATCAAAGTCAGTTTGCTAAATGACATCATTTCTTTTTATGAAGTATCTTTTGGTTACGTCTGAAGGACTAAAATGATAACATGTTAAGTGCCCATATAGTCATTTGTTTTCAGTGAGTTTGCTTGAACGCTGAATTCAACAATATTTCTCAGACACTGACCACTTTAATGAAACCCATGACAATGATTAGGTGCTGACAAACCTAGATATATAATCGGGACAAACAGGATTCAAGCCAACAACTATAGGTTTCGGGAATGCAACTCTGCACAGCTAATTGGGGTGCCTTAGATGACTGGGCCACCTTCTAGAAAAGTGAAACTATTTGATGTGTACTCACTCCTTGGCCTTGAGCATGTTGTGGAGATACTGAACATAGTCTTCCTTGGAGCCATTCCCAAACACCTTGTGGAACGCGGCCATGTGGTCAGCTTGTCCATGCTGGAACACAGACAGAAGTAGCCGCTGGTCAAAACTGGGCCATCTTGCCATTCAGCATGGTGTAGCAGACAGCTTCTTAGTCACACAATATATGCTAATTCTTCTAGTTAAGTTTGAAATCAAGTCAATAAATCTAAACATGCTAAAGGCAATAACTTTTGAACTGTATAATTTGCAATTAAATTATTTATTTAGGGGCCTTTAGCATTTTTAGTGCAACAAAAAGTATTCCTTCTGCACTAGTTGCTTTCAGAAACACTGACACGAGTGGGAGATCATAGTCCCAAGGAAATAAGAAAAATATCTCTTGGTCAAAAGGAATACCCCTGTTTTCTCCAACTCTTCAATTTTTGAGGCAAGATTTTTTATCTGTGAGTTAGCATCAGACAACTGAGACTGGAGACTGTCGACTGCCTCCCTGTCTGATTGTCCCCCGCTCATCTGCAGTAGCATCACCATCTGCATCTACACACAACACAAACAGCAACATCACCATCTGCAAAAACAAGCAACATCGCCATCTCCACACTCGCCATCTCTACTGGTGACATTCTGCATGTGATGACAATAAGTAAGATACAAGCGTGTCCTTATTTAGTTTCTTTCTTGTTTCTGCCACAGTCAGCAATATTAAAGCTAACAGTGGCGATACCACATTCCTTGCTTTCAGATTTATGTGGGGCATTGGGATCACAATCAGGTAGATCTTTCAAGACCAGATGATTAGACTTGGGGCTTATATAACATTAATACATTTTGTGGGAAAACTACTGGCATTCACAACTCTTTACAAGTTCCAGCTGCCGAGCCGAAGTCTAGATCTAGAGTTGTCTACCTTGAGTTTGTGGTGCTGTTGTTTCTCTATCTCACATTTTTCTTTCAGCATCTCAATCTGTACGTTCAGTGAGATCAGTTTCTTCTCTGCAACCACACGACGGTCTTCAACCTGCACAACAAATAAGAACATCATCCCTTTCTGTATTCCTTGAGAGTTACAGGACAAAGGCAAGCATTCTTTGGTCATAATGAAACAGAGCACCATAAGGCTGGGTTTTACCCCTTGACCTTCAAAACTCTGGATCCTGGAGATCTCTATCAATTAAGTTTGAGGATCCACTCACAAAATATAAGTGTCGTGTAAAGTAATGAAATGGTGCAGTGTGTGAACTGTATTGTAAGATTTGAAAATTACTTCAATAACAGGAACTTTATATTTCTTGTGACAAACGTCATATTTGGGAAAACCCTTTCTTGGTAAATGCTTAAGGGAGATACCTCTGCACAGTCAAGAGCTGTGACTTCAACAACGTGGCCACATTTGCAGGATAAGTTAAAACAATGACAAATTATGAAGACATCCATTTCTTAAAATATTTCGCTAAAAACAAACTGTTAACAATGTCCCAGGAATACATACATCTAAAAGGCCTGTGAGGTACAACTCCAAGGTGGTATAAAAAGAGTGTGTGTAATATTTGTTACAACTGTTTCGGTAAAGTTTTGTCTTCAATAGTTGTGAAACATGTATGTTACATTTTTACCCTGCTAGCTATACCAGTAAGTGACAGAGAGAACGTTTTCTTTAAAAAACACACTGAGTGAGTGAGTATGGTTTTACGCCACTTTTAGCAATATTCCACAAAAAAAAAAAAAAAAAAAAAAAAAAAAAAAAAACACACACTGAAAGTTAGCAGGGGGTCTGAGGGATTATGTAATTTATGCATATATTGTGATGGCATGTTCACAATAGTGACTCTTCATGCAACAAAACCTGCAGAATTATGTACGTCTGAGGAAAATTCTAATTCCTGCAGAGAAAACTTAATGTATTTTGTTCAGGGGTCCGGAAAATTTAAAATCCCAATCGGACATTTACATTTATGCCACGCCCCCTTCAAACAGCGTGTTTTAGTACGACTTTTTACACACAAATTACAAGTTGTTACGTATTCATAATATGATGAATTATGAATTGTTTCAATTTAAATTGTTTAATTCACCGGACAATTAATAACAAATAATATCATTTTAGATATATATGGAAAACATACATTTGTTTCTGTTATAATAACGATCTGTCAACGTAGTGAACGGTCTAATTAATATTCATGAGTCTGCTCAAGTGTACGCGTTGTAACATTTTGATCGAGACTATTATCCCATATTTGGTTATCACGTGACCTCACGGGAAAAGTTGGTTTTTTTTAAGCTAAAGATTATTTAAAAACAAGACAGATAATATAAACATAAATCCTAAACTATCGTTGATAGCAATAGTTATTTGAATACTTTTTCATCTGTACTTAATTATTGACCACAAACAAATTTGATATCGATCGTCACAGAAAGCAAAATGGCGGTCAATCAAGATTCAATATACGACTGGCTACTGAAAACAATAAAATCTGCAAATCCTCGTTGTATGTCAACAAAGTGAAAGTCGTTAGCCACGACTTAGAAAATGATCATTCAGACTTTGAGGGTTTGGCAGATCCGCTCGACTGATCTGCATCGGTCGACTGGCTGTCGTCACGCTTTCGCTTCTTGACTGAGGTTACGTATCGTAGCATTGTGAGGATAATGAGGTACATCGATGATGCAAGGTATTTCTGTACAGTTGTAAACACATTTTACTCAAATTAACAAGATGTTCTCAGTAATAAATCCTCGATTAATCAGTGTCAACTCAGTTTATTGCCTATTACAGTGATTGACCGATTGGACTATCATTGTCGGTACGATGTATTTACAGCAATCAAAACAAACAAAGCTTGTCAGTGTAGATAATCTTCATTGTGTTACAACTGCAGACAGAAATTGCCCAGTCCTAACTGTTGATCATGTCCGGTCAAATTTAAGAATGTCCGGACAATACTTTTTAAAATGTCCGGACAGAAAAATTTAAATGTCCGGTAAGCAATATTTTAGACCGGACATTTGAGATTCCCAATCGGACATGTCCGGCGCATATGATGGTTTCCGGACCCCTGATTTTGTTATGGTTTTGCAATTTTTATTATTATTTCAACCATCAATCCCAACTTTTCTGCAAACCAACTTTTTTAACCAAGTAATAGTATTAAAAGGACTGATGATTCATTTCATAATTCCAGATGCTGAGTTCAGACTTTGAGGACGAGCTACAGCTTCTGTTACATCATAATGACAAAAAGACAATAGGCCATAAATATGCCGGATGCTGCTCTATCTGTAAATCTACATGCACAATGGCTATTTGTAATCTGAGCCAGTAGGTTTGGAATCAAATGATTGCATTACCTGGCGAGGATGACGAGAGATAAACATACTGTGTCTTCAATGTAGAGCAAGGTTACCTGTACCTTAACTGCACTGATTTGAATTATGAAATAGATTTTACACACAGCAATGAGGTTGGTACAATAATGAGTGTACCGCAATATCAGGGTTGCCGACTTAAAATATATTTCCCTGAGATCACAAGATTGTCTACTTGAAAATCTTACCCGTCCTTGTCAAAAGTTGCCAGCCCTAATTATAGGGAATCAAAAAGTGATGATAAAACTCTTTTTCTGTTGTCTTTTACTTTGAACTTGACTTAGGGTCGTCAGTTTAGTACAAAATAGACATCATGGCGATATGTATTGCTAAGTGCAGTCTATGACTTTTGCTACTGGTCCCAAGCCCCATCAGGTGAAGTGTTTTCTTGTCTAGTGAGTGAGTGAGTGAGTATGGTTTTACGTCGCTTTTAGCAATATTCCAACAATATCACGGCGGGGGGACACCAGAAATGGGCTTCACACATTGTACCCATGTCAGGAATCAAACCCGGGTCTTCGGCATGATGAGCCAACGCTTTAACCACTAGGCTACCCGACCACCCCTCTTCTTGTCTAGTAGAATCTGCTTATGCTAGGCCACATGCTAAGACAAATCTACTGAAACTACTGCTAAAATACAAGTTCAGGCCAGTACACTTGAATGTTTTTGGTAGAGTGTAAATGGCAGAAAACTGCGACAGTCCACATGATGGGTAAACTGTGTATTTCACCTGTCCTTGGCGGAACTAATGCACCTTCCAACTCTGATATTATGATAACCCAAAATCAGTGAAGTGAACAAGGAAGAGTTGGTGGACTCGATCCCTTAACACTTAGTATCACAGCATTCAAAGGAAAACAATGCCACAACACTGACTTCCCCTGGACATGTCGTCACCAGTATTTACTGCATGAATATAACAAATATCAAGAAATTAAAAACTGTGAAGAATATTTCTTAATCTGCAAGAATATTGTAAAACAGTTGAGCGAACCCCATATAACTATTTCCGGGTCCCGAGAAGTTCAGAACAACAAGGTTTTACTTTATTGTGTAACTGTTAGTTGCCTCTTATGATAAGCATAGTTGCCTTTTACGGCAAGCATTGGTTGCTGAAGACCTATTCTAACCCGGATCTGCTTTACCAGGCTTGAAGTTTAAGGCCTAGAAAGCATTTTTCGAGGACATATAAGGAGCTTATCCTCTTGACCAAATTACCATCGGTGAAAACTAGATTGTCATGTTACAGCTTCATTGGTCAAGTGCTTTCTGTGGAGACATTAACAGAATGGGATATTAGGGGTGTCATGATAAATCAAAATATCGATATATTGCCATTGGTAAGCACTTAAAGTCAATAAATCAATTGTTAAATCAGTTTCTGATCAATACTTCCGATTTTAGTTAGGAATACGGATTGTATTTACCATAGTTTACAGTTTCAATAAAATACATGCAATGCTGTTCAAATTTGTTTTTCTTTTGATCATGAGTGGTAGCAATTTACACTTGGTAATGTGGAAGTTTCTTTTTCTTAAATTATTAGGGTAAAGAAAAAACATATCAGTCATATCTCAAACTTTACTTTTTATTTGTTGTTATGGTTATCTTATTCAAAGGAACTTCAGTTCCAAGGTTTATTTCAACTCTAAAATCCATCTAAAATGATACACTGAAAGCTATCGATATTTATCACAATAATTGCTTGCAATATCAATGGTTATCGCAATAGTGATTTCCAGACCAATAGTCAACCCTATGGGATATTCACCAAGAACCTCTACTAGTGATAACGAAAAGCAATACCCCCCACAATGTTTGAACTTCTTCTTGCCCTTGGAATACCTGTTACACTGACAAAACTGGGCCGGGCTAGTGAGACAGTACCAACTTTCATCCCTGCGTTTACAGAACCTGACACCCGTGGACTGTAGCTCACCTGACACTCTGACAAGCAACTAGTTACAAGAATCTCCCATGTCCTCGAAATCATCAGCCTACCAAACAAGGTGCAATGATGTGAGGTTACCTTCAACACTAATTAAGAAATAAACAGCAAGTGGGGTATAAACCAAGAGGGGCGCAACCACTCCGTTTATATGAGATCAACATTTTGTCCAGTCTCTTTAAGGATGTGAATCAAACGTGCAAGCTGAATAAAGTTACCTTAATTTTAATAATGATGATTCCCTGACCAGAATTCGACCTCGGCAACGTGGGATAAGTCCATTTTATGAACAGGTGCGTTATGTTTGATATTTCCTGCATGTTCTCACAATCCTCACGTCGATTATCTGTTTCTTTTCTCTTAGTAATGATTGTCATATTTCTCCCACTCTTGGATTCAATTGTTTAGCCACTGCATTAATCTGCCCATTTATCTGCTACATCTATGGGGAACAACTTGCTACACATTTCCCTCTCAAATATAACGTCCTCCAATATACTGCGTCATCAATTGCTAGCATATGTTTGAATCGTCTGAAATAACTTCATGACAGAGTAATGTTTTATCGTGAAATAAACCATGCCTCATTCTTCATTGTTCTTTGCGATTTATCATGTAGCTATCTTATATACAATATAATGAATAATTTACAGTAGTGTTGTTACCCACAAAATTTCACATGAAATCCATTCCCAACTTGTGTGAACGGCTGTCCCACATACCTCAGAGAAGAGAGAGTTGCCCTTGGAGTCGTGGCTGCTAGCCTCCATCCTCAGAGCTTCCAGCTGGGCCTTCAAGTCCAGGATCTCCACATGGAACCTCTGCAACACCAAACATGATGAACCAACCTTCTTTGTACACTCCTGGTGACAATCTGTCAGCCACTGCAAAGCACGTCCTCATGTGGCCAGTGCAGCCTGACTCAATCAAGACTTCTATTGGCATAACACCACAGGACAACTCACCACCAAAGCTTTGCTCCAGTAACAGTGACAACACCATCTCCGTCTCTCCTCACTGACTTAGCAGGGGACCAATTTTCCAACTCAGTCTTGACAAGAATTTCTTAGATAAGCATGCAAACTTTCATTGGTGTAACTTCAGCAGTTTCTGAGAAAACTTGTCCCCATTTCACTCAGTATGCACTAAGCTGAAAAGCATGAAGCAAGAGCCATAACTCTGCAAAAATGAATTTACAACACCAATTTTCGAACTCATTTGAGATCATGACCGGTAACATCAGTGTGTTCTTTTCTTTTTCTTGGATTTACATAATTCTTGAGAAAATTTGTCCCCTTTGAGAAGCAAACTTCGTGGCAGGGATAACTAGACAGGTTACATTCAAAAACAGAAGCAGCCCCATCCCCATCCTTTCCCCCAATGCCCCAAAACATTCCCACCAGAAACATGTTCCACAGCCACTTCTGACTGCACCAAATCAGGAGACAGCTGACCTCACCAACATCTGGCAATATTCATCTTTCCTCCCAATATTGTTAAATGCAGTACAACTGAGTCCTGTGCCTCCAGCTTCCCTAAAATAAGCACTTCTAGTTTTATGGCATTATTTCTGGTTTGGAAAAGCATATGCCCACATGCAAGACAACAGTCCGAAGCTTCTAGCATCCTTCATATGGAAGCATATGCCTTTCCAGTTTAATAAACATGACCCTCAATTTCATATGCTGGACTCTTTCTTGTTGAATACGTAGGTAAAAGCTCCTACAAACACAGGCCCTGGTTCAGGACATTCCAGTGACCTTGCCTTCAATCAAGTTGCTGAAAACCTTACCACTTCAATGCCCTACCTTAAGACATGTACCAAATTACATGCTTGAATATTGCTGATTGTGGAATGTAACACACTCAATTACTATTAATAATATGGATAATATTTTCACCGAGAGTTCTGAACATTAATAAGCCTAAGTTAGCCCCGAGTGCCATACAGTCTAGTCTGTGAGAGAGGACACACGTGACGCCTGCTCACCTCCTGGTTGTTGCAGTATGAAGTCACTTGACACTGCAGATCCTCAATTTCCTCGTCCTTGCTGCACAGATGAGACCGGAGTAGTTCTCGCTCCTCTTTGTAATGTCTCAGTTCCGCTTCCATCTCAATCATCTGGGTCTTCAAGGCTGTCTGAGACACACAAAAAGCATAGAGCTTTATTTAGCATTGAAACTAAACATGCCTTGCTTAAGACTTAGGAAATTTTCAAGTGATTAACATGTGTTTTGAAATTTGAGGCAGTCTACTGTAGGCATCTTCCCGAGGCAAGGGAGTTAACTGACTACAAAATTCCAGTTTCCACACTTGCCGAACTATGCTGGAATCAATAGTAGTGCCACCGTGGTTATTATGAGTCATGTCCCTTTAATGTCCCTCCTATTGGCCAATCAGATTCCACCTCTCATCTCACTTGCATTTGCTTCAAACAAAATGGCGGCGCCCAGTCAAGACGATCTGATTGATAATCAAGATTGGTGTTTTAATAAAACAGTTCTTACCTCGTGAAGTGCATCAAATCATTTGAGCACCTTGACTAAAAACATGTAAAGATTTGAAAAATATGTCTACGCCCAGTTGACAGTACACATGCTTAGCAAATTCAGTAGTGGACGGAAATCTGCATGCTGAAATCCATGATGTTAACGAACCGGATGTCAAGTTCATTGCGCGATTTTGATTGGACGATGCATAGACTCGTTAATCCAGCCAAACTGTAACTCTGGAATTCCAGCGTAGTTCGGCAAGGATGGAAACTGGACTTTAACAGTCAGTTAACTCCCTTGCCTCATGAAGAAAGATGAACTGTAGGTTTCAAATGTATAAACAAGATGTATCTAATCTACAGGAGGTTCATCTCCATTCTCCACAACAACATGAGCGCTTTCAATGTTGCCCTAATGAAAGGCATACTACTTACACAAGGGCAAAAGAGCCAGCTATCTTAGAACATACCAAAAGGCAGAGCATCTGGGTCTCCTGTCCTAGCTCCCTACCTTGTCATGCTACAGTGTGACTATCCCCATGTGGTGCCTGTCCTAGCTCCCTACCTTGTCATGCTACAATGTGACTATCCCGATGTGGTGCCTGTCCCAGCTCCCTACCTTGTCATTCTGCAGTGTGACTATCACCATGTGGTGCCTGTCCTAGCTCCATACCATGTCATTCTGCAGTGTGACTATCTCCATGTGGTACCTGTCCCAGCTCCCTCTCTTGTCATTCTGCAGTGTGACTATCACCATGTGGTGCCTGTCCTAGCTCCATACCATGTCATTCTGCAGTGTGACTATCTCCATGTGGTACCTGTCCCAGCTCCCTCTCTTGTCATTCTGCAGTGTGACTATCTCCATGTGGTGCCTGTCCTAGCTCCCTACCTTGTCATGCTACAGTGTGACTATCTCCATGTGGTGCCTGTCCCAGCTCCCTACCTTGTCATTCTACAGTGTGACTATCCCCATGTGGTGCCTGTCCTAGCTCCCTACCTTGTCATGCTACAGTGTGACTTTCACCATGTGGTGCCTGTCCTAGCTCCCTACCTTGTCATACTACAGTGTGACTATCACCATGTGGTGCCTGTCCCAGCTCCCTCCCTTGTCATTCTGCAGTGTGACTATCTCCATGTGGTGCCTGTCCCAGCTCCCTCTCTTATCATTCTGCAGTGTGACTATCTCCATGTGGTGCCTGTCCTAGCTCCCTACCTTGTCATTCTGCAGTGTGACCATCCCCATGTGGTGCCTGTCCTAGCTCCCTCTCTTGTCATTCTGCAGTGTGACTATCTCCATGTGGTGCCTGTCCTAGCTCCCTACCTTGTCATTCTGCAGTGTGACTATCACCATGTGGTGCCTGTCCTACCTTGTTATGCTACAGTGTGACTATCACCATGTGGTGCCTGTCCTAGCTCCCTACCTTGTCATTCTGCAGTGTGACTATCACCATGTGGTGCCTGTCCCAGCTCTCTCTTGTCATTCTGCAGTGTGACTATCTCCATGTGGTGCCTGTCCTAGCTCCCTACCTTGTCATACTACAGTGTGACTATCACCATGTGGTGCCTGTCCTACCTTGTTATGCTACAGTGTGACTATCACCATGTGGTGCCTGTCCTAGCTCCCTACCTTGTCATGCTACAGTGTGACTATCACCATGTGGTGCCTGTCCCAGCTCTCTCTTGTCAATCTGCAGTGTGACTATCCCCATGTGGTGCCTGTCCTAGCTACCTTGTCATTCTGCAGTGTGACTATCTCCATGTGGTACCTGTCCCAGCTCTCTCTTGTCATTCTGCAGTGTGACTATCTCCATGTGGTGCCTGTCCTAGCTCCCTACCTTGTCATTCTGCAGTGTGACTATCCCGATGTGGTGCCTGTCCTAGCTCCCTACCTTGTCATTCTGCAGTGTGACTATCTCCATGTGGTACCTGTCCCAGCTCTCTCTTGTCATTCTGCAGTGTGACTATCTCCATGTGGTGCCTGTCCTACCTTGTTATGCTACAGTGTGACTATCCCGATGTGGTGCCTGTCCTAGCTCCCTACCTTGTCATTCTGCAGTGTGACTATCACCATGTGGTGCCTGTCCTAACTCCCTACCTTGTCATGCTACAGTGTGACTAACTCCATGTGGTGTCTGTCCTAGCTCCCTACCTTGTCATTCTGCAGTGTGACTATCACCATGTGGTGCCTGTCCTAGCTCCCTACCTTGTCATGCTACAGTGTGACTAACTCCATGTGGTGCCTGTCCTAGCTCCCTACCTTGTCATTCTGCAGTGTGACTATCCCCATGTGGTGCCTGTCCTAGCTCCCTACCTTGTCATGCTACAGTGTGACTAACTCCATGTGGTGCCTGTCCTAGCTCCCTACCTTGTCATTCTGCAGTGTGACCATCCCCATGTGGTGCCTGTCCCAGCTCTCTCTTGTCATTCTGCAGAGTGACTATCTCCATGTGGTGCCTGTCCCAGCTCTCTCTTATCATTCTGCAGTCTGACTATCACCATGTGGTGCCTGTCCCAGCTCTCTCGTCATTCTGCAGTGTGACTATCTCCATGTGGTGCCTGTCCTAGCTCCCTACCTTGTCATTCTGCAGTGTGACTATCACCATGTGGTACCTGTCCTAGCTCCCAACCTTGTCATTCTGCAGTGTGACTATCTCCATGTGGTGCCTGTCCTAGCTCCCTCCCTTGTCATTCTGCAGTGTGACTATCTCCATGTGGTGTCTGTCCTAGCTCCCTCTCTTATCATTCTGCAGTGTGACTATCTCCATGTGGTGTCTGTCCTAGCTCCCAACCTTGTCATTCTGCAGTGTGACTATCACCATGTGGTACCTGTCCCAGCTCTCTCTTGTCATTCTGCAGTGTGACTATCTCCATGTGGTGCCTGTCCTACCTTGTTATGCTACAGTGTGACTATCCCGATGTGGTGCCTGTCCTAGCTCCCTACCTTGTCATTCTGCAGTGTGACTATCACCATGTGGTGCCTGTCCCAGCTCCCTACCTTGTCATGCTACAGTGTGACTAACTCCATGTGGTGTCTGTCCTAGCTCCCTACCTTGTCATTCTGCAGTGTGACTATCACCATGTGGTGCCTGTCCTAGCTCCCTACCTTGTCATGCTACAGTGTGACTAACTCCATGTGGTGCCTGTCCTAGCTCCCTACCTTGTCATTCTGCAGTGTGACCATCCCCATGTGGTGCCTGTCCTAGCTCCCTACCTTGTCATGCTACAGTGTGACTAACTCCATGTGGTGTCTGTCCTAGCTCCCAACCTTGTCATGCTACAGTGTGACTATCACCATGAGGTGCCTGTCCTAGCTTCCTACCTTGTTATGCTACAGTGTGACTATCACCATGTGGTGCCTGTCCTACCTTGTTATGCTACAGTGTGACTATCCCGATGTGGTGCCTGTCCTAGCTCCCTACCTTGTCATGCTACAGTGTGACTATAACCATGTGGTGCCTGTCCCAGCTCTCTCTTGTCATTCTGCAGTGTGACTATCCCCATGTGGTGCCTGTCCTAGCTCCATACCTTGTCATTCTGCAGTGTGACTATCCCCATGTGGTGCCTGTCCTAGCTCCGTACCTTGTCATTTTGCAGTGTGACCATCCCCATGTGGTGCCTGTCCCAGCTCCCTACCTTGTTATGCTACAGTGTGACTATCCCCATGTGGTGCCTGTCCTAGCTCCCTACCTTGTCATGCTACAGTGTGACTAGCACCATGTGGTGCCTGTCCTAGCTCCCTACCTTGTCATTCTGCAGTGTGACTATCACCATGTGGTGCCTGTCCTAGCTCCCTACCTTGTCATTCTGCAGTGTGACAATCTCTTGCTGTGCCTGTCCTAGCTCCCTACCTTGTCATTCTGCAGTGTGACAATCTCTTGCTGTGCCTGTCCCAGTTCCTCGCTGTAGAAGGACCGGGAGATGTTGGTCGTCTCATTCATCTGCTCCTTCACCAGATCCTCAAGCTGCTTGACATGCTCTCTCAACTGACGCTCGGCATTCTGGGACAACTCAAGGTCTGCCTGAAGATGGCTTATCTGTAACCATGACAACAAATAGTTAAAATGGCTTTTCGATTTAGCTGGAAGTTCCACATTAAGCAGCACGCCTCCACTACAGTTTTATAATTAACCATGACAACTGAACTCTATTATGAAGCATACATGTACAGTACGGTACAACCTGTTTTCTAAACTGTCCAGCTTCCTGGTGAAGCTTTGCTTCAAGTTCGTCAGTGATTCTCTCCCTTTGAACTGCCATCTCCTGTTTGAGAGACATGATCTCTTCATTGTACCACTTCTCCAGACTGGCTTTCTGGTCGTACTTCATCTGCAGACTATACAGCTCCTGCTCCTTGGCCTGAACACACAAGACAACAGACATGGTCAAACATCATCATAACTCATGTTAACAACATCAGTACTTTAACTTCATCGTTTTCTAACTTTTGTGCTGCAGCCAACAATATTCCAGCTGTATCACGGCAAGAAAACAGTTTGGGCAAGTCAAGGGCAGTGGTTCACAGCATCATGACCCAGGCTGTTCATGTTCAATAACACACAATCTGTCTGGTCATGCTACAATACACAAGGAATCGGAAACATAAAACAGTGAGTATGTAACCCAGTACTAAGAGACAACACGATAGTGAGTGAGTGAGTGAGTTGGGTTTAACGCCGCTTTTAACGGTATTCCAGTTATATCGTGGCGTGTCAGCTTAATGTGGGAGGAAAGCACGAAAGGAGGAGGAAAAACGTTTACCACTTTGGTGAAACCCACGAGCATGGGTATGGTGCTGACAAACCTAGAAACAATCGGGGCGAACCTTGATTCAAACCCATAATCATAGGTTTCTGGCGTGCCCAAGGGATGCAAATCTGCATAGTGAAACGCAGCGCCTTAGGCGACTGGGCCACCCGTGCCCCCCGACAATATGATAAAGATGAGAGCATACCGCTGAAAACATGGAAACAGAAGCAATAAAACAGACCGCAACCTCCCAAACTAGGCATGCACAGAACAAGAAGGAAGTTGTCAGGAGGATCAACAAACAGTGAAAATATATACATCTTACCGCACTAATATAGAAAAGTCTACATGTGTATTAATATATTAGTGCTGTACCATGTATATTCACTTGCTGTTTGTTGATCCTCGCGACATGAGGGTCAACTTCCTTCCTGTTCTGTGCATGCCTTGTTTGAAAGGCTGCAGTTTGTGTGTTTCAGTGCTGCCGTTTCCATGGTTTCGGCAGCTTTCTCTCATCTGTATAATGTTGTTTCCTATTTTGGGTTGCATAATCTAATTCCTTGTGTATTGTAGACATATAACAGTTTTCTTACTGCAGTCTGTCAGTTTTCATAGTACGGCTGAAACTTTAGTCACCAAAATCAGCCTTTCATGCCGAATTGTTTTTTAAAAAGGTCTATACACCAGTTAAGAAATTGCCAGTACACTGACCCAAGGAAATAAAAGCATTGAATACCTAAAAGAAAACTACAGAAAACTGCGTTCATAATGAACACGCTTACAATGAACTGACGGATATAACTGTGTTTTGGCTTCCCTCTAATTGCTGTACATTTTATCATGTAACACACAAAAACAACATTGCAGACATAGCGAACTTACTTTGTAGTCCTGGCATACTGTCAACGACAATGTTTATGTTTATGTTTATAACGAACTGTTAATTTCAGAGATGGTCACGTGTCACTAATCAGCCTATCAAAACAGCTGTGGCCATGCGCAGCAAAACAAAGGGGCAGTAAAGAGTGAGCGATATCATGGCAGGGGACACCAGAAATGGGCTTGACACATTGTACCCATGTCGGGATTAGAACCTGGGTTTTCGGCGTGACAAGTGAACGCTTTAACCACGAGGCTACCCGACCACCCCAGCAGTAAAGAATTGAAGGCAAGTGATTAACTGGATTTAGTACTGGCACCTTCTCAATTTACACCCTCAATTAACGATTTTTTTTACTTATCTTGCATTACTCCTTAAGGCATCTGTATCGGACGGTTTGGAGGTGGGTAAACCTTCAGAAATACAGAAAAAACCTCAATAATTCACACCCTGAAAACACGACACAAGTTGGTCGATAAACCATGAAGCGGAATAGTTCTGAAAAACACCATTATGGTACGCCTTTGACATCCTTGAGACCCACATCGCGAAGATAATGACTAGCGAAAAATTGTCTCCGACCTCCGAAAACATCCTTCCATAGTTGTTATAATAGAACAGTTGCTGTGTTAAGCCATGGTAGAGGCTAGCGCCCTGATCTCATGAGGGTCATTCCCTCTCTGGTGATCCAGTTTGGCGATCTCATAAGCCTGAAGCATGAGTCGGCGTAACCATAGGGATATGGTGTTGCGACTAACTTCGGTCGTTGGCGTAGGAGATACAGTATAAATCACCACTCCTCGAACCACGCCTAGTCTTGGAGCGGGGGATGAAAACTCACAGTGCTCGCCCTGGGCAAAGGAGAAGTTCACCTTCATCTTGGCCCCCACAATAGTTGATATTGGTGGGATGGTGAAGAAACGATCGGGTTGGCCTGGGTTTTTTTTGCAATAAAATCCCAGCACAACCCGAGATGTACCGTCCTGTGTGTCCCCTGCTCAAAGCATACCCGGGTCATGTCGATCGCATGTAGCTCGCTCACACGTGCCGCCGTGGCTACAGCCAAGAAAAATATTGTTTTCTTGGTGAGGTCATACAACGAGGATGCATAGAGAGGCTCGAAGGAGGGCCCTCGCAAACCTCGAAGTAGGACATTCAAATCCCAAGCAGGTGGGCGGAACATGGTCTTCTGATCCTCAAACCTGAATGAACGTAGTAGGGCCTGTAGTCCCCAGACCTGTAGCCCCCATCTTTCGTTTTCCGGAACAGCCAACACTGTGTTAAGTGCAACCAAATACATAGGAATGGTGGTACCTTTCTATGTGTACGCAGATGTAGCAGGTATTTGGCTAGGAATTGTGGTGACACAGTCGTAGGGCATTGAACCCGTATACCACCCAAGCCTGCGGATCTGGTAACAGGGAGACATACGCCATGAGTTGGTGGTGCATCTTGCAAGTCGAGACTGATCAAGGAATCGAACACCTTTATGCTGGTTCTGAGCAGTCTCAACATGGTGAAGCGGAAGTTGAGAGGACGCCTGCGCTTGAAGTCAGAATCCCAGGTAGATGTTGTGTCCTTTTTATCCATCCACCCTGTTACCAGAGGAAGGCACTGATACGAGACAGTCCGCTTCCCGATGGGGTACTTGCACTAAGCTGAGGTGTGTATTCCATTCTACCGAGGAATCCCCATCTTCGCCATTTGAAGAGTATGACGAATCAGAATGGTATTGACGTGTTTGCCTAGACAGTGATCGGCTTCTGCTTCAGTGCGTAGCGCTACCTCTGACAGAAGGCATGGATGAACCACCTAGTGATAGGGAGTCATGCGTCGATGTACATGTACGCGCAGGCGCACTAGCACTGCCCAGCAATGAATGCACTGTACTATGACATGCAATAGGCGTACTGTAGACGTTAGGTGCCGAGGTAGGCGCTAAGCCCATTGCCATGGTTGTAACTGACGCAGGCTCTGATACATAGGCATAGGCGTGGGCGCAGGATACAGGTGTGCCATAACCTGCTGCCACATGGACTGCACAGAGTTTTGCATTCAATTAGTGTCCTGGAACGGTATTGATGCCTGAGCGTACATCTGCTGCGCTGGATAAGTTGTTGGCGCTTAGCTGACCATGCATTGCCTGTGTAACATTGCATGCTGTTAGCCGTGGGGCTGATGTTATTGTAGAGGCGTTTGTTTAGTAGGTAGTCTCTGCGCTTGGCACTGGTCCGAGACACAAAGCTCATTGGTGCCGACTTGATTATGGCTTGCGCCTGAGCAACTCCCATCTAAGCAATTACGATACTCACAATATCCTCCAGTATTGTTGATTTCGGCGGGGGGTGCACTTTTGCAGTCACAGTGATGGGAGCCTTATTGCCCACCGATGACAATGGCTGCATGGTAATGACAGAACCACCGCCGTCGCTTTCTAGCAATTGTGACATCTTTCTCACCACACGACGGGATTGATGCAAAATGAGTAACCTGCCTATATATTGTAAAACTCGCTGGAGAGAGATTTACACAAAATTTACATTCAGAATTTGGTGAAAAGAAAAAACAAATCAGTCATATATCAAACTTTACTTTTTATTTGTTGTTATTGTTATCACATTCAAAGGAAACTTCCTTCTCAATATCAATAGTTATCACAATAGTGATTTCCAGACCAATAGTCATCCCTAGTAAGTACTCAATGGTGCAAAACATGTATCAGTAGCCATGAGACAACCATCCTCTCTATCTCCAGGGTTCGCATTTTGGTAAAACGTACAACCTATCGAAAATATCCCACCCTTGATTTACATTAACACTTGACTGACCAATCAAATGTCGGGATAAGGGAAAGGGAGGTAACTCGTATTACCTAGAAACCAAAGCCACCACTAGTTTTAACGGACATGAAGACATCGTTTCCAAAAAAATATTTATTTATTTTTTAGGGCTTTATTTTGGATGTCAGTCACTTTTTCAATGTTGAAGTTTTCGCAAACTTGATCATAATCAATAGGACTGGCCCCATGTTGTTGATATTGCCAACCCAACATTGCGGCTGGTTTGTAACTCGCATTATGATTGGAACGTTAGACCTAGCAGCGTAGCTAATCAAACTGGCAACTGGTAATCAAGGGTGGGAGATCAGAGGTTGCGAGAACTTCGGGGATGCATCCAGAGGCTCGTGTAGGTTTAGCAAACTGCAAGCCCTGGAGGTATAGAGGTTGCGAGACAATAGAGGTGTCACGATAAATCGAAATATCCATATATTGCTATTGGGAAGCACTTAAAGTCAATAAATCAATTGTTAAATCAGTTTCTGATCAATAGTATCGATTTCAGTTAGGAATATCAATAGTTTCGATTGTACTAAATATATCAATAAAATACTGCATGCAATGCTTTACGATTTTGTTTTTCTTTTGATCATGAGTGGTAGTAATTTACACATGAATTTTCTTTTTCTTAAATTATCAGGGTAAAGAAAAAACAAATCAGTCATATCTCAAACTTTACTTTTTATTTGTTGTTATGGTTATCACATTCTTAGGAAACTTCAGTTCCAAGATTTAATTCAACTCTAAAATCCATCTAAAATGATACACTGAAAACTATCAATATTTATAGCAATAGTTGCTTCCAATATCAATAGTTATCGCAATAGTTTCTATCAATATCAATAGTTATCGCAATAGTGATTTCCAGACCAATAGTCACCCCTACGAGACAACCATCAAGGTGTGACCATACCTCCACTTTCTTGGAATAGTTCTTAGCAACATCTTCAATTTGCTCCTTCAGCTGTGAGTTTTCTTCCAGGAGAGCCTTCCCAATTTCTACAGCTTTCATCAAGTTGCCATCTTTCTGAGCCAGCTCCTCCTTGAGGATGGAAACATCACTGTCTTCCATTGTGTGTCAGTCTGAAAACAGGGCACGGAAAGTGTCAGTTAAAGAAATGAATACAGCTGGAAGTCATGGAGGGTCTGACATCTGAGGGTCATGGAGCAAACATCTGAGGGTCATTAAGCAAACATCTGAGGGTCATGGAGCAAACATCTGAGGGTCATTAAGCAAACATCTGAGGGTCATTAAGCAAACATCTCAGGGTCATTAAGCAAACATCTGAAGGTCATTAAGCAAACATCTCAGGGTCATGGAGCAAACATCTCAGGGTCATTAAGCAAACATCTGAGGGTCATGGAGCCAACATCTGAGGGTCATTAAGCAAACATCTGAGGGTCATTAAGCAAACATCTGAGGGTCATTAAGCAAACATCTGAAGGTCATATAGCATATACCACTTATCTTAGCCAGGCAGGCAAACAATTTATGATTTCATATGCTAATCGGCATGTCTATCAAGCAGAAAGCAGTTACAGCAAACTGATGTAGATTTAAGGATATCATTTTCAAGCAGTGACATTACCATGATTACCCACCATCATGCACATGATATAACATGATATAACATGATATAACATTCTATGCATATCACATGCATAATGCATCACAAATTACACATTGAATAAATAGTCTAAATAATCTGGTATGAGTTGGAAACATATTTCATTTTTTGAGCAGATCAAAAATCTGGTTTTCAGTAAGAGATTTCACCTTGGCAGTCCCATTGTTTAATCTACATACGTCTCAGTGTGAGTGAGTTGGATTTCATGCCGCTTATTCCACTTATATCATGACGTGTCAGCTTAGTGTGTGGGAGGTAAGCCGTAAGTGATGCAGTTCTCAGATGTATGATGCAGACAACCCTTGTAACATAATCGGGGAGAACCATGATTCGAACCACGATCATAGGTTTCGTGCATACCCATGCAATACAACTCGACACAGAGAATTATGGCTCCTTAGACGACTAGGCCAACCTGCTCCCCATCTCGGTGGGTTTATGTATGATTATGATTACTATTATCATGATTATGAATCTTGAAATTTAATTGCTTAATCCATATGATGCGACGAAACAATACATCTCAATGTTGACCCCCAAATCATAGAACTGACACTGACCTCGAATATTGACTCTTCACATGATCAGTATTGACCTGTCACGTGATGAATATTGACTCGTCTGCTAGAAAACAAGATGGCGTCTGGTAGTAACTTTTTATGGTTCACAGGTAAGTTACTGTAATGAAACAATGGACGGTTTAAAGGCTTCATAAACTTCTCGGTATTACAAAACAAACCATTACTTTTCTTCACTTTATTCAGTACTTGTAGGCCAGGGGCCTTTTTGTACAAACGAATGCAATTTAGGTGCAAATAGTATAAAATATAACACATTTCTTTCCTTTTTTAAACAAAAGCAGTTTTAACATAATTGCATATTATCAAAGTTGGAGTATTTGTGTTCTTACAGCATTGAATGGGATAAAACAAGTATTTTGCTGTATTCATATCGTAATAGGGTCGTGCAATGACAGTAATGTTTTAAACTTCAGAATATTTGGAAAGATGTACAATTCAGATTTTATGTAGCTTTGCCTAAGATGGCTATAAGCTGGGCAAATTAACAAAAAGTGAAATTCATTTTCGATATGGTTTAAGTTACCAACTTTACATTTTCTAAATTCACAAGGAATACATGTATTATCATGATTATAATGTCGTCCACATTCAATTTCGAAATTGTGACAACTAAGCCGAAAACGAGTCAACATGGTCCTGAATTTATTTACAGTAACAAAACTCAAATAGTTCTCACATAAAATGGATATGTTAAACTGTGCATAATAAGCCATTTTGGGGCTTTCGGATAGATCGCTATGCCAAACCTGAAAAAAGTTTTAACTGTTGACGTAACATATTTAAAAATATGTTTTTATGACCACATGTTGGAAAGTACCAGACATCACCAAATTCTAATCTAACAATAACAGTTTAAGTTTCATTTCCCAATTTACGTGGCAATGATCATCATACAACCAAAATAGATTGTATCATTTTGGGGGTAAACGAGATTCCTGCATATTGAAAACAGACAGCCGATATTTGACACATTTTAAAACTGCAATCGACTAAACAGAATATCTACCACATGCTCCTAACATCCCGTTATTTAAAGTTCATAACTTTACAGTTAATAGTTGCTTACAGTTACAGGCATACAATTGAACTTTTTCTAGTGGTTCTATGTCACTGAACCCCCAAATTTCATCCCCGTATATAAATACTGGTGTTATCTTTGCAGGCGCGATTAGTCTTGATGAGGTCAATATGCGAAAACGACCTGAGGAACCAACCCCTTCCGCAATCTGACCTTACCTCAGCTTTTCGTTATGCCTTTGTCGGGTGACTTCTGACATGTGTTTTTGAGATTTGTGTAAAGCAATATTTAGGATGAATGAGTGAGTGAGTTCCAGTATTCCAGTTATATCACGGCGTGTCAGCTTAATGAGGGAGGAAAGCCCCAAGTGATGCAGGTCATAGGTTTCTGGCATGACCCAAGTGGGAATGGTGAAGTGAATATTGTTGAATGCCACAGCAAGCAATATTCAAGTAGAGAATGACAGCCTTCTCCGATGTTACCACTTTGGAGAGTCCCACAAGCACTGCTATGGTGCTGACAAACCAAGCATCACAACATGGCAGAGTGGAACTCAATCCTGGCACAACCAAGGGAGGCAACTCTGTCACACACCAGACTGGGCCACAAATGCCCTCACCAATCCAATGGAAAGTTTAAATACAATTCAGTGCACATAAGGATGGTGCTATTGCTAACCTCTTTCCTTGCACAATATGACTAACTCCTTCATTTCTGAGGGGAAAGGAATGGAGCCATATTTGACAAAACAATGTGGCTTTTGCTGTTGTCATGTAGATTTATACAGTTTGTTTTCTTTTAATTGCACACTCAGCAATAATCAGTCTATTTCAGGGCAATCTGTAAATAATTTGGTTTGGACTAGACAATCCAGTGATTGACATCATGAGCATCAATTAAGGCAATTGGTACACAATGACCATGATGACATTCATCAACCAAGTCAGCGAGGCTGATCATCCGATCCCGTGAGTTGTCTTTTAGACAGTTAACCAGACCAGCGACAAGTCAGCCTGTCAAAGATTACAACTCATTCCACAAATTTGAAAACAAGAATGGTCTTAGGTGACCTTTAGGGACCAGTTCAAAAGTTTAATTCTGAAAATGTTGAATTTCCAGAGTTTAGAGGCCTCTCTCATGCATTCTTGTGGTTTGTCTTGCTTTATCAGAATGTTTTTAGGTGGAGTTTATTTTCTAGATGTTAAAAATCATTTGTAGGGTTTAATATATAACATCTGTCATTCTGTATTACGCACTGCACTAGATGAACTTCCTCCTATAGCCGGCAGCGATGAAACCCCACCTGGTGAAGGACAGGATGTATTTAATGACAACTACTAACTGCATAATATTGAAAATAGGATCCGTTCAGATTAGTTACATGTACCCAAATAAAACATTGAGAAATCGAGTAAGTTGATTCTGTCATATGGAAAACTTGCAGGGCCATTAACACGATGTAGTTAAAATGGACATACCGTATTCGACATAATCAGCGCCCCGCTCTAATAAGCGCCAACGGCGATATATGGTAATTATTGGCTAGTGAACAATCCCAATTAGCATGATTAGCACCCCTTCCGATTGATCAATGTACGCAAGACTTATTTATTCATGTATAATACGCACACGTGTGTTATAAGCATCCTTAATTATGGGGAATTAAATTCTGGAAAATTATATCTGTCGAATATAAACATTTCAGGCAGCCAGCACAAACCAAGAAATTTACAATCTTTCAACATGTTCAAAATGTTTTTTCTCTCACCCAATTAATATTCCAATAAGAGTCCCTTATTTCTAATTTTAAGAGTGCCCTGGGCGCTTATTACGTTGAATACAGTAATAGCTTTTCGGGTGGCCATTTTAACTTTATCTTTTGATGCCATTCTGACACGAGACTGTTTTGACACGCACACACACGCACGCCTCCGCGCACGCACCCACAACACACCAAAAAAGTTTTCAGAAATTTAGAGTTTTATCCGACATAGAACTTTTGAACTGGTCCCTTTGCATGATGAGTGTACATGGAGGGATGACACTACCCATGGCCTAATGGCCTGAACGAACAAACAAAAACATGTCACTATCTTTGAACAAAATGTTAAAATTTGCATTTCAGTTAACCTGTAGTCAACTGTCCCATCAGTTATCATGGACGCTGTGTGATATAGTCATCAGCCTAACTGCTAACATTGATTACTCATTAGCAATAATCCAAGCTAAAATGCCAGCATTGTCACTTGTGAATAACTTTACATATTAAAGAGAACAGGCCTGTACACTAAAAAAATCAATGGATATTTTTTTCCATCCATACAACAGATGTGGCGAAGACAAAGAGAGTTACACAATATGAAATTATCAATAATCTCTTAAACGCGAGGCTATGTGCATAATAAGAAATAAATCTCTATTCAATTTCAAATCCTCCTTCACATGGATGAGTGTGCTGGGTGGGACATTTCTTTCAGTGATCTTCATAAATGCCACATAGACTGATAAAATATCTATATATATGTAGCAACTTCAACGTCACAAGACCTAAGCTTAGTCCCACTGTGACTCGTTAAGTTTAAATTAAATTAACACACATAAATTGCAGCAACATCACACCCAACAACCTCTTATTGATAAATGCAACCTAATATTTACGTCTACCTGCACAAGGTGCATGTCAAAAAAATGCAATTACTATGTCATTGCGTTGTCAGTTTCATGACACATGACAGTCATCAGAGATGTAAGATTTTTCTTATTTAGACTCGCTTATGCATCTGTGTTTCAACTTTGATAAGTTTATGGGACCAGGGTCCAAACGTTCAGACAACTATCGCAACTAGCGTTTCATGTCAACATGCACCTTGTGGAGGTGATATCAAGTTCCTTAAATCATGCCCTCATCAGGTCTCATCACCCGAAAAACATAAAATCAATGTTTTTCACCTTTACAATAATTCCATTTCCATGCTTTTGATGAGCTCCAAACTGATTATAACACAACAAAACAGTGCCTTGCAATTTTTGACACTGACCAATATTTGTCAGTGGTCGAAAGGACCAGCACATAGAAGACTCTTGACTGTTGGAACTCTACTGAACACAATGGTGCTGACCCAAAAATGACCCAAAAATGTTTTAAATGGTATTACTTCATTCTAATTCAATCTCTATGTTTACCAAATGCCAGTAATAAAAGACAAGTTAATGCTGGTTAACTTCAGAAGTTCAAATCGGAGTGTGTAATTAGATCAAGAGACCAGTCAAGGTAACACTGTACCACACAGGGTTGTTTAGGCTGCTGGTCTTGTTTAGAGTTTAGTGTCGATGTATCGATGATTTAAAAAAAACAGTACAAACTTAAATTACTTTGTTATTTTCCAAAATAACAATAGTCCACCGGACCATCATTTATTTAATGTTACTGGTCCTTTAATAAATACACTAGACTTGGACCAGCAGACCAGTGTTAGTGATATAGCTGCCTGCTCGCTATCCCCTGGCTGGAAACATTCTTTTTGGGACAGGTGAAATTTATTCCTACCTATGCGACTGTCAAGTAGAAAATTGAAATGCTACACTGACAATGAATTATTTTTGACCGAGACAGTGATATGTTACTCACTTACCGGAGACTAAGAGCTACCTTTGTGATTCTACAGATGTAGATGTCAAGTCACAAAGTGAAGTAACTCTGAGAAAAACGATAATCATGATTATGATTATCAACTCTGTCATATATTGACAAATGCAGCTTATAACATTCAAGACAGGCAACAGATATTAATGGGTCACCACCCGGGCTGGTTTTCAGACACTGCACCAAAACATTTTCAAATAGGTAACTGATTTTCAAAACCACCATTTTCAAAACAGACAACATGAAAATACAAGTTGAAAGCTTTGTATGAGCTGAAGACTGGATAGGTTTAACTCAGTGATGAATCAGAAAACTGCAGCATCCTCTTGTCAATGGAAATTAAACATTTATGCAAAATAAGGATACTTAGCAGCATCTATTGTAATCAATACACTAAAACAGTTAGTTCTTGCTAAATATTGATGTAAATATAGGCATTAAGCTGTAGCTGCTGAACCAAACCAAAACAATAAAATATCACTGAGGGGAAGTTAGCTCACCTGGCATGAATAAGCAAATGTTTGGCAAAACACATAGGCATGATCATTTTTCCACCAAATGAGCACGGAACTGGCGAGTACCGGACAGATATTTCAAACCAATAAGTACTGCACTGCTCGTTTGTAGTGAGTGAGTGAGTGAGTGAGTTGGGTTTAACATCGCTTTTAACAGTATTCCAGTTATATCGCGGCATGTCAGCTTAATGTGGGAGAAAAGCCCGAAGAGATGCAGGTCTCAGACGTTTACCACTCAGGTGAAACTCACGAGCACGGGTATGGTGCTGACAAACCTAGAAACATAATCGGGGCGAACCGGGGTTCGAACCCATTATCATAGGTTTCTGGCGTGTCCCAGGGAAGCAACTCTGCACAGCGAATCGCGGCGCCTTAGACGACTGGGCCACCCGTGCCCATGCTCGTTTGTAGATCTGATAAGTACTGGTATAACATTGGTAAGATCATGTGTTGTACATTCATAGTTTGCTGCCAAACTCATGTAAACATAACTGAGACGACAGTTTTCACCAGCACAATACACCAATATGGCATCTATCTGGAGCAGTGATAAACGTTAATCCAGATGCCAAGTATGGACCAACTCAGGACCCATATATACACAAGAAGACCTTCCATTTGTCAAAATATTGGTTCATTTTTAAGAAGAAAGAAAACATCAATCTTGATGACAGCCCTATCAATATTCTGACGAAGAAATAGTTTTTTAACGTGTGGATGGATGTAAAAAACCTCTAGCATTAATAGGTAGCTATACTCCTCAGCGAGTTGAGAATGATAACTGGAATGCACACTGATCCACTGGTCGGGGAACTAATTAACTGTTTTTAAGCAGATACTAATGTATGGATAAGTGTGTATATAAATGCATACTTGGATAATATCTAACATTTGTATTTTATACATAAATGTCTGATATACAGATATATGTGAAAAGTTAAAAGTTTCTTTTGCAAGTGTGATTTTTGTAGTTGTATCATCTTAGCTTTCTACGGCATAAAAGATACACACAAGTTCTCAGAGCAAACCTGTACATACCTTAGTCAGTGTTAATTTACATCTCATTCTCCAGTGTCATTGCTCTTCCGAACATCAAGCAGATTAGTGATGTTTGTTTAAATTTGAGGATTATAACATCTCTATGCTGCAAACAGCTAATTCCATTAAAAAAAACCAGGTTACTTTTAACAGTGTTCACAAAACGTTTTAAACACAGCACATGATGGCTGGTTTTTCATGGAAACTTCTAACATCTGACAATTTACAGGACGCCTAAACTGAACTTTTTAGACAAAGATGATCAAATAAATTCTTTACTGTTGGTGCACACCTTTAATGAGATTACTGCACACCATACTGCTGATCCAGGATAGACGGGAGGGTAAGATATTTACTTGCTGCTCAAACTTGCGAATCACAATAGAAGTATGACAAAAATTTCTACAATAAATATGACAATAACATTAGCTATAACAAGGTCAAGGGAGCCTTGTCATAGTTATACCATCAGCCAAAAATAATCTCAGTAGGATTAGAATCAGTACATTATGGTTTCCAGAAGAGGATTGCTGTCCCCACACAGGGAGTTACTAGAGGCAGATCCCACTGGGGTCCCTCTGGTATAGCTGGCAGATATGTAATAGAGGTAGAAGTTTTGTAAGAATTATAGAACAATAGTTATCATTGTTCTAAATAATTCTAAGAATACTACCTCTATTGCATACGATTTACACCCTCCCACCTCCCCAATTCATCTTCCTCTCGGAGGAAAAAAAGTGATATGATCGCCATTGTGATGTCATGGCGTGGGTAGTTATGAGACTACTTGGCAGCAACTAATTGTGTGATTGACAGTGAAGAGGACGCCTGTTGAAAATCTGAAAATTTTAGTTGGCATGATTGAAGCCAAAATACAGGATTTATGGCAGATATGTCATAAAGGTAGAAGTTTCATAAGAATTAGCCATGTTTCGAATACATTCACATACTGCTGAGCCAAATCAACTTTTCAAAATATCACTTAAGGCTAGTTAGCTCACGTGGATTGAAAAAGCAAATGTCCGGCTGAAAACATAGGTATGATATATTATTAATCCAAAGGGCGAGTGTTGGCAACTCAGTTCCAGTATATACACAAGATCTTAGATTTTTTAACTTAATATATTAGAAGAAAAAAACCCATCAATCTTGATGACAGCTCAATCAATATTCTGGAGATGAACATGAGTTTGACACATCCTACAACTAAAATGGATTGCTAATCAACTTCATCCACTCAATAGAGTCTAGCCTGATTCTAGTAGTATTTCATTTCATCCAGTAATGTATGAGCAGGCTGAGATATATACCACTCTTAACAATATTCCAGCAATATCATGGTGCAGACACTATTGAACACATAAATGTTTGGCACAAATTGGAGTCATTGAGACGTGTCAAGTGCAAATGGCTTATTTAGATTATTTATTTTTTTAAACATCTCCTTAAATTGGTATGCTAGTTTTCACAGTGACTCCATTGATTTATTAAGTTCGCATGATTTCCTTGCTTTCAAGCAATATTCCAATGGTGTGGGAAATCGACCCTAGGGTTAGAGTTCAGGTCAGTTATATCATTACTGTTATATAACTTATATAACACATGCACCAGCGCAACCTATTATTGAAAGGTGCAACGTAATACTCATGTCTACATGCACCAAGTGAAGTAAAAGAAATTCAAACTTGTGTCTGGCTCACCCTTACTTTTCCAAACAACTATGATCTTTGAACACACTCAACACCTTCAATACCCTTGAAGATACGGGTGAGAAAAGGTCTGCAGGAATGAATGCTTGTTGTAACAGGCGACTAGGGGATTGGGTGGTCAGCATGGTCAGACTCGCTGACGTGGTTGATACATGTCATCGTATCTCAATTGCATGGATGTTCATGATATCAATCACTGGATTGTCTGGTCCAGACTCGATTATTTACAGACCGCCATCATACAGCTGGAATATTGCTGAGAGCGGCGTTAAACAAACAAAACAAATAAACATTATCTTCAAGCTTTATATACCATACAACATCACCAATCCTTGTGATATGTATAATTTGTCATGGTTTCTTGGGCTTGACGTCATCAAAATGTGGACACTTGTAGACTATGTGCATGTTACTATACCTCATTAATTGATGTCCAGTAAAGTTTGCTTATAATGAACTAAAAGGGACCATTAATTTTATTTTGTTATACCCATTCAACCCATTTACCCATTTCAACTAAATATCCTCATTCTTGTCGTCACATTATATAGACAAAACATATTCACTTCAAAGGCTACAGCCTAATCACTGTGTTACTTTTGTTAATTGAGTGTAAATTGAGAAGGTGTCAGTACTTAACCCAGTTAATCACTTGCCTTCAATTGTTTATTGCCGCTTTGAACACGTGGCCAGATGTTTGAATTGGTGACTCATGAGCAGCTCAGAGATTAACAGTCCGTTATTAACATAAGTAGGGGTGACTATTGGTCTGGAAATCACTACTGCAATAACTATTGACATTGAAAGAAACTATTGTGATAATTATTGATATTGCAAGCAACTATTGCCAAAAATATCGATAGCTTTCAGTATATCATTTTAGATGGATTTTAGAGTTGAATTAAACCTTGGAACTGAAGTTTCCTTTGAATGTGATAACAGTAACAACAAATAAAAAGTAAAGTTTGAGATATGACTGATTTGTTGTTTTTTTACCCTGATAATTTAAGAAAAAGAAAATTTATGTGTAAATTACTACCACTCATGATCAAAAGAATAACATATTTGTACAGCATTGCATGTAATTAATTGATGTATTTAATACAATCGAAACTATCGATATTCCTAACTGAAATCGATACTATTGATCGGAAACTGATTTAACAATCGATTTATTGACTTTAAGTGCTTCCCAATAGCAATATATCAATATTTCGATTTATCGTGACACCCCTAAACATAAGCCTTATCGTTGACAGGGTACATACAGGACCACAAACTGACTTCGCTATTTAAGTTATTTTGTTACAAGCATGTTCGTTACATCCATCATTATATACTCACCACCAAAAGAAACGTCCATAGAAACATATAGAGAACTACGTACAGTGAGAAGAGATGTTTCCAACATCTGCCACTTAATGGCAAAACTAAAGCCACCCTGACACTTGCACGATTTTTGTCCCTGCAATGCCGCGCAATGCGTCGTGGCATGGCGTGCCATTTCGGTGGCACGCAGCGGAGCGTGAAGCCGCTTTTGTGCCCTGTTCGCGCACTGTACACGCATAAGTTACGCTATGTCTACTCAATGCACGGCTAAAAATGGGCCGCATTGAGACGCAATGGCACGACTTGTTTACGTATAGGTTAAGTATTGTTCACGCATTGTTCACGTCTTCCGTACCGCAATGTCCCGCAGTGTCATGTACGACACGCATAGTTCCCGCTGTTTTCCCGCATCTCCACGCATTGCCCCGACGACTTCGCCCATGCGTGAAGACGTCGTGGCAATTTTTGGTCACGCTTTGTCCTGCTTGGCGGCACGCTTCAAATCTCGCTATTGGCGTATGTATATAAACTCCAAATAGAAGAGATGCTTCGTTCCTCGACTCGCTGTGGACGATACAACATGCTGAATACCAGAGACACTGCTATTGCAGAACAGAGAAGGTGTATCTGGCAGCTGCAGAACTATTACTTCTTGAAGAGCAGGAGAAAAGGCAGCAAGAGGAAAAGCATGAGAAAGAAGAGACAACCCTAACTAGAACAAGGAAAGCAAGGACAGGGTGGGTTAGGGAATGGCTGGCTAGAAGACATGAGTTCGGACATTATGATCAGCTATTGAGTATTGACAGAACTCCTTAAGGAAGATCCCAGAGGCTACAGGAATAACCTGAGAATGACACCTGACCTGTTCCAAGAGATGGTGGAGAAGTTAACCCCTCACCTTAAGAATGAGACCACATTCATGAGAGTACCGCTTGAAGTTGAACTCAAGCTGGCTGCCACCCCCCGCTTCCTAGTCACTGGAAATTCCTATCCAAGTCCACAGTACAGCTTCAGAGTTGAAGAAAGTACAATCTGCAAGTTCTTACCAGAGGTGTGCAAAGCCATCATTGAGGTCTACAAGGACGGAGTGCTCAGCTGCCCCAAAACTCAAGAAGAATGAAAGGAAGTTGCTGAGATGTTCAGCTCCAGATGGAACTACCACAACTGTCTGGGGGCCCTGGACGACAAGCAAGTTGCTATGAAGAAGCCACCCAAAGCAGGCTTCCTCTATCATAATTACAAGGGCTTCCACGGCATTGTACTCATAGCTGTTGCAGATGCTGGATATAAGTTCTTGTATGTTGATGTTGGGGCAGAGGGTGGTGCCCCATTGAGCCAGTCCTTCTGTCTCTTGTCATACAACTGTGGGTAGTCTTTTACATATTCTGCTAATTTCATGGTACCCTCTTCTGTCCACTTATACTCAGGAATTTCTTTCTTGGACACTCTGATTCTCTTCTTCTGTTTTACTGTGGGCTCTTCTTCACTTGACAGTTCTATTCAAGTCTCTGTAAAACATCCACACTTGAGCAGGAGGAAGGAGGAGAAAGATCCCTCTCCCTGTCTGCAATCTGTCTCTTTCTCTGTCTCTGGCCTGTCCTCTTCCTGTCTCTTCTGCACTGGTCTTCCCCTTCTTCTACGGACTTTCTCCTTGTAAGGCATGTTGTCCGTTTGCTGGCAAGTTGCAGAATGACCAGGACCCGCTTACATACGCACTGACGCGAGCGCCGTCGTCACTTATTGGTCGGGAACTACGCGCGAACAATGCGTAAACAATTCGTGAGCAGTTCGTTCATTGCGCGAATGGTTCGTGACGTGCGCGAGCTATGAGTGAGCTGGACGTTCCATGATTACGTGAACAGAGTGTGTAGTGGATTTCCATGGCACGCATTGACACGCACCGTCGGCAGTGTTCGCGCCGAGTTCGTACAGTGTTCACGCATGGTTCACGCAAGTGGCACGCACATTGCAAATTGATGCGTGCCAAATTTTTGAACATTTTGAACTTCTCTCTACGACATGGCACGCACCCTTCACACACTCCTCACGCTCGTTCCCGAAGACTTTAATCATTGGCACGCCAAAGTGCGAACCATTGCGGGAACGAAAATCGTGCAAGTGTCAGGGTGGCTTAATTGTTACCACGAGCGTTCATGCATTCATGAGCATCAGTTCCAACAACATAACAGTATGCTCTTTTGTACATCGAACCAATCTAAAGTCTTTTGAAGATGAGTAATTCTTCATATATTAACCAATATGTATGGTATTCATGTTTCTTTTGTCGGTGTCACAAATAGTGATAGGCCCAAATAATGTACATATGAGTCTTGGGAACACAAACAAGCATCGCTATTTGAATCAGTGAAACTAATAAAAATGTAGAATGTACTTTCCATATAAAGAACATTTCTGTTCTGATAAAATACACACTCAAAATGCAAAGTCAGTGGTTGATTTTCTGTAAACAAACATTTAAAGCCCCAACAATCATGACTACAATAGGCAAAACACTTCTCAGCATGTGTGAGGATATTACAATTTGCTACCCTGGACAACCATGTTCATGGCTAGTATCCCCAAAAATTATCACTGAGAGTCCACTGGACTCGAAAATATATCCTGACAGACACCCAGATAAATTTCTGAATAACCACAAACTGATATGTGTTGACGGTCAAAATGCGGATTTGCCCTGACTGTTTCTAGGTTTGCCCTGACTGTTTCTAGGTTTGCCCTGACTGTTTCTAGGTTTGCCCTGACTGTTTCTAGGTTTGTTCTGACTGTTTCGAAGTTTGCCCTGACTGTTTCTAGGTTTGCCCTGACTGTTTCTGGGTTTGCCCTGACTGTTTCTAGGTTTGCCCTGACTGTTTCTAAGTTTGCCCTGACTGTTTCTAGGTTTGCCCTGACTGTTTCTAAGTTTGCCCTGACTGTTTCTAAGTTTGCCCTGACTGTTTCTAGGTGTAAGCACAATCTCCATCAATTCATCTTCCTGAGGCAAGGGAGTTAACTATCTATAACAGTCCTATTTCACTCCAAATAAGGTTTGAATTATGGAGGCTATGTTTTGGCTGGTCTAACAAGTCTTTGCATAGCCCAATCAAACTAGCGTAAACAACATTGTGACTGACATGCAGATTTCAGCTTATTGCAAGATTAGAAGAGCATATGTATCGTCAACTGGGTGACAACACATGTTTCCAAATCTTTTTTTCTGGACTGGGCTGCCATTTTGTTCGAAGCAAATACAAGTGACATGAGAGGTGGAATCTGATTGGTCAATAGGAGGGACACAGAAGGGACATAACTCTTAATCGCCACTGATGACACTTAGTTTGGCAACGGTGGAAAAGGATGTATGCTTGCTTGTTTGTTGTTTAAAGCCGCACTCTGAAATATTTCAGCTATTTGTCTGTAAATAATCAAGTCTGGACCAGACAATATGCATCAAACAAAGTCAGCGAGTCTGACCACCCGATCTCGTTAGTCACCTCTTACAACAAGCATTGTCACCTTCTACGGAAAGCATGGGTTGCTGAAGACCTATTCTATCCCGGATCTTCACTGGAATGAAAAGGACTTATATAGTTAGTTAACTCCCTTGCCTCAGGAAGATGTCATCAATATGTTGTGGTACCTCAAGGTATAATTTTTTTCCCTAAGCGCAATTGGCTCCTGACAATTGTTTTCAGGCAGCCAATATGAAAATCAAGAAGCCATGTGAAAAATTAAGGAGGCAAACGTCAAGATTATAGCCAGTAATGTATAATACTGTGCAAGCATATCAAATCTGCCTAACTGCAGCAATACCGATTCCTACTTTAGGTATAACAAGCTTTGTTGTTAATTATGTTGTCCGAAATACTTAGGGGTCATCCAGTGTGCATAAGCTCCTCCAGTGATCTATCATCTCTACACAAAATGTCATTGAATACGCCAAGCGGTGTGGAGAGTTTTGAATATTTGTTCACTAAATATAGCCTGCAGCGGCGTATTTTATAGCAAACACTAGTTTACGAAAGCACTTTTATTTTTTATATATTTTTTATTTTGTTTTTCTTGCAATTCAAGTGGCTAAAATGGTTATAAAAGGGAACTAAAATACATATATTATTTTTTCGGTTCATTAATTTTCATTATTATGCACAAGAATGCAGTTTATTAGGGATATTATATTGAGGCTGAACACATCAAAATATCGCTAGTGTTAGGGTAGGTTACCCCGAACTCTATCCTTAGCCCTTGGATCCCCTTTACGATCAATCACCCCTTTACGATCATTAGGGTTAGGTACCCGTTTAGTGGCTAAGAGATTACCCGAACTCTGTCCTTAGCCCTTGGATCCCTTTTACGATCAATCATCCCTTTACAATCATTAGGGTTATACCTGTTTAGTGGCTATTATAGATACAGTGTTCCCTACCACACTTTTATGTCACAAAATCCATCCGATCAATTATTAAATACCATGTCATTCATGCGTACTCGTGAGCTCGACGTCTGACCCCTGGAGCCGTTTTCAGTTCGCGCCATATCGGATCATTCCTCGCCACTCATTATCTTGTAGATTACGGAATGGGACGAGTGTGCCAAATGGCATCGGGATCATTGGTAAGTATCCGTAGACTAAAGTCAAGAGACACCATGCCTACCCGTAACCTTCGTAAGTGTCCGCCACCTATTCGACCCTTTTCGTTCAGTTCCATAACGTCGTAAGCATGACTAGGTAAATTTGCACTTTGTTTCACAGTGTAGACGTAGCTCAGTCGGGCTAACAATCCGAAGGTCGCGAGTTCGTGTCCGACGGATACTCACAAAAACTGGCTGCTTGTCTTTGAGACATGTGACCTACGGCAGAGACCGTCCTCACAAGAAGTTGTGGTAATGTATTCTAAAGGTGCTCCGATTATTGTTAATTTTTTTACCTCACAATTGAATTCTATGGAAGTTTTTTTTATTCTCATAATGAAATTTTAGTTCAGTGAATCAGTATTTATTAATATATTGTATTTCTGTCTGATATTTTGCAGATAGTGATATCAGGTCGCCAGTTTGATTTTTCCTACTGACTCCTTAAATAATATTGGTCGCCAAGTGGAAATTTCAACAAGGCAACCAAATTACCGGTAGTTGCTACTTTGAGGCCTGCTCATGATGCCGACATGCATCAAATAATCATCCCAATTTTGTTGAATAGACTTGTTAACTTCATTTGTTGTGGGTGGCATGAACTTCATTTGAGGTAAGTGGGGTATAGGCTACCAAAAGGGACACAAGCCTTTGCAGCGCACATAAAGAACAATGTGCCCATCCACTGGCCTAGCTCATTTTGCTTGCCTTTACGTTTTATCACTTGCACTTATGATCTGACATGCAACATGATATTCTCCAAATATTCGATAAAATTATTAAATTTGATATCCGAAAGTTTTCTCGACATTGAGATAGGCCTAACATACACAGGAATTTGTTATTGGTCAGTAAATAAAAAGATATACCCTCTACATAAGTTCTCTAATTTATTAGGGGGGGGGGGGGGGGGGGGTGGGGGGGGGGGTATTTTATTTACTTGCCCAAAACAAGTTCCTGCGATAACATAATATACTTATCAATGTGAAACACCAATTGACTATACTGACGAATACCTAGGCCCTACCATTCAGTGTGTATCTTTATGGATCAACCGGTAGATCGAGATCTACATTCTAGAATTAAAGGTAAATGTTGACCTAATGGATCTAATGCTTATCAAGTTTTTGATAGTCTAACATGGCGATGGCCTCTTTCAGAGGATAAATATATTAGAGAGGTCTCTATTTTATGTTATAGGTAGTCCTATTAGCCCACTCCAGTGTCGGACCTCAGTACTTTGTTACATTTTCAACAGCTGTTAATACAATAAGAACATATCCCATACCTCTCTCAGATATGAAACAAAAAATTCTAATCATATACTGCATATGCTGTGATGCAAATATACCCACTGGTTGACAAGCTCAGGTTTCCGAACGTTATCAACAGCAATCACGAACACTTCGGGATTTTGATTTTTGCGCCATTGCAGAAAAGGGAGGTAATTTGAAAACAATCCAAAGTACGAATCGGAATTCCTCGCGAAACGCACCCGCTTATCGACGCTGAGAGATACAGTCTAGAGTAAGTACGTTTTCTTGTTCATATCGCGCTAACATTTTTTTTTATACTTCACACAGAACTTACCATATATATAAGAAGTGTTTGGAGGAACCATCTATACGCATGCACTGTGTTTGTGAATTATTGCGGGTGTTTTTTATCCAGTAAGCTGTGTGCAAGTTAAAAGCTAGATATATTTAGGATCACTTCAACTGAAAGACGGAACCCGCTAATACATGTATTTTGTATGAACGAAAACATGACATTGTTTTGTGAAAGGTTCTTTTATACATTTTTTAGCTTCTCTGTAATGTCATAACCTACACGAGAAGATGCTTACACAAATCCACGTAGATCTTGATATTCCTAGATTCAGAATGAGAGTAACCATACAGAAGTTTGATTAACTCCATATCAAAATGTCACGCATGTATTGTCTTATTTTTAATCAATATTTTTATTCACTGTGAGTTCAAAAATATTAAAACATGCTTCTAGTATATGCCATTATCTTATCGTTATTTTAATCTCATTGATAAAAACTGGGAACTGTTAAATCCCTCCTATGCAAGGGAACACGTGGCTCGACTAATTCACGACCTTGCTATTCCAAACTGAACATGTTTGGATTGTGTTGTAGCCTGAATAGTGATGTTTCATCGTTATGTGATGAAGGCTGTATAGATACACCCCATGTTTAGAAAGACCCTGTTTGGACTACACTTTGACTTTCGTTTGAAACACCACAAATTGCCATTTATTTGACGTTATATATCGAAAAGTTGACCAACGGATTAAAAAAAATAATCTTGTTCAGCTTTACGTGTAAATGTCAGCACGTCCATCATACACGATGTATATTAAAAAGTCCAGTTATATTGTTTGTATCAGAACGACGCCTCGTATATTTTACAGCTTCTTAGTTGGGAGATAACACAATGCACGTGGATATCAATGCTGATAAAGCTCGTAACGAAAGGAAAAGGCCGAACAACCGGTATACATATGTTTCACGTAGTAAAATCGACCCCAACATGTGACATTTTGTATCATTTCGAAGTAACATTAAGCACTATACAGTTTTATACACATATCGTACCAAATTTAACGTGAGTGTTTTTCAGTCTCAAATAAACATTTGAAACGTTGTTTTGCTATTGATAGAAATACACATATTATCATTTAATTACCCATGTTTGAACCTTTCTACAGACGACCTTTCAAAGATTTTAGGTAAGGTTTCTGTTACCGAACTTGTAGTTATGTTGTAATTCGACGTCTACATTTTCACGTTATTTCAGTGTATTTCTTGTAATATTTTTCAAAATATTATTTCTAGCCCATCATATTTTAATTTTATCCCAGTATTCATGTTGTTATTTGTATATTAATTCATATGTGCCCTTCTCTACCCCGAAACATATGAAACTGGCCTTTTGTGAAGAAAATATGTCACTTGTCAGAACTGATTTCATGAAGCGTATGGGGCGCTGGAACTCAATCTCTACCTCAAAATATTCCAGTTTTATTTCTCCTTGGAACGAGTTCATTGGGGCAATAGATTGATCGCCCGCTTTAACACTGTAATTAAGATACTCCGCTATAATGACGTCAACACTGGCCACCGAACGACATCAAGCATCAGCGAATTATCTCGGCTTTCCTTAAGGCCTGGAAGTATCAGTGGTTTTGCAAATTAAAGAAAATCAATTCGCTGGCAACAAACACAAACTATATACCAATGAGCTTGAATAAATTGTTTTAATATAAAAGTGTTTATTACATATGACCATATTTATATAACTTGGAGATGGTAAAAATATAGCGAAGTCTCGCACTTCCCACAAAGTAATTAAAGTATACACTGTGTTGAATATCGATTTAACCATATGTCTGGGGAGGTAAATTTATATACTCCCTTTCTAGATCAAATATTTTAACCTGCTGAATTCATTTTACTTAATGTGGTGAATTTGAATTATTTTGGCCCCCTTATATTTGATTTCCGCCCACCAAATGGAGAAGCAAGTTAAAAATAACCCGTGTTAATTGTAATTGTCCACATTAACGATATTCGGATTAAGGAGGCTTTGCCGTGTATGCGGTATATACTAAACAGATATATTCACTTTGATTTGTATACACCCCGATGAAAACAAAATGACTGTTACTATATTTAGACACGGTAAACAAAACTGTCCATTGATAGCTTCAACAACAAATGAATTCGAACATGCGCTTCATGCTGAATTTCATATCGTCATGTCCGTTCACATTTATTGTGATGAAAGCACGAATCGTAATTCTGTTAGAGTTAATAATATATGATATGCGAACCAAATCATCATTCAATGATAAACTAATGTCAGCGACTGATGCTGAAAGAACAGTAAGATTAATCTAATTCTTTCATAAGTATAACAGAAATATAACACGTGTCGTGTTTCTTGTTACGTAATCACGACTTTCCAATAAAGAGCTAGCATGTCTCTGTGACCTGACCCAGTAATCAAGACATTGAACCATGCAGGATAGTTGGGTCATCGTGACCCAAGTCTGCAAAGCCCATCGACATCTATGTTGCGACACGGAAAAGAAACGAAATAGGGTTTCATTAATGTTTTTCGACGGAATAACCTTACAATTTTCCCAGTCCTTTCCAGAAGAGATAGATTTATAATGCTATTACATTTTCAATCACCAATGTTACATCCAATACGACAGACAGAAAGAATAATGAATTTGCACGTAACTTTTCATGCTGAATAGAAATCATTCCCAAATAAGGAAATTTCACATGACACTCAAAAAACGGGCGTCTTTTAGCAAAGTATAGTTGTCAGTCATGATGTAATTTAAACAAACCTATTATTCATATTGTTGATGCACATACTTGACAGTTTATGGTGACATAACATACCTTGGCCTATAAATATCGCTTAATTGTATAAATTATTCCATTATACTGGAATGATAATCTCTCTCTCTCTCTCTCTCTCTCTCTCTCTCTCTCTCTCTCTCTCTCTCTCTCTCTCTCTCTCCGACTTGAGAAGATAACACATGTTCAGACAGAAGACACTTAAATTATCGTACCAATGAGGTTAAGCTGGACATAGAGTTGACGTTGCCCTGGAGTTCACCTGGACATAGAGTTGACGTTGCCCTGGAGTTCACCCGGACATAGGAGTGACGTTGCCCTGGAGTTCACCTGGACATAGGAGCGACGTAGCCCTGGAGTTCACCCGGACATAGAGTTGACGTTGCCCTGGAGTTCACCTGGACATAGGAGTGATGTTGCCCTGGAGTTCACCTGGACATAGGAGTGACGATGCCCTGGAGTTCACCCGGACATAGGAGTGACGATGCCCTGGAGTTCACCTGGATATAGGAGTGACGATGCCCTGGAGTTCACCTGGATATAGGAGTGACGTTGCCCTGGAGTTCACCTGGACATAGGAGTGACGATGCCCTGGAGTTCACCTGGATATAGGAGTGACGTTGCCCTGGAGTTCACCCGGACATAGGAGTGACGATGCCCTGGAGTTCACCTGGATATAGGAGTGATGTTGCCCTGGAGTTCACCTGGACATAGGAGTCACATATCCTTGGAGTTCACCTGGACATAGAGTTGACGTTGCCCTGGAGTTCACCCGGACATAGGAGTGACGTAGCCCTGGAGTTCACCCGGACATAGAGTTGACGTTGCCCTGGAGTTCACCCGGACATAGGAGTGATGTTGGCCTGGAGTTCACCTGGACATAGAGTTGACGTTGCCCTGGAGTTCACCCGGACGTAGGAGTGACGATGCCCTGGAGTTCACCTGGACATAGGAGTGACGATGCCCTGGAGTTCACCCGGACATAGGAGTGACGTTACCCTGCAGTTCACCTGGACAAAGGAGTGACGTTGCCCTGGAGTTCACCTGGACATAGGAGTGACGTTGCCCTGGAGTTAACCTGGACAAAGGAGTGACGTTGCCCTGGAGTTCACCTGGACATAGGAGTGGCGTTGCCCTGGAGTTCACCTGGACATAGGAGTGACGTTGCCCTGGAGCTCCTCCGACCATACGGGTGACATTGACCAGGAGTTCACCCGGACATAGGAGTGACGTTGCCCTGGAGTTCACCCGGACATAGGAGTGACGATGCCCTGGAGTTCACCCGGACATAGGAGTGACGTTGCCCTGGAGTTCACCTGGACAAAGGAGTGACGTTGCCCTGGAGTTCACCTGGACATAGGAGTGACGTTGCCCTGGAGCTCCTCCGACCATACGGGTGACGTTGACCTGGACCTATTTTTGGGTGGATGGGTCATGAAAATAGGACAACGGAAGGGGGTGGGGTTAGTCGCCAATATTGAACACATGTATTTCGGTGTAAATTTGAGCATTATTTAGGGACTGGTAATTTATTATAGGGAGAAGGGGTCTTGGAAAAATGTGAAAAAGTATTACATGATATGATATGTAGTACTAAGACCAATATTCACCCATCAATGGTGTCTTGTAACCACAGACATCCAGTGTTATTGAATCCACACATGCTCCCCGAGTTCAGAGTAGAATCTTAATATGACCACAAAGAAACTATTGTTGGAAATACCATTTTCACCAATTCCTCCAATCCCATTGAAATCAGATCTAAGCCTCGCTACCGCTAAACAAAGATCCGAGGACATGCTATTACGATTTACACCACAACGCCATTTCGTCCAGCCAATCAAAGCATCGCTTACCAGCGGTTACCAAGGTTTACACGAGGTATTCCGAACGACAGTTACGGACTCGACTGATTCCGTCAAACCATCGTCTATCTCTCGCTTCAATGAGATAAACATTTGACCTTTCATAGCCGGTGGGAAGTTTTGCCATACAATCTCGGTCATCTGTTAGACATTCCAGAATTTTCTTTTGTTCAGTTTTCAAATTTTGAATTGAGAACACTGCCAAAACAAATTTTAAAGCGTATTCTGGAATAGAGGTTGCCAGTCTGAAACCAGTGTCGTAAAGATAGAGAACTGCTTGCTAATTGGCTCATGTCGACTCCTTGTTAGTCATTTCATTGGTCGGTCAAAGTTCGCGAAAGGTCATTTTGCGTGACCTGTAATGGGATGTCCTGACAGATTTACGTATAGCAGTAGCGGGCTCTAGCGAGCACTTAGATCTGATTTTAATGAGATTGCCAATTCCTTAGACTAACGTTTATAGACAATATTTATAATGCCTAACATAGGGCTGAGTGCGGCGTTCAACAAACCAATACCGACGTCTTGACCAATTCTGACAATGGGTAGCAGACGATGGACATCCACAAGACAGTTGGAGGAGGGGAACTTTAACGAGGCAAGAACATCTATGGGTCCAGGGTATATATCCCACAACGCTGGCAAGATAATGCCCTTGATAATCGAGGATGAGACACAACATTAATTTAACGGATTATCACACCCACAAAACCATGATAATTCGTGGGCGATTATCCTTTAAATCAAAGTTTTGTCGTTGTCAATAGCAACTGGTCAGCGAGCAAGGAATAAAGGGCGCATCAGTCACAAGTATGCTAAAAAATCTCTTATCATTATATCACCCCATATTCATCAGCTCGAGTGAGTCAATATTCTTATACATATTTCATAATTTACTGTTTGCTAATACATATCTCATATGTATACCAATAAATATTTCCATGATAATGATGTATCCACATATTCATCAGTTCGAGTTGAATCAGAGTCACGTTTGGGCTATCAATCAAACAATTGATTGGTCAGATTCTTCTCTGTTTGTCCTTCTGTCAGTTGTCTGTCGCCTATCGGGCTGTATTTTGTGTTTCTTGTGTGTGCCTTTTAGAATTGCTCCTATAAGAAACCTGGTTATATCCACCCGTTTGTATCCATATCAACGGGCAGCCCGTGGCATAAGCTTGCCAGGACAGTATTGAGCAGTAAAGGTTGAGCAGCAATTTTAGTTTATTTCTAGTTTACGTCCCCGTTTGACTTAAAGGGTTTGTTATATTTAGCTCCAACTATGTCGAGCCTGCAATGTTTAATAACGTGCAGGCCTCCCGGGTGTGTACACTGATGCGATCATTATCTGGTAATTACCCGTGGCTGGTGTATGAAAGAGGTGCACGTCCGACAAATGACATGAAGCTGTCGTGAAGCGTGTTGCACGACACTCCGTGACGTATCGGGTGGCTTCTTGTCAAAGGAAATTATAGGATGTCCCCAACATAAATCAGGAAATATCGCAACATTTGTCGTCGGGATTGAAACAAATTGCAAAAACGTGATGCGTTGATAGAATGGTCCAAAGTACAAACTGGAACATGATGGGTTTAGGATAAGAAATGTTTCAGCATTCTTTTTGGACTTTGAGAGGTTTGTGGCGGAGTGAACCGGGTTTGAGAATTAATTTTACTTTATATGTGTATAATGCTTTATGCTCTATGTGCGCATTAACATGCGCCTTTGTATTAACCACGATTTGGGTTGTGTGTGGTGGGTGGTTGAAGAGGGTGTGGGTGTGGGAGATATATACTCTGTGGACTTGAAGGCTGCGTCTTCAGCAGCCAGGGCACGTTTTCCTGTAGATGATGGAGTACTCAGTGAACCGATTCTCAGGCGCTGCGATTCGCTGTGCAGAGTTGCGTCCCTTGGGCACGCCAGAAACCTATGAATGTGGGTTCGATTACCGGTTCCCCCCAATTATGTTTCTAGGTTTGTCAGCACCATACCCTTAGCTCGTGGGTTTCACCGAAGTGGTAAACGCCTGAGACCTGCATCATTTCGGGCTTTCCTCCCACATTAAGCTGACACGCCGCGATATAACTCGAATAGCGGCATTAAACCCAACTCACTCACCATTAACAAAACCTCTGTCAGTAGCATTCACAGGAACTTCAACGGGAACACACAGGAAGTCTCTGAGGAACATTCTCAGGAACATCCACCAGTTCATGGAGGCCAGGGAACTGGCCAGAGTATCGCCATCTTCATTGGCTCCTGGATGTGCTTCCACACATTTTTTCTGCAGCGCACCACCTGTATTCCTGATTGGTTGGTTTGTTGTTTAACGCCACATTCAGCAATATTCCAGCTAAAAGTCGGCGGGCTGTAAATCGAGTCTTGACAAGACAATACAGTGATTAATATCATGACCACTCGATCCCGTTAGTCGCCTCTTACGACAAGCATAGTCGCCTTTTACGGCAAGCATGGGTTGCTGAAGACCTATTCTACCTCGGATCTTCCCGTGTCCCCTACATGTACATCTATCTTCACCAAATGTAAAGACTGGACCAGACACAATCTGTATTTGGGGTATTTTTTTAAACCTGGGTACAACTGTCGTTGGACGCACTGATGATTGACTTTGGTGGCGAAGTTGAACCATGTAGCAGTTATGACAGATTTAGCCCCAGTAACGGGTTATCACCTTACGATTATCAGGCGTAATTAGGGATCAGGGCCTAGATTTTCGAAACGATTTTAGCTAAGATATATCTTAACAACTTACGTTCAAATATAAGATATCTTAAGGTTAAGATAAGATAGATTTTCGAAACGATCTTACTTAAGATATATCTTAACAACTTACGTACAAATATAATTATAAGATACCTTAACGTTAAGATAAGATAGATTTTCGAAACGATCTTAGCTAAGATATACCTTAACAACTTACGTTCAAATATAAGATATCTTAAGGTTAAGATAAGATAGATTTTCGAAACTATCGTAAACCTGTCGCAGATCGTTCAGAGTTACGATACCTATCGTAACTCTGACAGAGAACTCATTTGAGTTAGAGATCGAAAAAGCGTGATACAGTTATTATTTCACCCTTCGCAGTCTCCGGCGTAATCGGTTTACGCTATAATATTGGAAAATATATTTCAGGGATGGTTGCCATAGCAAACTATTTTTGCAATATTTCAATATCCACATCTTTCTATATATCTACATATGTCTACATACAATATGTGTGTGTGTGTTACTATAAATTACGACATTTCGATAAGAGTAACCACAACGTGGAGACAATCTAGCGCCATTGTTTGATAGCAACATTCAGAAACAAACTTTGATCATGGTGGTACGTACTGACCTTTGACTTCGGGCTTTCCTCCCACATTAAGCTGACACGCCGCGGTATAACTGGAATACTGTTAAAAGCGGCGTTAAACCCAACTCACTCACTCACTGACCTTTCACAGTAATTGTTAAATATATCCTACACACAAATATGTTTGAAAAACACCCAACCCAATTCCGGCTACGGGGAGTATCATTTTTTGAATTTATGAAAATAATGCTGTTAAGAGTGTTTTTCATGATCCCAGTTCAACCAGTCAATGATTCTAAAATACATTTTAGATTAAAAGTGATAATTGTGACTCGGAAATAATTGTCCTATTGTTTCTAGGTCCGGCAATGTTGTCACGCAATGACTTGACTACATGACGAATTTAAAGAGAAAAATGAAGACTGTTTCCAATGTTTATTAAAATCTTTAAGGTTCAAACACTGATCTGTCATTGAGCTGCAATAGATAACGTAGATGACTCGTGCATTTCTTCTCTTCAAATTTTCGGTTATATTGTAAATGCGATTCCCACGTGAAAATAGTTGATAATGATGAAGAATTTCCCTCCCTTCTTAAGATAGTTATAAAAAAGCGACTGTTCTTACAGCAAGGGTGGGTCAATTGTCTCTAACAACGCTTCCACACTGTTAAAGTGCGTCCGCTATTGACCTCCAGTGCCGATCGCCTACAATGAAGCTGTTTTTAGTGCACTTTGCCTACACTTTAAAAATGCACCCGTTACATTAATTGTGGACTCGTCCAAAGTATTTTGTATGTTATCATTACTTTACTCTCTGTTTACCAACCTTGGAGTTGCTTTGAAACATGTTGTTTAAATATTTGCTCTCAACACCCAGTTGATAAAGGGGGAAGTCTATGCCATTTGGTGTGATATTAATATTTCGTAGAATATAAAAATAGTGTTCATAGTCAAGCTACTGCTATCTAAATCCCACGAGCAGCAGTGAGCAGAAATAAGATGAACTCCAAACTGTACGAGATAAAAATATTTAGCAGCTACTGAGTGAGTGAGTATGGTTTTACGCCGCTTTTAGCAATATTCCAGCAATATCACGGCGGGGACACCAGAAATTGGCTTCACACATTGTACCCATGTCAGGAATCGAACCCGGGTCTTCGGCGTGACGAGCGAACGCATTAACCACTAGGCTACTCGACCGCCCCAGCAGCTACTGTGTTTTTTTATAAGTGAAGAGTGTTGACAAAGTAATAAGTGTGTTTCTGGGCAAGCTATTGTTATCTCTAACTCATAACCAGCCAGTGAGCAAACAACTCATGTAAAAACAGAAACAAGCAACAAATTTCAAATGAAATAAGATAACGTGACCGAACTAGATGAACTACTCAAAACCCGTAACACAATACATGTATATAAATATGGAACAAGTATAAATGAAAGGTTATGTCGTCTGATGGTGGCTCACCCACAGCGTTTCGAGTTCGTTCAGTCACAGCGTGTGGTGAGACAGGTCTCATGGGCGCATCTTTATTTCTGTATAAATTACCACCAAAGACAATAAATAGATCTTAATTGTGCACCCCACTCTCTCACTTGATAGTTTCAGATGTCGACTGAACAGCTAACGGCTTAAATGAGGGATGAGGGATGCCTACTTTTTGCTTAAATGTACCCCCAAATTTTACGTAGATGTTATCAATGAGGAGGTCCAACATTTCACATAGTGTTTTCCCAGTAAACCTCAGATGACATTTGCTTTTATTTTTAAGAAATTGGGCCGAACCTCTGAAGATAGATATGTAACGGTATCTATGGTTACCACGTTTTGTAGCAAAAGCCCCATGGATCAAGGAATTAAGCTCCTCCTTGCGTTTGTCCTGTGGGATAGTGGTTTACATAGTTGAAAAATTGAGATTGCAAATATTCAATGTGTCAAATATGTATTATCAGTTTCTTATAATGTTAATATATATACAATAAACCATAAGTATAAAATCAGTCCTGGTTTGCTGACAATGACATCGCATGGGTAAGTTCATAACGGAGGTTTTACTGTTGTGTGCCCAGAACCAAGTTAGAAATAAAACATAATTATTGAGGGATTCTCTGACCGACGCGCATTCTGACTGGTTTGTCGTATAACATTCGCTGTCGGAGACCGAGTCTTGCTGGTAACGGAAAGGGGCGAGTGGTGACGAATGTGAGAAAGTGCTAAGAACTTATATCTCAATACACCACCAGCGGAACAGAAGTTACTTCATTGTATCGGACATTCCCGGCTTGCTTGTAACGGAATTTCTTCCACATGTTGAACACTATGCTCATCATAATGTACTATTAAGTATGAGAGTAGCACAAAACTCCCTTTGACGGACACAAGTGATGTAAGTGGTATATTTATCAAGCCTTCTGTGGTTAGGTGAACATATTGATGCGCTGTTTATTTATTTTGGAGGATCCTCAGACCCGGTTTTTAATCTGAGGCGCGTGTTTATTATTGTCCTTGTTTCCGAAAGATCCTAAGGCCGTTTTAATGCGCGGCGTGTTTATTATATAGTCCTTGTTTCCGAAAGGCTCCTTAGTTCCAGTTTTACTTCGAGGAGGATGTTTATTTGTATCATTTCTTTCGAAAGATATTTAGTCCCAGTTTTAATTCGAGGGGGTTAATAATTTTCCTTTTTCCCGAAAGGCTCCTTAGTTCCAGTTTTAATTCGAGGAGGATGTTTATTTGTATCATTTCTTTCGAAAGATATTTAGTCCCAGTTTTAATTCGAGGCGTTTACTATTTTCCTTTTTCCCAAAGGTCCTTAGCCCCAGTTTTAATTCGAGGCCGGTGTTTATTTGTTTTATTTTATTTCGAAAGATCCTTAGACCAGATATTTACATCGAATAGGGCGTTTATTTTAGGTCCTCAGTTTTATTTGAGGTCTGACATATATTACAACTGAGACCAGACGAGGATGAAATGCATCAGGATTCACGCCTGCTGACACTGATGAACGCGGTAATCTTGTTCTGTATGATCGAACACGTGGCCATAGCTTTAGGCGTACATTTGGGCGGTCGGGTAGCCTAGTTGTTAAAGCGTTCGCTCGTCACGCCGAAGACCCAGGTTCGATTCCCGACATGGGTACAATGTGTGAGGCCCATTTCTGGTGACCCCCTCCGTGATATTGCTGGAATATTGCTAAAAGCGGCGTAAAACCATACTCACTCACTCACTCACTTAGGCGTACATTTTGTATCAAAATATGTTTTCGTTGATATTTACTTATGATGATAATTATCATTATGAGGTTATTCGTCCATGTGAATATCGGAAATACGTCACACTAATACAGTCTTCATTAATACTGGGTATTTAAAGGGACCCTCCATTTAATATGGAGTTGGTGGGGTGGGGGTACTTTGCTTGAGACAGGATCCTACATGTATTTCGGTCTAAGCTTCATAATACACAAATCTATACTTTAAAAGGAAAGCCCAACTTTATATTTTTCGATCACGACACATTTGTATTTCTGACATCTAGCAAATCAAACGAACAATTTATTTTCTTTGGGTACAATTTGAGGAAAAAAACTAGGGTGACTGTCGAGGTCATTTGGTACATTTGCAAGGCGAAGAGTATTAATTCCATTCTGTTAATTCATCGCCAGAGCCACGAACAATCAGGCAGCCACATAAAGTTTGTTTTAATTTCCGGAGATATTGATGTAGTTATTGTGATACGCACCACGAGTGACCATGTCCTATCAGGGGAGTGAGTGAGCGAGTGGTTTTACGCCACTTTTAGCAATATTCCAGCAATATCACGGCGGGGAAAACCAGAAATGGGCTTCACACAATGTACCCATGTCGGGAATCGAACCCGGGTCTTCGGCGTTTCGTGCGAACGGTTTAACCACTAGACTACCCGACCACCCCACCTATCAGTGTATGTATCAATAGCTCTAGATATGTTTTACAACATTTTCAGTTTATTTTTCTGTCATAACTATTCGCTTAAGTCATTTGGGTTGAAATTCTCTATTTTGTGTACCTTCTATTACAAACTGGAGTGTGTTTCAACGTATTGACAGAGTTGCCTCCTAGAAGACGAAGCATCCTAAAGACCATTTTCCCCAACTGGAACTCCATAATATAAGAGTGTGTGAGTTGGGTGTCACGCTGCATTTAACAGTTATATAACGGAGTGTCGGCTTCATATAACATTAATATCAAACTATGGAAGGATTTGGGGATACGGTAAATAGAGATTTTTAGCCGAGCGTGTTTCCGTATTATGGGTGCCTTTGGCGAGCATAATACTTATATTGTGTTTCTAATATATGATATTTCGTGACGGAAACACACGAGGTTGACCTCATTTGCATATTTACCGTGATACCAAGTTTATCGGATCGGGTTTATTACACCGATAACACTATCCACTATCTATTAGAGATTATTATACGAGCAAGTGTGTCATACTGATTTTTACGAAACGTGTTTCAGAATTCGTGTATTTCCTGAGCGAGCGTGAGGGCAAGACATGAATTCTTACACGTAGCCTTGAGTGAAAATATCTCCTTTTCCCGTCACGAGATGAGAGAAACATGAATATTTCACTCGATGAGTGCAATAGCCTATTTATTATAAAAAAAATGTTATAGTTACTTCTTTTTAATTACAAAAGTAAAACTTTGTATCATAAATTCTCCCTTCCTAACACGCAGGGACGTTTCACCTGCGACTTAAAAAGTAGTTCCGTGTTTTCAAAATCTTAAAAATATGAAGAAAAGTAACAAATATTTGATGTCAATAAAAGTCTTTCTCATATATTTTGATATAGGAACAAATACAAAAATATTCTTAAAATCTGCGAGACCGTTGTTAGAAACGAAAGAATACACACCGGTCAAGTAACGAAAATGGCGCTGTGCGAAACGAACAGTCTCAATTGACGAGTTAAATGAGAAATTTACAGTCTATGACAAAACATTTTCAAGAGAATAACAAACGCGCAGATGCAATATTTACTCCATAAATGACCATCTGTGATTACTTTGCCATGTCCATGTGGAACTAATTCAAATCATCATCCCGAGGCAAGAGAGTTAACTGTCTTTAAAAGTCCAGTTTCCACCCTTGCCGAAATAGGCTGGTATTATGGAGTGACATTGTGGCTGGACTAACGAGTCTATGCATAGTCCAATCAAAATCGCGCAACGAAATCCAAATCCGGTTCGTAAACTGTCGTGCAGATTTCGGTCGATTGCAGGATTTGCAATCCATGTGCACCGCCAACTCGTTGTAAACACCTATTTTCCAAACCTTTTTATGTTTTTAATCAAGGTGCTCGCGTGATTTGATGCACTTCGCGACGTGAGACCTGTTTTATCACAATATAGATCTGTATTATCGAATGATGGAATCGGATTGGTCCATAATGAGCCATGAGAGGCTAAGAAGCGACATAAATCATAATAACCACTGGTGGCGCTACGATCGAGCCCAGGAGTGCCCGTATTCCAGCAGTAACCACTGTCAACAATGCTCACCGGAAGTTTCGAGCCGAAACGCACACAGTGGCCTTCAACTTGGGGTCAAGTCATGGGAAGCTGGAATCAATACCTTCACAGAGTGTGGCTAACAAAAAAATGACAGCAAACTACAATGTGTAATCTTTCACTTAAGCTATCACAAGTCACGCCAAAAAAATTGACACCGGCTGAACGGCCCATTTAAACAGGGTACTATATTCTTCTATTTTCCTTCCGGTTCATGGGGGATAACTGTGGTCTGAGGCCGTATGTAACTCTTGTATGAAAAAGGTGCGGTCAATTTTATTTTCACAGAAGTGAAATGTCAAGTGTTATGTTCACACCAGTGGAAATACCACTTTTTTCTCAACTTCAGAAAACCCTTTCACACTGAAGTATATAATAAATACAGTTTTCACACTGTATCCTCAAACACTGAAATAAGCTGTATTGCGCAAATATACCAGAAAAGGACCTCGTTTCTTGACCATTTTCCGCCGGTGATGACGGATGATTAACGGATGTGGTAGAATGTATGGGGTGAAATAGTCATGTACGAATGATGAGGTGAATTTCTTTTTTGCTCATGACACTTATGCAATAATGTTTTGATAATATACCACGTCTTGTTATTTTCAAAATTGATTAAAAAAATAAACAAACAACGTTATCAAACTCCAAATATCATATTTGGGCGTGAAGAGTCAATTGGGATGTTATTTATGATCTTGAGTTGTTTCTTGTATTCAATTCATCATCGTTTTCGATGGCGGGTTTGACAATATTCTTGTCCGTCGGTTATTGATAAGCTTGGGGAAAAAGACTTATAAGGAAACTTCATCCACTTGACATCATATCCGCATATGCTTCATAATATTTTGTGTATTAAAAGGAAATTTTGTTAAAGTTATCCATAATTATACATAAACATATACAAATAAATTCAATAAAATTAATCGACGTTTCTATAGAATCTTGTTAGAATGTCATAATCTGATAGCACATCCAACATTGTGGGTAGTGTAGTTGATGTTTATTTTGCATTTTTTATTAGAAACAGAGTATTTTTTTCAATCACTGCCTCAAGACATACCAGCCGAACCATTGCTATCACAACACATTGTTCCAGGAGCTTTCACATTATTGTTGTAAATCCCGGGGCAAATTCTTTTGTCCCCTGCTTCCTGTATCAAATTATTTGTTTTATTAAAAAAGCAACTATAAATCAAAGTCACTCATTTCTTAACAGGGAAGTTGTGTGATTGAAACACAATTTATTGACGAAAAACATATAAAATAGATTCGACATTTTTTTTTAAATTACGTACACCACAACCCTGCACCTATGTTCCCTGTATTCGAGTATGCCTTACAACCTTACATCTATGGTGGCCGAGAGGGGACATCGCTTTGTCGCCTTCAATTACAGTCACGATAATGCGGTAACACGAGACGAGAAAGCGATAGCACGAGACGAGAAAGCGATAGCGCGAGACGAGAAATCGATAGCACGAGACGAGAATGCGACAACGCGAGACGAGAAATCGATAGCACGAGACGAGAATGCGATATGTGTAATCGCTTTCTCGTCTGGAGTTATCGCTTTCTCGCGGCCGTTATGGAAAGCGAGAAAGCGATGTCCCCTCTCGGCCACCATATACATGTAGATACATCCCCTTACACACACTGACAAACCTGAGTTGGATAACCGGCAATACTTGCAGTGAGAATATTCATGCTGGTTCCAACATGCATGAAGGAATATTCATGAATGAAAACTGTATATATTAATGGGCTGCATTGAATATCATCTCGATGATACTTTCAGAAAAGACCAAGTTCCGGTATACATGTTAGGCAGACTGGATAAGCTCCATCTTGTCCAACTCTGCAGGTAGAGGACCATGATATATTTATTCTCATATCAGTCTATGCAATTACCTGCTTGCTTGACTGACTGAAAGATATACTCGACAAAGGTAGCCAATTTGAATAATTATTTGAATGGCTGCGTCTATAACGCATAATGCAAATCCGATGGTCCGATCAGTAAAGTTGTATGGTTCTGGTGTTGTTCCTTTCTATACAACAAATTTTCTTTTTACTCTGTTTCTTGTTCAACGCCACACTCAGCAATATGACAACTACATGACGGCGGTCACTTAACAAACGAGGCTGGACCAGACAATCCGGTGATTGACATCATGAGCATCATCTACAATTTGGATACGATGACATGCATCAACCAAGTCAGCGAGCCTGACCACCCGATTCCGTTAGGTTCCTCTTACGATAAGCATAGTCGTCTCTTACGACAAGCATGGGTAGCTGACGACCTTTTCTAACCCGAATCTTAACGGGTCCTAACCAATTTGACAAGGGCTAAGGGCTAGGATCGCTTTGTGGAACAGGGCCCTATACTTGTTTTCATAGGGAAAGTACAAACAGTACAAATATATTATTGCAAATTCATCCTCCTCACGGATTTGCTCATAGTTATAATATCACCAGAAGCTCGAAACATTGGCTCCTATAGATGTGTACTCCCGTCGGGATTCTGGTTAAGAACTTGTCCCAAGCAACCGATTCATGTCGTACGCACGTTAGGCTTGTTGACTTGGTAAGTAGAATGTCCATTGAACCCCGACACGGGATTGCTGCTCATAATATCATTCACTGGTCAAGACTCGATTATTTCCGCCCCGCCGTCATATAGCCGGAGTATGGATTGTATAAGAGTCCGACTTTAAATAGAAATAAAAAAATAAAAATAAAAATAATATGGTAAAGTAAAGTGCAGACGTGTTAAATTTGTAGTTCCTATCACTTTTACATATATAATAGATCTGTGCAATTTTTAAATTATCTTTTGTGTTAAAGCAGTACCGTCACATTGTTCCTGTTGCTTTAGATTCTTAACCGGTGATAAAGGCGGTCAGTTCAAAGCAAACGTCCGTGATTTGAAGAATGATCTTAACATAAGGCATCTTCCCGAGGCAAGGGTGTTAACCGACTGTAAAAGTTCCAGTTTCCATGTGGAAACTGGACTTTTATAGTCAGTTAACTCTCTTACCTCGGGAAGATGAACATAAGGCAATTGTTGCTCGTTATAATCTACTATATGTTCGACTTGATGGTTTTTCTTTAATGGTAGAACATTATTACATGATTTGCCTGTGCAAATGCATTTATTTCTGCGTATAGAACTGTTTATGTATATTGCATGTACATATTCCTCTGAGCATCCACATTTGTTGTTTATACGGGCATGTGCTATTTCCTATGGCGGGACACATATTAATTCATGTATAAATTATGAGTAATTAAACTGTCAAAAACAAATAGTATTCTATGCCCTTAGCTCCTGGCAAATCGTCATCCATCACACATTTATCGAAAGGAACATATCCATATATATGTATATATCTGCAATAAAAGGATACTGCCTTGTCTGGAATGGATGACACCTCCCACCATTGTATTTTCGACACGGCCGGTAAGGGCTTCAATCTTTCTTTTTTCCTTACTACCTTTTTTCATTTAACGCATAACGTTACCCACATGTTTTGGATAGATTTTTTTAAGGTTGTATGTTTATTATGTTGTTTTTTTGTTAGATTATATAGTCGTGGCTACTGTTCGATAAAGGTTTGGCCTTCATGTGTTGTATAACTTATAACAATACCTGGTAATGTGTGTGTTTTGATTATGTCTTTGTACTGAGAAGAACCCGCAGTATTCGACTGTTTCTATTTCTTCTAAATGTGTATTGTTTAAATGTCTGGCTGATGCCTACACCATACAACATAATTTGAGAAAATCACTTCCAGTCACGTACACTCATCCCCCATGTCATCCACTGAAAATAGAAGACATTACATGTATATTCGTTCAAATAATGTCCTCGAGAAATAGAAGATGAATTTCATTTTATTCTTAAACGCCTCCGTGGTCGAGTAGTAGAGCGTCCGTCCGGAGGGCGGAAGGGAGAGCGGAAGGACCGGGGTTCGATCCCCGTCATACCAAAAGACGTTAAAAGATGGTATTATTGCTACCCTACCAGGCGCTTGGCATAAAGGGACTAAAACAAGGACTGTGTCTGAGTGGGTTATTAAAGTTAAATTCAGTGGACTAGCACTATAAAATCGGCATTAATCGGGACTTGCACACACACACACACACACACACACACACACACACACGCGCACACACACGTGCATGCACGTCGCTGTCCAATAATCTTCAACTTGACGTTTAACCCCATTTCACCTCACCTAATTTTATTCTTAAATGTCCATTGTATGATCACCTAAGGGAATTCTACACAAGGTCATACAAGGAAAAGACCCTCTGTATTGGAACTTGTACATTTATCTACTGTTTCCAATGTCTTGGCAAATTTCTTTATAGAGCATGACAATTAAGAAACCACGAAATACAGTTTTGTATATTCTTCATGGCTTATTAATTTCCATTGACTGATTGTACTCGCGATCAAGATTTGAACTTGTATTAAATGTTTAAAGAACAATGCATTTCGTTAAGGTATATTTTCAAATGTCTGTAACAAGTCCGGAAAATCGTACCTATGTCTGTCTCACGTCAGTAGAGTCATACCTATGTCTGTCTCACGCCAGGAAAGTCATACCAATGTCTGTCTCACGCCAGGAGAGTCATACCTATGTCTGTCTCACGCCAGGAAAGTCATACCAATGTCTGTCTCACGTCAGGAAAGTCATACCAATGTCTGTAACACGTCAGGAAAATCATACCAATGTCTGTAACACGTCAGGAAAGTCATACCAATGTCTGTCTCACGCCAGGAAAGTCATACCTATGTCTGTCTCACGCCAGGAGAGTCATACCTATGCCTGTCTCACGTCAGGAAAGTCATACCAATGTCTGTAACACGTCAGGAAAGTCATACCTATGTCTGTCTCACGTCAGGAAAGTCATACCAATGTCTGTCACACGTCAGGAAAGTCATACCAATGTCTGTCACACGTCAGGAAAGTCATACCAATATCTGTCACACGTTAGGAAAGTCATACCAATGTCTGTCACACGTCAGGAAAGTCATACCAATGTCTGTCACACGTCAGGAAAGTCATACCAATGTCTGTAACACGTCAGGAAAGTCATACCAATGTATGTCACACGTCAGGAGAGTCATGCCTATGTCTGTCACACGTCAGGAAAGTCATACCTATGTCTGTCTCACGTCAGGAAAGTCATACCAATGTCTGTCTCACGTCAGGAAAGTCATACCTATGTCTGTCACACGTCAGGAAAGTCATACCTATGTCTGTCTCACGTCAGGAAAGTCATACCTATGTCTGTCACACGTCAGGAAAGTCATACCAATGTCTGTCACAAGTCAGGAAAGTCATACCAATGTCTTAAGCAGTGCATTTGTTGGGTCACATTTTGCGCAGTAATTAGGTATGCCTATTTACGTATGGGAGTGTTCGGAGCAGCTCATTCATCTTAAATATCTTCCTACTTTACTGTTAATTGTCTTTTCGAGTATCTGTCCTTTGATTCATCTCTAATACCCCGTTCACCTGCACCTCTCTATATATGTATGTATATGTGCATACCTGTTTAGAAACACATACGGGAGTATACTTGTCATGTGAACGCGTTTTCTCATGTGTGTGTATTTACACCAGGAACAGATTAACATCATGTCTGGAGCAGGGGCAAATGTAATTTATATGTTGCAATGTGAACGTTTTTGTCAACGTAAGAGGATGGTCTAATTAATATCTGTTCTTTTGCCAACACCAAACAAATTGTTAACAGTTGCCAACTTGTATGCGTATATACTGAGCTGTATACAAACTAAATCAAACACATGTTGCTTCACGCGAAAATTTTCGGTGAAGTAACTCTCTTCTCATTCAACTTTGATTGGAAAACAACCTGGTTTGTGTTAAAAGTCGTGAACAGACTAACGACTATGTGTGCCTTACACAATTTTCATGCTTCATTTACACACCTAAGATGCTTTTCATGTGAACGCAGAGTAAATTTACATATAAGCACGTATTAAATTACTTACGTTAGTAAAAGCTGTGCATGTGAACGGGGTATAAGCTTCTAACATGATTACTGACAGATACAGTTTTACTTCGTAAATTATGCAACCATCCTAACAAGAGCAGCGCCATATATACACGTGTATATATTTGACATTCACTAAAATAAAATACAAGGTTAATGACAGATTTGATTCGTGATAAACGATATTGGCATTAAACAGATATCGTTAACAAGCGTCAGTTAGCCTCCCTTTCAGAGAGCGAGGGCTTGTCATGTGGTTAAAGCGTTCGCTCTTCACGCCGAAGGCCCGGGTTCGATTCCCCACGATATTGCTTAATATTGCTAAAAGCAACCGCTCTATCGAGATATGAATCGTATCGCAACCGTACTATCGAGATGTGAATCGTATCGCAACCGTACTATCGAGATGTGAATCGTATCGCAACCGTACTATCGAGATGTGAAATCGTATCGCAACCGTACTATCGAGATGTGAAGCGTATCGCAACCGTACTATCGAGATGTGAAATCGTATCGCAACCGTACTATCTAGATGTGAAATCGTATCGCAACTGTACTATCGAGATGTGAAATCGTATCGCAACCGTACTATCGAGATGTGAAATCGTATCGCAACCGTACTATAGAGATGTGAAATCGTATCGCAGCCGTACTATCGAGATGTGAATCGTATCGCAGCCGTACTATCGAGATGTGAAATCGTATCGCAGCCGTACTATCGAGATGTGAAATCGTATCGCAGCCGTACTATCGAGATGTGAAATCGTATCGCAGCCGTACTATCGAGATGTGAAATCGTATCGCAGTTACACAGGGTAATTTGTACAAACTACTGCAAGGGGATCCAGTGATTTAATGCTGCTGCCTCAAAAGGCTACATGCGGCGCCACGGGGTCAACACGGAGATTGTTTACCGGCATGGCCTAACAACGAAGCCGGGAGTCGGTGATAAGATCATAAGACCCTAAGAAAAGTAATGTGTCACCTCATTGCCTTTGTTGAGTCATAATACACTACATATATCATGGGCTTGTCAACAGCAGCAACCATCCCGAAATCAGTGCAATTAACCCACAAAGGGAGTGTGTAAGTGAGTATGGTTTTACGCAGCTTTTAGCAATATTCCAGCAATATCACGGCGGGGACACCAGAAATGGGCTTCACACATTGTATCCATGTCGGGAATCGAATCCTGGTCTTCGGTGTGACAAGCGAACGCTTTAACCACTAGGTTAAACCGCTCCTAATTACTGCTTAGTCGACGCTATGAGGTAGTCCAGTTGTTTAAGCGTTCGCGCGTTACTACGAAAGCCCGGCCTCGATGCTTCACTACAATTTGGAGTATCGTGATATTGCTGGTATATTGCTAAAAGAAGCGTAAAACCATACCCACTCACTCACTCAACCTTAAGGGGGTGGTTGGAGAAATCACTCGAATCCGGAAGTAGAATCAAGAGATTTCTTTTATTTCTTCAGTACAAATATTAACACGCTTCAGTTGAACTCGCCATGAGTGTTAAGTACATAAGTATATTACTGTATGTCAACGGGCTGATTATAATTCACCTAGTATTTGTTTGATCTATACACTTTCTTCCATCGAATCAAAGAAAACGTTTGTTGGTTGGTTGGTTGTCGCCGCACTACGCAATATTCCAGCTATATGACGGCGGTCTGTAAATAATCGAGTCTGGACCAGACAATCCAGTGATTAATATCATGAGCAATTGGGATCGATGACATGCGTTAACCAAGTCAGCGAGCCTGAACACCCGATCCCGTTAGTCGCCTCTTACGACAAGCATAGTCGCCTTTTACGGCAAGCATGGATTGCTTGCCCTATTCTACCCCGGATCTTCACGGGTCGAAAAAAAAACGTAATGTGTTAGACGACACGTTTTTAATATTTCGGTTGAAGGATTCCATCGACCAGAACCAAAACCACAATCAGATAATTTAGTAAACATAATTTAATGGACTCAAAAATACAACGATAGAAATCCAAAAATAGAATAAAACGATATAAGATTATAATTGGATAGATGCACTGACCATAAAACCTCAGACCTAGGCAAGATTCCTCTACGAAAGTGAATCAATTGTTTAATAAATACTGTCAAAATACGAACCATCCTGCACTTAATTTTTGTGTGTGCACAAACCGTCTTACCAAAGCAAAGTCATGCCAAACCAATGTATTTTGTCTATATTTTGCTCTGTAAGGGAAATTGACAAGGGAAGAATATGAGTTCAGAACCATAAAATATAATTGTGTAGCGGTTGCTTAACTATTGAAGTACTTATTGTTTATATATCATCATCATCATAATCATCGCCACCGTCGTCGTCGTTTTCATCATTAAAAACATATGAGGCCCAATGTGGGCAGTCAGCATCTCACGCGCCCCGTGAAGATCCGGATTAGAATAGGTCTTCAGCAACCCATGCTTGTCGTAAAAGGCGACTATGCTTGTCGAAAGAGGCGACTAACGAGATCGGGTGGTCAGGTTCATCGTATCCCAATTGCGTGAATCGATGCTCATGATGTCAATCACTTGATTGTCTGGTCCAGACTCGATTTTTACAGACCGCCGTCCTTTAGCTGAAATATTGCTTAGTGCGGCGTTAAACAACAAACATAACACCCCCTCATTCATTCATTCATTCATTCATTCACTCACTCACTCACTGAGCGTCATTGTCCTTGACTGAGCGTCATTGTCCGTGATTGAGCGTCATTGCCAGTGATTGAGCGTCATTGTCCGTGATTGAGCGTCATTGCCAGTGATTGAGCGTCATTGTCCGTGATTGAGCGTCATTGTCCGTGACTGAGCGTCATTGTCCGTGATTGAGCGTCATTGTCCTTGACTGAGCGTCATTGTCCGTGATTGAGCGTCATTGCCAGTGATTGAGCGTGATTGCCCGTGACTGAGCGTGATTGCCCGTGACTGAGCGTCATTGTCCGTGACTGAGCGTTATTGACTGTTGTGGATGGTAATTGAGCTTCATTGCCCGTGATTAAGCGTTATTGACCGTGGTTGAGTCATTGATTGAGCGTTATTGACCGTGATTGAGTCATTGATTGAGCGTTATTGACAGTAATTGAGATCCATTTAGCCTTATTACCGTGATTGAGCATTTTGGACCCTTGCAAACCCAGACGAAACAATTTCATCATATTCGTCCTTAGAAATTAGTTTCTGAGTCAACTTGACGCGTAGACAGACAGAGTTGTCATTGTTCAAACAGTGAAACATCACTGTTTCGTGGCTCTTGTGGGAAGGTTTACGGCATGACGTTGCAAAAATGGCCAACTTTCGATCGGCGTTTATTACATATGAAAATATTTCAATTCAGGAACTAAAGATTAAAATAATGGCTCGTACAGTTGATCATTCAATAAATATACAAAACTGTTCTGTGACCTAAACTATAATTTGTTTTAACTTTTAGGTTCAATTTTTTTTCAATTTTGTTTACCCCGAAAGATTTGCTTAAGTAAATAACTATATTCAAACCATACACCGATCGGAATGTATTGAACCTATTCGTTCAATTTTTTTCGATTAAAGTTATTGTTTACCCCGAAAGATTTACTCAAGTAAATAACTATTTTCAAACCGTACACCGATTGGAATGTATTAATCAATTGTTACTTGAATGCGCAGTGATTTGCATCACAACCGGACTAAACGTCACCTTCATCAACGCGACTCTACATCAACGTCACACGTCAACGTGGAGGAAGTGCTTCTTTGTCATTGAAGTCCGTTTATCATAATTGTCATAATCTGCCTCCATTGATCACAGACGTCATATGTGACAATCCCTCCTCAGTGCTTTATCAAGTAATGTCAGCGCTGCTGGAGATATATTGTTAGGCGACTGGCACAATGACCTCAGCGCAAAAGTTTGCGAAAAGTTTTGTGGTAGACATGTGGAGGACATTCCGCACCAGTGACAAAAATGATGTCCGATGCAATTCCTTTTTCAGGTAAACAATTGACTCGCCTTTGCATGTGTTTGTGACGGTGCCATCTCACATTTTCGCGAATACTGGTGTCATCACTATTTGATAGTGATTCATAAACACATGCTCATGATGTCGTCGGAATCGGACAATTGCCTTTGGCAGAGATTTCTTATGAAAATGGAAAGGGTTTTGTCGCGTCAGTGCCGTTGAAGGGCTAAGGTTAACACTTAAACAGATTAAGAGCGGCTGGGGTCGGGCAAATTATACCCCCAGAAGGTAGGTATCGTGTCTGCCTGCTGCAAATTGTATTATGTTTATGGACCTTATTGTTGACGATAACCCATTTTTACTTAGAAACAAAGTCTTAGATTTACATAAAACAGTGATTACTTGGTCTTGACTTAAGCTAGAAATAATTGAAAATCGATGCCCATCGCACTTATGTCGAGTTATCCGTCCGTACAGAGTCTGGCGACCACAAGGTTACATCGTCTTAAAAAGACTACATTTCACCCAAGAGATAAGTTATCTTATTTAAGAATATGTATCTAAAAAAAATAAAATACAATCCAAATGCTTAATTTCACCTCGAGCTGAGGCAATTTAGACTTGCCAAATCATTCTAGACTTGAGTTGGATTCCTCTCTTAATTCAATGTCTTCGGTCTGGGAGATATACTACGTCTTAAACAATGTGGGGCGGTCGGGTAACCTAGTGGTTAAAGCGTTCGCTCGTCACGCCGAAGACCCGGGTTCGAATCCCGACATGGGTACAATGTGTGAAGCCCATTTCTGGTGTCCCCGCCATGATATTGCTGGAATATTGCTAAAAGCGGCGTAAAACCAAACTCACTCACTCACTCACTCACTTTAACGATATGACCAGTTGATGGCGTTCGATCCTAGCATGAGTCGTATAGAGACTGTATTGTGCAAGTACTTGAGTATGCTAATCTATTCTTCATTACCAACGCCCCCTTAATGAGGCGTGAACAATTGTATAATCTAATTCCTGTTTACGACGTAACATAAATATAAATTAGCCTATCGCTTTAAGAAACTCTGAATTATACATATGTTTGGAAACACATATGGTTAGGTGTAATGGTCTTTTCACGTTATGGCATGATAATTGAATTAATAATTTAGCACAGTAATTCTGGTTTGTTTTGTAGAATCATTTTGAAAACAGCTCTCGGCGTTTGATGTATAGTATTGTATGGATTGATACACCGATGTACTAAATGTCTAGTTAAAACATTCAACTTTGGTGAAACTTGGTATTTTAAATGTTATTATTGAACAGATAAACTGACGGACAAAAGTAAGTGTGCACCCATGTTTGATGGTGGCCAAAACGAAACAAAGAAGGAATGGTCATTTTTTGATAGTGTTTTTTTCATACGAGTATCATATTTGTATTTTGGACCTTAACTTTGCAATGTTTCGGCGACCGTTTTCAGCAACGTTTAATTACATTTGTAAGATTTAAGTCAAATCAAATTTTCAAGTGTATATACGTTTTTTTCCCTGCAGTTTATTTATTACCGCTAAATGCATATTTGATAAGTTATGATTATTACATGTATGTTATAACTTTGGACGTAATCTGTGCCTGTCAGTATAAAACTGAAACGATATAGGTTCAGGTGGCTTGGCGCCCCAGTATTACTGGATGTAGACAGCGTGCAGGGTTTGGGACGGTTGGCACGAATAAGTAAGTACAGTTAGTCATACAATTCTTGCACAGTTGCACAAGACAGTTGCACAAATAGTTGCATTAAAAACTATAAAAAAAAATCATCGCCAACATGTCCAGTTTTATATATTTGGCTGAGACATTCAACGGCCTACTTCCACAGGAGCATGTGTTACAAGTAAAACTTAACGGGAAACAAAAATTACATTTCGGGCCCAAATACTGGCGTTATCATAAGTCTTTCCCTTTAAAGATAAAGATATCTATCATATAATATCATGCAATAAACCAATCCGATAAATATAATGAGGTCTTCTTTTGTGATTATAGGGGAATTCAATAAATATTTGAATATAAGGTCTTTAAAAGGCTTTTAGAAGTGATACACATAAGGAAGAGAATATATGGATGTCGACTTCTTTATTGTGAGGAACACAACGTTTCGGAGTATATGCTTACTCCTTCATCAAGTGAATGAAGGAGTAAGCATATACTCCGAAACGTTGTGTTCCTCATAATAAAGAAGTCGACATCCATATATTCTCTTCCTTATATATACATATACACAGTCATGTTCTCAGCCTCCCTGTCTTTGTCCGGCACAGGGGGCACAGGTGGCCCAGTCGTCTAAAGCGCCGCGATTCGCTGTGCAGCGTTGCGTCCCTTTGGCACGCCAGAAACCTATGATTGTGGGTTCGAATCCCGGTTCGCCCTAATTATGTTTCTAGGTTTGTCAGCACCATATCCGTGCTCGTGGGTTTCACCGAAGAGGTAAACGTCTTAGACCTGCATCACTTCGGGTTTTCCTCCCACATTTAGCTGACACGCCGTGATATAACTGAAATAATGTTAAAAGCGGCGTTAAACCCAACTCACTCACTCACTCGTCCGGCACACTCGGGCATCAGTCTTCTCACTGATGCTTCAAATTTGGAAATGTCCTCTGCATCCCGACCATAATACCTTTCGAAAGCTTTACTGAGACCTTAATTGTTGTAACCTTGATCAAACAGCTTCTGAGCAAGAGCACGTTGGATGACTGTGGTTTGTCATAAACATGTAATAGTGAGTGAGTGAGTATGGTTTTACGACGCTTTTAGCAATATTCCAGCAATATCACGGCGGGGGACACCAGAAATGGGCTTCACACAATGTACCCATGTCGTGAATCGAACCCGGGTCTTCGGCGTGACGAGCGAACGCTTTAACCACTAGGCTACCCGACCGCCCCTAAACATGTAATAATAAACCTCACATCCTTATCACAATAATGGAACAACACTTAACGATATGACTTGAATAAACGATGTCTTGTGCTAGTTAACAACTTTCCATTGTCTTTACACCTTTAAGTCTAACAGCGTGATAAGCATAATTATCAACAAAATCCATCAGTGTCTCACTAAACCTGAGATATAAAAAATCTGTCAAAACTCCTGATCCAAATGTAACAATATTTGCCTTTTCACATAAATTGTAAATTTCCACTTCAGGCAATGTTCCCTGAAGACATGAATTATTGATGTTACTCAGCCACTTTCAGCTTCAGTCACTTGGGAGGCCTTAGGGGGTTGGGGGTGGCAGTGGCAGTGGCGGTGGGGGTGAATGATATTTTGTGTAAAATATTGTTAAACGATTCTTAAATGAAAACCGCCAAAATAATGTTTAAGACTAGCTATTGCCCGACGTTCGTCAGAGATGCAATTACGACGGAGATGACTGACTTGTTTTCAGGTAAGAGTTCAAAGAAACTAATGACAGGTATGCAATGAGTGATGTGGAATAGATGATGTTTTGATGTATGAGGGATAAAAGTTGATGAGTTCATTACATGCACCTAAAGGGCATGTGGGTGTCCATCGAGGAAATACAGTAAACTACGGTTATAACGAACTCCAAGAGACTACTAATTTTAGTTCGTTATAACCGTAGTTCGTTATAAGCATATATACAGCATAACTACAGAAAATAGGCGGGACCAAAAAAGTAAGTTCGTTATATCCGTCAGTTCGTTATAAGCGTGTTCGTTATAACCGTAGTTTACTGTATTTACTATTGCACTATTGGGGCAGCGTCCGCCCAGGTTCTAGTCGCCACATGGGTACACTGTGTGAAGCCGAATTCGGGTGTCCTCCCACGTGATTTTGCTTAGATATTGCAAAAACGTCGTAAAACCACACTCACTCACTACTACTGCTATATGACGAACAATGCCTAAAATTCCGCCTTGTACAGATTCTACTCAAAGTGGAAAACGTGTTAGACCTGAATCACTTGGGGTTTTCCTCCCGCATTAAGCTCATACGCTCTTATATAACTGGAATACTGTCAAAGTGGCGTTATGACATGAACAAGTGTTTAGAAACATGACGAACATAAGTAAGTTACACGGTCGAATGGTTCACTGAAACCATACACGAGGCACTGTAGCTCACCTCATTGTTTCTTCAAGGAAGAAGGACGTTAATAGTGTGGGCTTAGGACCAGGTCGCATTGTTTGTTTGTTTGTTTATTGCCGCATTGAGCAGTATTCCAGTTACATGACTGTGATCTGTAAATAATCTAATATACACCAGAAAACACAATGATTGACATCGTGCGATTAGGATACATCAACCAAGACAGCGAGTCTGACCACCCGATCCGTTTAGTGGTCTCTAACGGCAAGCATGGGTTGCTGGGGACCTGTAGTCTTACCAGGAATCCCCAAGGAGTTTGGGAATATTTAAAGTGATGAAAGGCATAATCACTCACTCACTAACTCACTAGAAAGCTAAACACTTCCGTTGCTCATGTCTATGGTAACGCTTGTAGATTCTAATCTTCTCTTGTGATTACCTGTCGTATTGGTGTTTATCTGAATTAATTGAATTCCATTCTCTTTGGTCTGGTGTCTGTCTAGTCTGTCTATTCTAGAGACAGTCTCGATGGTTTAGTGGATAAAGTGTCTGCTCGGAGATCAGTAGGTCGGTGGTTCGATCCCCGGCAATGTCATACCGAAAGACGTTAAAAGATGGAAAGCGTTGTAACCCTGCCTGTTCGGCATTAAGGGGCTCAAGCAAGGACTGGTCGGCTGTGTCTGAGTGGGGTATTTATGTTAAACTCAGTGGGTAGCACTTTAAAATCGGCATTAGTCCGGATTAGGACAAGCGGACACGCACAAACGTACATGCACGTCGCTATACACTACGTCCAAGTAGGGGTGTTCATGTTAAACTGCGGCATGGTGTCTCAGTGGGCTAGCACTATAAAAAACGGTATAAGTCCGGACTAGTACAAGCAGACACACGCGTACGCACTAAACAACCCGCACACAAACACGCACGTGCATGCAAGTCGCTGTTTTAGTGCATGTCGTCTAGAAGTTGTAATCGGCGTCATGTACGGAAGGGTCATCCTCAACTTCTTCAATGAAGTACACCATCAAATGGTGATTTAATAGAGGACAATGTGTTTTTAACGACTTCAAACAAACTCGCCAGGGTTGCCAAACCGAGCGTGCCAAGTCCCTTTTAAAGATGTAAGTTTAATGTTGTGATAGCCATACATTTGTTTCCGCTAGTACGTGTCTCAACAATGACCACCTCCCTTTGGCTCGTCGCAATGCTCGCTGAACTAAAATATAATTTCAGCTGAACACATGTTGGACATATAGACCTCGAGCAGACACTATACATGGAAGTGTTGTGTAGAATTTTTATCATATTTGTTTGGGGGTAAATGATAGGGGCCCACTTGCACAAAGCGATCTTAGCTCTAAGACGATCGTAACTCCCATACTTTGACATAGGCTTACGATAGTCTTAGCGCTAAGATCGCTTTGTGCACGTGGGCCCGGGTGGTGGAAACACGAATACGTACAAATACCCGAAACCCAAGTGTCAAAACGTGTGGTGTCACCCTGGGCAAGTGACTTAGTTCAAATGTGCCTCTGTTCACCCAGCAAGGAATGGGTACCCGACATGTGAGGCGGGTGTAGAAACCCTCGCCCGTGGGAAGCTTGGGTTGTATTCTCCCGAGGGAGTTGAGAATGATAACTGGATTGCAAACGGATCCACTGGTCGGGGAACAAATAAAACGGCATTTGAGCAGATACTGGTATACCTTGATTCCTGCGGTAAATAAATGTATAATATAACAATGATAAAATTGGCTTCATTAATATCTTAAGGGACATGCGACAGACAGATCGTAAAGCGGTGAACGATTGCTTGTTGAAGTCATTAGACAATGTTTTTATGAGCACCCACAAGTGGTAAATGTATTTGACGAATAGTCTGTTTAATACATTTGACAGATATGATGTATATTTCATCTCGTGAATTCCGAAACAACATATTTCTAGACTCAAAGTTCAGTTGATGAAACGTACCTACGTACATGAGTATTTACTGCAGATGTGATCGGTGTATTTATTTTATAACAACGTTTAATGATGCCACCTGTAAGTATGACGACTAGACTTCGGTTAATTTTGGCTTCGGATTTACAGAAACGAAATAATATAGAATCACCCTTACCAGTCAACTCGCTTTAGGTAAAGCGACACTGCGTTCAAAAACTGATGTAGTACCAATTTTTAAAAACAAATATGAGACAAGAGTCGTCGTGCACACTGAAGTGTCTCCAGTGCTGTTAGTTCAACGCATGTTCAACTTACACGGAAACCTCGTCAAATGGAGGTCCTGGAGACAATCGAATGTCGGCTTAGCCGTAGTTCGAGATAAGCGGAGTGTGCCCGTATGAACTTTTATGGCCCATCGTACTAAACTACATATAGAATGTAGTCAAGGTGGTATGCATTTGTTCAAGTCAATGTTGTATGCGTTAGCTCAGGTCAAGGTTGTATGCGTTTGTTCAAGTCAAGGTTGTATGCGTTTGTTCAAGTCAAGGTTGCATGCGTTTGTTCAAGTCAAGGTTGTATGCGTTAGCTCAGGTCAAGGTTGCATGCGTTTGTTCAAGTCAATGTTGTATGCGTTAGCTGAGGTCAAGGTGGTATGCCTTAGCTCAGGTCAAGATAGTATGCGAAAGCTCCGGTGAAGGTTGTATGAGTTAACTCAGGTTAATATTTGTATGCGTTAGCTCAGGTGAAGGTTGTATACGTTAACTCAGGTCAAGATTGTATGCGTAAGCTCAGGTGAAGGTTGTATACGTTAGCTCAGTTAAAGCTTGTATACGTTAGCTCGGATCAAGGTTGTATGCGGAAGCTCAGGTCAAGATTGTATGCGTAAGCTCAGGTGAAGGTTGTATACGTGAACTCAGGTCAAGGTTCCATGCGTTTGTTCAAGTCAATGTTGTATGCGTTAGCTGAGGTCAAGGTGGTATGCGTTAGCTGAGGTCAAGGTGGTATGCGTTAACTCAGGTGAAGGATGTATACGTTAACTCAGGTGAAGGTTGTATACGTTAACTCAGGTGAAGGTTGTATACGTTAACTCAGGTCAAGGTTATATGCGTAAGCTCAGGTCAAGGTTGTATGCAAGTGACAGTTATACGAAAATAGGAAGGAAGCTCGCAGTCTGGTAATCCAATCATTCTCAAATTTTCCCTGGAGTCCCATGACGAGCGTAAACCTACAATTCCAGTATTGTTTTCCCTCTAAACCCCTACAGTTTTGCACCTCTAATTATTCACGTAGATGACCCAGTGTGGATACGGGGTAAGACAAGGTAGGTCCTCAGCAACATCTGTTCGTCGAGCGACAGATGCGACCCGAAACCTCTCTTTAAGTGTAGGGTGTTAACACAGAGAGGTATCGTATCGGAGTACACGATCTGATTCTAATGATCTCGGGCCCGCATCGGGGTAGCCATGTAAATAATGTACTCGAAATTCCCGCCTCGATTATCCAGTGTTTAATATATCCTTTCTGACATGATATCAGATATGATATGAGAATGTGGAGATATTATAAACTGGACAATCGATACCGTGTCACCCAGCACGTTCTCCGAGCAGCCAAATTGTATCGTGTCCCTGTTAGTGGTTTGGGCGACTACATCATGCCCCAACGTCGTTGGACGTGCTCATGACATCAACCACCAGTTTCTCTGTTATTTCCCATACTCCATTATTTACATCCCGCGCTGATATACACAGTAGGTGGAATATTGCTGACTGCGGCGTCAAACAACGTTCACTATCTTACATCGGACAAAGAAACATGTTATTGTGCTCATATATATTCCACTTGCATTAATTCAAACTGTTCTGGAAATATCTTCTTTGTTATTTTCCTTCAAATTATAAAAGTCTTTGACTGCTGTCGTGAGCAGATTCAGCAGTTTGGCTAAAATTAATGTGAAAAAGGCTGGTTTTTCGTGCAAGAGAAATTAAAAGTGTGACCATGTCCCTGACGCATGATAAGAATTGTTTACCAACATGTCGCTACTGTTTGTATCTTCGTCCCTTTCATAAAATCAGGTTCGATCAAAGACTCTGAAAAAGAAAAGGGCTTCATCAAACCACTAAAATGTAGCATTTTGAAATAGTTTAGCCTCTCCTAGTTGTATTCATGCAACTAAAATTCTTTCAATAAACAAAGTCGATTTCATTTGAACACAGCTAACTTTCGTAATGATTGCGCACGTTTTCCTAATTTCATAAATCATGCATATTCAATGGACCAAAAATGTTCCTTCAACTATTGTAATGAGCAGAAATTATGTCAATAGGTAATGATGTCTTCTTAAGAACATGTGAAATATAAAGATGGATTGATGTACTATTTTCACCGCAAAACACATCTCCACCTGACAAGTGAACCCGTTCATGTCACAATCCGTGCAGTCGATTAGATCCACGGGGTGGAAGGTGGGCCAGTGTGTTGTGTGTTCGCTAGCATGAACTTCACGTGCACCGCGTCACACGCCACCACGGTCCCCTGTTCAAGGACAATGGACTCTTCCTTTGCGCGCGGAACACATGCTGTCTAAAACGTGATGTCAGCTCAGCAGTACAAAGAAAGTTAAACTGTATTTGCAAGCTGGAAATAAACTACTCAATATATCGCGCATGCGCACACAATACACTGACCAGTTTTAGTCTTGTAATCTATATTCATCGTGCATATTATAATTTGATTCAAAATTTCTGGGGTCATTATTTCTAATTAACGACCATGACAAATGTTGAAGTGTACGATGCGTTCATCTAGCGTACAAAACTTGTTTATCCCCCGGCATATTTATATTCTTTTAAATTTTTATGGAAAGAGGTTGAGGATTTGTCATCCTCTGATGACTCTTGTTCAGGGATTTTCTTGCCATAATAAAAGCAATGGCCGCTAGCAACTCAACAAATCCGACTGACAAATAATGAATTAATTGTGCCTTTTATTTCTTTAATCACCAGAAAGTTTCTCGCGTTTGAGATTACCGTGCTGACACAGGCCTCTCTATAATTGTTAGAAAGTAATAAGATAAACTCAGAGCACACTCAAACACTACAACATACACATGCACACAAACACAGGCATACGCAAGATTAGGTGGAGAGACAAAATCCAGAATTTGTTATAGCATCTTTATTACATAATGGTTCCAAGTTTTGCACAACCGTGTTGAGTACCTTGTGGAATAAAAGAAGTTGCTATCCATAAAAGAAAGTGTCATGTGTTCATGTTCACCCAACTTCTGAATGCATGTCAAAGACTTCAGGCAATCAGAGATATTATTTCAATGATAAACGTAATTAAACAAATAATATTTAGTAATTGACATCAAGAAAAGTTTTTAGTTTTGATGCAATGGGTGACATTCTTTTCGGAATATGTGTAGCGGCCATAAAATTTCCGAGTCCCGTGATGGGATTCGACTCCAGGGCGTCGAGTCATCCCACAGATGACATCCTGACCTTGTCAGCTTGCTGACGGGGTTAACCTCTTTGGTCATGTGGACAAGGCGTCCGACCTCGGTCAGAAGGTCCGTGGTTCGAATCCCATCACGGGACTCGGAACGTTTATGGACGCTACATATGTTAAAATGACAGCCATTTACTATACATCTGTATATAATAAATCTTTGCAAACAATACCAAATAATTTATAACTCCAGAATCATCGTTTTCTTCACTGAGACCATCCAAAGCGACATTCCTATAATTAGCATATGTTTTATATGGATATTAACTCTAGACCACCTAAATAAATCAGACAGACAGACAAAGAGTTTATTCAGTAATTTGGGCATCAAGGCCCATAGTGCAATGCAGATTGGATATTAGTATTTGTCACGTGATGTACATGATTAGAATTTAAATCAAATTACACATTCCTCATTAAAAAGACGTGTTTTTAGAATACAGAAACAACATGGATCATATCGGGATTTTCAGAGTTTAGCAGATGTATCATTAACTGAAGGTCTTTAAAAATACCTTGCAACATTAGGAGAAATGTATACCTTCAATGGGAATACCTTTCACATTTAAGTAAGACATGGTATTCATCCTCTACTTCTCCGGATGAACAGTTTGTACAAATAGAGTTCACAATATCACCGTCTTTGGACCTGCGGCATACATTTACATTAAACTCGTGCAATGAAATTCTAAGTTTACAATATATCATTTAAACAAGTTAAATATATTTCAGTTTGTAACAATGATTTTACTTTGCTGTAATTGCTAAGATAACGTGATTCAGAAATACTTTGGTGCCACTGTTGACAAAATATATCCTTGTATCCATGTATATATAGTATTGAGGTAATCATATTTGAATATTTGAATGCAGTTTCTGAAACTGGATTTGTTTGTATTTGTTTTCAAGTATTCCTCCGAGTATTTTCCGATTATTCTGATCTTCACTGTGAAATGGATGTACAACGTGTATTCTGGTTTGTCAGCAGTGGTATTTATTTTTACTTCTTTAACTTCAAAAGATAAATTAACATTTTTAAGAGGAACCATGTCCTTAAATACAATCTCATTAAAATCAGATCTTAGTTTTCGCTACCGCTAAACTCGATAGCGAGAACTAAGATCGGAACCGTTCGTTACTCGTGTATCGCTTAAACTTTGTTTAGCGATAGCGAGAACTAAGATCTGATTTGAATGAGATTGCCTTAAATACAAATTGTGATCAACAGCTTTCCTTACGGCATTCACATGCAAAGTATATTTTCAAGTTGTAATATTTATACCATATCTGACCTGTGAAGATCCAGGTTAGAATAGGTCTTCAGCAGCCAATGCTTGTCGTAAAAGCGGTTTATACTTGTCGTATGAGGCGACTAACGGGATCGGGTGGTCAGGCTGGCTGACTTGGTTGATGCATGTCATCGTTTCCCAATTGCGAAGATGGATGCTTATGATGTCAATCACTGGATTGTCTGGTCCAGACTCGATTACTTACAGACCGCCATAAAGCTGGAATACTGCTGAGTGTGGCGTTAAACAACAAACAAACAAACAAAAATACACGAGTCTTGTCAAGAACATGTGTATATGTTCATCCGGGGTCTATTGGAGGTACAACGTCTATGAAAGAACTTGGCGATGTTGATCAGTAAAATAGTGATGGTAGCATTTGAAACGAAGCTCAAGTGGTGAATGCCTTCATTAAGGACGAATATCATATATCAAGAGAATGAGCATATAATTAACTGGGTTTTCGAGGATCATCGCATACAGAAAACACAGGCAATTCCAATCTTGAACGTTATGATGATGATGATGGTGATGGTGGTGGAAGGGGCTGTGGAGTTACAGTAAACTACGGTTATAACGAACTCGAATGGGCCACTAATTGTAGTTCGTAATAACCGTAATTCGTTATAAGCATAAATACAACATTTATACAACAAACTGTCGAGACTAAATAAAGTTCGTTATATCGGTCAATTCGTTATAAGCGAGTTCGTTATAAACGTAGTTTACTGTACTCGTTCCTACGATAGGTGCATATATCGAAATCATTGTATGTACAACACTTGTGGCCGGCTCGATACTGTTAGTGTGTCACAGGGAGTCAGTGCATATTATCCCTGCAATGGCCAGGTAGTATGTCTAATGCCTGATTTACTGCGGGAATATATGTAACGCCTGAATTGTTCCAAGGTAATACAAACCTGTAAATAGTGGTAATTAGTATAATGCTGTTATTGGTATATTAGTATGGTGTTATCAGTGGTATTAGTATGTGGTCCTTTATATACCATTTGGTGATGGTTCACTGTAGCTCTTACAGGTGGCATCCAGGTCCAGTCTGGCCTATGTGCTACATCACTTCATAGAGTGATGATAAACCTGAACGGCCTATTCGTGTAGAATGAATACGAGCGCAATATTGAATTAAATCAGTGTTACCAAGAAAAAAATATTTTTAAAAGAATCCTTAACATATCAACACAGAAATACGCCTTAAATATTTCATAAGATCAAGTTAAAATGGGTTAATGTGCTAAATTCTTTCTAAAAAAAATATTATTTATGGATCTATATTTGTAGTAGGTGAAATATTTAATGCATATTAGAGATATCCGAGTGATTAATGTATCCATGCAGTACATATTTGAGTGTGATAAGTAAGAACACCACAAAACTGTGTGTGTTTTTAAATGTCAATGGTTTGTTTTTACATATCAATTCAGTCATGCGTTATCCTGTGTGATACGGGTGAGTTATTAAGGCAATATTGTTATGCGTTTTACATTCACGATAAACCGCTTCGGGAACATTAATCACGATCCACAAATATTACTTATTGGTTTTATCTTGATGCAACATTTAGTATTCATGTCAGTGCAATTTACCTTAAACAATTCGCAATCGTATTTCATTCGTTGAAATTACGAAGTGTGTTTTCCGTATCTTTTCCGGTACCACATTTGAAGAATCGACATGAATGTTCACTTCCGGGTTGGAAATATATCGTCGAAGTTTTCGGTAAAAATATAGAATCTAGGAAATAACAACACACGAAGCACGTTTTAAAATTGATGTGAGTAGCTGTTTTTTAAATTAGTAAATTTATATCGTGAAATCACTCATTTATCGTTGTGGTATCATTCATGCATAGAAATGTCAAAACACGCGCTAGGCGGTGATCTAACATTTTGCAGACAGACGATTTTTTTACCCGCTGATTTAAAATTCACCAGCACACGGCTTTTAAGCGACGAATATTATGAAAATTAATAATATTATGTTATCTATCACCTCTCCATATATTTTTCATCATTTTGAAAGGCTTGTTTGTGGTAGAAAACATTAAATTTGCCTCGCAAGCACCTGTCAAATAAGAGTTAGCTCCCTTGGTATTATGTAATAAGTCTGTGAAATTCAGACAAGCAAAATGTAGGTTACATTTCTTCACAACAGATTATTTACGATGTGTTGATTTGAAATACTTGTGGAAAATAGTGTAAATACTGCTAAAAACAATGTTTATCATGAAATTACTGTCTTAAACCTGATAATAAATTGTGGAACACAGTTTTAAATTTTAATATAAATTAAAATTTTATCAAGGTCTGTATAAATTTAAATTCTAATGAGTTTAATGTGGTTTCTTTAAAGATAATTTTTTGGGAATGTTCAGCAGATCAATCATAATATTTTACTATTTTATCTTGTGTATTGTTTATTTTATATAAGTTCAGTGAATCTGTAGGTTATTGTTACTTTGCATATACAAATATTTTTGTCAAATGCATTTCATTTTTGAATTGATTATTTCATCCAATATGGCATATCATTCACACAAAAACAAACAGAAATTACCCATATGCATGTTATATGCATTCTTATTCTCAAAGTGTAGATAAAAAATTCAACAGCTGTCAAACATATATTTTGCCATTTTCCCCAAACCTAATTTAAAATACCTGCACCAGAAACAACAACATTCATTTGTTAGACCATAACATGTTCATGCCTACAATTGACTTAATCCTTTTATTACCTATATATTATCCTCCATTGTCTGATTTATGGCATTGATAGTTATTGTCGTCATCATTAGTGGTGTTTATCACTCTGAATTATGATATCAATAACCAGAGATCTCACATCTATGATAAATTGTTTATGAATTTCATCATGAATACATTGACAACATTTTTGAAATGTACAAGGTTTGACATCTACTCATATATCAGTGACCGATATCAAAGACAGATTCCATTTTATTGAGGTAAGTGGCAAATGCTCAACTATCAACATCCCCTCTTGTTGACAGTAGGTTCCAATCGATATTCATCAGATTACAATACACAGGAATAAAAATATGCATATCCTGTATTTTAAAATTCCTAAGCATTTGTTCCAGTATAAATTCTGTATTAGGGGGTGGATGATACACTGATATATAGATGTATCGCTATAAGTCAAATTGCAAAACAACTTTGCTGTCACAGGCTGCTGTATCAATGCAAAACAGTATTTTACATGGTTATTTTGTAACCGTTATTGTGGCTGTGCACTAAACTTTCAGTGTATAACTGCATTTTCCAACCTCTGACTGTGTTTGAGGTGATTTCAAATTGAAATGTAGAGGTAAACTGAATAATTGGTTCGTACAGAACTTAATTATAAAAAACAGTGAATGACGACAATATCAACAAATATTTATTAAACACAACGCTAGGTTTACAATAAATAAAACACTGCAATGGGTCAAATAAGTGTTGGGGTGGGGGGGGGGGGGGGTGAAAAGGAGTTTAACCTCACGTCCAGGATTATTGCACTTATATAGCGATTTGCATTTGTGGCTGCTGGAACTTGTCCGGACTGATGCCGATTTATAGTGCTAGCTCACTGAGATACCCTGCCGCAGTTTAACATGGATACCCCACTCAGACACTGTATCATCCGGTCCTTGTTTTAGCCCCTTAATGCCGAGCGCCAGACAGAGTAACAACAAGTACCATCTTTTAATGCCTTTTGGTATGATGTGGTCTGAGATTAAACCATGGACCTTTTGCTTTTTTAAGTCAGACGCTCTTCCACTTGAGTGAATGTCGGTGCGAATGTTCAGGATGTTGTCACTGTTGAATGTCCTGAAAGAGGCTGTGCTCCATTCTTGAATTCTGAATAGTGTTGGGTGCTGTCATTTGTTAACAACGAGGTATCCAATCCTCACTTAGAAAGGAGATGAGGCACATGTCTGGTCGAAAAAGGCCTCAAATTGCCCTCTGTGGGCTCGATTTAGTTGCATAGAACATGCACCAGTGCAACCTTTTTAGTAAAATGCAATCTAATATTTGTGGCCACATGCAGCCAGTGCACGTCAAAATTACAAATTTATGTTGAACCCTTATTTGTAAACACAACATCGATCTTTGAACTAATTCAGTACCTCCAAGATTGTTTTACCGTACTACATAAGTATTCCCCATGTTATATGTGTAATTTGTCACACATTGTGGGGCTTGATGTCATCAAACTGTGGGTACTTCAAGATTATGTACACGTTTCAACTTTGAAATTTATGGGACCAGGTGCAACTCTGTGTGGGGCAACTAAGTTTTCATGTCAACATGACAACAAGTTCCTTAACATAGCAGCCTTCTAGAAACTGTCCTACTCCGAAACGTCTCGAGCGATCAAGCCTGTTACGTTTGAAGACAACCAGTGTTAGGAATCCTAAATTACGAGGTGATGCCGACTGCACTTGACATTTTACTTACACTTAAATCATTTGCTGTCGCTGACAATAACAATAAATAAATGTACAACATTTTCTACTGTTACTGATATAACTTGCATATTAGGACTGTTTTTGATATGTTTAATTTCCACCAAATCTGTAAATCTGGACCCAAAATGTTTTTAATTTTTTTTTTTTAATGTTTTTCACTCTCTCTGTATAGTGAGTCGTGAACCATATGTTGGAACCTTGCCTTCTTGACATGTACCAAGTGTATCGTCCTCGCCTAGTTGTCGTAGTAGAAGATCGATGTATATTCTCCACAAATTGATTTTGTCATCAAACATTCTTTCACTAAATATATGGACATATACATGACATAACGCATGTCATCAAATTTCTCTGCAATTTACAATATGTTACAATATGTTACAATATGCTTTAGAAATGTTTGTGGTATAATGGCCTACTTTCTGTTTGCTCCATCAGAGCTCCAGATAACTTTTTGAGCAATTGAGTTTTTACTCTAGGGTTTCTATTTTAATTGGCTTATTGCATTTTTCATTGGGTCACCAATATTTTTTCACTCATCTTTTCATCACTCTATTGGGTTTTTCCCAAAATTAGTAAACATTTTAAGATTTAAAACAAGAAAAGATATAATGTTTCAGATGTATATAACTGTTAAAAAGATATAGGCTTGACTCCGAACTCCTTTGTAAACATGCTGAAAAAGCTACACTAGGTATTTACGCGTGCTGTTTTTATACATTTGAGTTTTTCATTTAATTGAAAGTAATTGGGTTTTGAATATTTTTGGGGGTATTTTACGCAAATACCCAGTTCATCTGTAGCCCTGCTCAATAATCTGATAGAAAACAGCATGGTTGAAATCACATGTTCAGCTACCAGATGTGATCCAGTCTTCATACCTTTGTACCAGTATTATTGAAATATTTGTGTACATCCTTGCTATTTACAAAGTAAACAACACACTTTGAAGATAAATCAGGGCTCGATTTAAGACACTTGATTAACTTCCACCAGGTACATGTTGATATGAAAACCAAGTCGCCCCAAACAAAACCAAGTTGCCCCAAACAAAACCAGGTTGCACCAAACAAAACCAGGTTGCCCCAAACAAAACCAGGTTGCATCAAACAAAACCAGGTTGCCCCAATCAAGACCAGTTTGCACCAAACAAAACCAGGTTGCACCAAACTAAACCAAGTTGCCCCAATCAAAACCAGGTTGCATCACACAAAACCAAGTTGCACAAATCAAAACAAAGTTGCCCCAAACAAAACCAGTTTGCCCCAATCAAAACCAAGTTGCCCCAAACAAAACCAGGTTGCCCCAAACAAAACCAGGTTTCACCCTGGTCCCATAAATATATCAAAGTTGAAAAGTAGGCAGTTCTGCTGCCAGTGTAACATACATTAATTGCTTTAAAACGTGCACATAATCTTGAAGTACCCATATTTTGATGACATCAAACCCCCCGAAAGCATGACGAATTACACGTAACACAGGGATTAGTAATGTAATATGGTAAATAGACTTTTGAGGTAATGAGTGTGTTCAAAGATCTATTTTGTCTGGACAAATAAGGGTAAATCAGAGACAAATTGGAATTTGTTACACGTAAATATTAGGTTGCATTTTTCAATAATAGGTTTCACTTTTGCATGTTTTATACAGCTGAATCGAGCCCTGTTGTAAACATAGTAAAGTGTACGTGAATGTTTGTGATCAAGTGTAATAGAGTAACATCCAGATTAAGAGTTTGCATTTGAAATATGAATAAATAATGCCTCCAATATGCAACAAAAATCATAGTTTATTTTCTGATTTTAATTAAATTCAATGAGAAATATAATTGTGGTTCAGTTTCTAGTTGAATACTCAACTAATCAATTTTGAAATTCACTGGTGCTTTGTTCAATGGTAAAACTTCATTATGTCCATGTTATTGTTTTAATTATTGGTTCCAATCTCATTATTTGAACAATCTGAACGAATCTGTGTATGTTACAGTCTATGAAAATTCAAACTGCTCCCATACCTGTATACAAAGCTGACCGTTCAGTTTAATAATTTAAATAAAGTCTTTAATTTTCAATTTTCTTTTTTAACTTGATCTGTCATGATGAATTTACTTTAAAATGAATCTGTAGAATTCTAAATTCAAGCAGCAATGTTCATAATGTCTATATCTCGAGTTTAGAGTATGTTATACAGTGTATGACCATAAAAGAATATGGCAGACGCTTGCCCACATATATTGAAGCCATCTGCCCGGTTTAAAGGTGGAAATTGAAGTCAGAAGTAGTTTATCCAGGTGAAAGAGGAAGTATTTCCCTGTAAAATAGCTGTAGAGGTAAGTCAGTCACAGGGCTTGGTTGTCCTAGATGAGAACTGTAAAATCTGTTTCTCATTGATTGGGGAAAAATCAATACTACTGACATGCAGCAAATGGAGACATCATGTGGAAAACATCCAATTTATATGGTTCTATCTTTGATTACATGAAACTTATAGTTATATTTCTAGTGGAGAAAAACATGATTTAAGACGCATAGCAAGTTAGGATTTTTGACCACTGTGAATGAATACAAGAGGTAAGTGTGCTTCCTCAAGCCATGTGTAGTTTGTCGACTATTAGGCTTGTTGACAAATGCAGTTATTATTTCAATAAGTATATACTTTATATTTCTATAATACATCTATTGTCTTTCTGTTCAGATTAATTATTTTCACAGAGAATTGGTTGATTTTTTTCTCAACAAAAGAATCAGTGATGAACACTTATTATTTATCATTTGAAGTTGATCTTAATAAATGTGCAGTAAAAATTAAGTTTCAATGCTGGAAACTATCTGAGCATATGAGATTAAACAGAATTTTATGTCACCCTGGGTGCGAAAAAAGTGGCTAAAGTCGCAAACAGCAATGCAGATCTTAATCCAAGGACTCTGTGTCACTATTGGGCCATTCACTGTTGTGATAGTATTGTAATGGTACCCCCTCTAATATTGCACATATATAGGTGGTGGGGTAGCCTATTGGTTGAGGCATTCACTCATCATGCCAAAGACCATCTTCCCGAGGCAAGAGAGTTAGCAGACTTTATAAGTCCAGTTTCCACCCTTGCCAGACTAGGCTGGAATTCCTGGGCTCTATCTTAGCACCACCAGCTATTACGAGTTATGTCCCTTCTAAGCCTCTCCTTTAGACCAATCAGATTCCACCTCTCTTATCACTTGCATCTGCTTCAAACAAAACAGTCAAGACGATCTGATTGATAATTCAAGGTCTATGTTGTGATAAAACGGGTCTTACATTGCACAATGTGTCAGCACCTTGATTAAAAACATGAAAGATTTGGAAAATATCTTTTGACAACGAGTTGGCGGTGCACATGCTGTGCAAATCCTGCAATAGACCGAAATCTGCACAGCAGTTTACGAACCGGATTTCGATTTCTTTGCACGATTTTGATTGGACTATGCATTGACTCGTTAGTCCAGCCAAAATGTAACTCCATGATACCAGCCTAGTTCGGCAAGGGTGGAAACTGGACTTTTTAAGTAAGTTAACTCTCTTGCCTCGGGAAGATAGCCAAAGACCCGGTTACAGTACCACACATTGGCCCAAGTATTGGTTTCGTATGCATCCTATTCACACGATTTATGTTATATTTGTTTGGAAAAAAATATGGGTGCAACCTTGTGCCTGTTTTACACGTTCTCTGTGTTAAATATAGTTTAACCTCAGCACAGCACTAGTTCTACCCTCATAGAGCTGGAATATTGCTGAGTGCGGTGTTAAACAACAAACAAAACTTCTTCTAGTTTAGGAGACTACATCCGTGGTGTAGAAGATAAAGCATTTGACCAGAGAGCGGATGGTCTGGGGTTCGGTCCCTGGCCGTGTCATACCAAAAGACTTTAAAAGATAGTACTTGTTAAATTAATTTAATGCATGGTTGTTTCAATACAAAAAGTTTTAGTTATATTTTCAAATTATATATATATATTTATTTTTTTTCTGTTAGTTTTGGTATCTGTTATAACTTTAATTTTGATCTTAAACAATAGCATTCAATGTAATTATCACAGCTGAGTTATATTCTGTATTTCCCGCCCTTCACATAAATTTAAAATGTCTTTTAGTTTTTTAACTTCTGTGTTATTATATGAATATATTAAATCTCCTTCCCAAATGTACCATTGTACACCAAAAAACTTATAATATGTATATATGTATAGGTGTGTATATGTATGTGTGAGTGTATGTAGGTATATGTGTTTGTGAGTAATACTGTATATATATGTATATGTGTGTGATATTATATTTTCTCATTACTTGTCTATAATTCCTATGCACTGTTCATTTATTCTGCACTATCATTATTCACATACCACAATGTAATGAAATGTATATAGGAGAAGGCCTCGTAAGTGTGTCACTTGTGCCTAATCCTTTTGATTTTCCACAATAAAATATGTTTAAATCAAAATAAATTAAGTTAAGAATATGTATGGCACATTTTCCAATAAACAACTGCTCAAATGCACTTAGACTATGATTGATCTAGTCAAAGGCTGTCTTGAAGAGACAGGTTTTGGGTGTCTTTTTAAAGTTTGTCAGATTTTCTGTTTTTCTGGGATTGTTACCTTGTCTGGCACTGTCCATAAAGGACACGGATCAAGGACTGGTCGGCTCGGTGTCAGTGTGCTGTGTCTGAGTGGGACACTCATGTTAGAATGGGTATCTCAGTTATCTTGCACTATATCCCTGGCATCAGTCCCGACTGGAACAAGTGGACACACACTAAAATGCATGGCGCTATATAGTTGCAATAATCTTGGATGCGACATTAACCCCATTTCACATCATTTCTCTAGTACAGCCACCCATACAGACAGACAGGCACACATGCATGTCCACACACGCCAGTGCTAGACATTGGCGCTAGTCCCATAGTCCTTGCCAAACTGACTAATAGTTAAGGTATAAAGTGAAATTTGCCCTTTTTAAGGGTTTTGCTTTATGTTATCATCATAAGGTCCATAGACTAAAACTGCCCAGAAATGGGCTTCATACATTCCCCCTCTCCCCTCTCCCCTCCCCCATCTTGTTTAAGACGAAAAAAGACCTTGGTTTAAGCATGAGCATATCAAAACCATAACACAGCAATCATGATAATGCATTGATAGTTCAATTAGACAGTGACTCAGCACATGTTATGAAAGATTACTACCCACTGATTAGTCATGGTAGAAAGTCCCATGGGGATTCCAGGATAGAAAACATGTCAAGTATGTACTGCTTGTCGTGATGAGGGGTTAAGTGCATTGGGAGACCAGGCTTTGTGACTTGATTGATATGGTGTGACTTGATTGATTCATGTGACTTGATTGATTCATGTGACTTGATTGATTCATGTGACTTGATTGATTCATGTGATTTGATTGATTCATGTGACTTGATTGATATAGTGTGACTTGATTGATTCATGTGACTTGATTGATATAGTGTGACTTGGTTGATTCATGTGACTTGATTGATAAAGTGTGACTTGGTTGATTCATGTGACTTGATTGATAAAGTGTGACTTGGTTCATTCATGTGACTTGATTGATTCATGTGACTTGGTTGATATAGTGTGACTTGGTTGATATAGTGTGACTTGGTTGATTGTGTGCGACTTGGTTGATTCGTGTGACTTGATTAATATAGTGTGACTTGATTGATTCATTTGACTTGGTTGATTGCGTGTGTCATGGTTAATTGCGTGTGACATGATTGATTGCATGTGACATGACTGATTGCGTGTGACTTGATTGATTGCGTGTGACTTGGTTGATTTCGTGTGACTTGGTTGATTGCGTGTGACACGATTGATATGCTGTGACTTGATTGATTTGTGTGGCTTGGTTGATTGCGTGCGGTGTTATACAACATCCAAACCAATGACTATCTGACGACCCCCCACAGAAGGTTGTATCAGGTTGACCCTGAGCTAGCTTTGACTGCCCAATTGAATTGGAGGAAGAATAGGTTCTTGAGCCAGTCAGATGTCAGCTTTGTAAAATGATTCAGTTTAAACCTCAATCTGAAAATTTTGATTTTTACAAAACAAGACCCACACGGAAGAGTATTCCTTCGATAATACTCACTTTAGGGTGTTGGTGGAGATGCCATGGCCGTCAGATATAACAGGGTGAATAAAATACCAACAATATAATGGCACAGCCTTTATCATTTACATTCAGAACCAACTGATTTACTTCGTTTTCAAGACACAGAAATCAGACATGCAGGTCTGAATGCTTCCAGAGTTTGAAACTAGAGGGTTTAGGGGGCCTCAGAGGTTTCCTGAGTATAGTGTTTGAATCTAGGGATACCCTAAATCTTCAACATTTAAAAGTTAGTCAATTATGCCTAGATTTTAAATGCCACGATGATGAGATTGCTTCTTTGATAGGCATTTAGAAGTTGGAATACTAAGTAAGGATAAAAAAGTGCCTTAAACAAAGAATGAAGCCAGTAATCTAAACAACAGTATTATGGCTGATTGGGGTCTTTGATGAGTAGATGGTACCCCGGGGGTATGTAATAACCTTGGTCACGTTTTATTTTCGCCCCTCAAACCCGCTTGGCATTTTTTCCAAATCTCAAAATTTCCAAAATTCTATATAAGCAACCACTAAAACACCCCTACTGGATTGCCAAACGACTTTTTCCCCTTTTCGGAAACACATTTAATGGCTTGGCCGGGCCCGTGTACGAAATACGCTGCAGTCTGAAAGCGCACGTAAAATCTCCAATATATGTAAGTAAAGTAAGTAAGGTTTATTGAGGGCTGAAGAAATCCCCACGTCAACAGTCTGCACCCTTTATGATCAGCCTCCCCTACTTTGGAATAGTTAGCCACAAAATCCAAAAACTCTTAAAGAAACAGGCCAACATTGATGTAGTCTTCTATTCTAAGTCATACTATTCAGAACACAATTGAAGCCACAGGGAAACCACCATCCAGCCACAAGCCAGAACCATCAGGAGCAGTGTACAACATTCCATGCAATTGTGGACAAGCTTACATAGGAGAAACATCTAGGCCCCTCAAAACCCGAATTAAAGAACATCAAAGCTCATTCTCCAAAGATGACTCTAAATCAGCTCTATCAGACCACTTCCGTGACTACCCAAGCCACAGCATCCAGTGGGAGAGAGTCACAACCCTCGCCACCAACCTCAAATACTTCAAGATCAGGAAGCTACAAGAAGCCATCATCATCATCCAAAGACTTCAGCCCTCAATAAACTGTGACCAAGGCTATTACATACCCCCGGCGTACCATCTACTCATCAAAGACCCCAATCAGCCATAATCCCGTTGTTTAGATTACTGGCTTCATTCTTTGTTTGAGGCGCTGACTTCACCGATGATTGGCATCACTACCCTTGTGGCTAACCCTAACAGGCTTCTCTACTCCAGTTTAACAATATCTACTCCACTGTATAAACATTGCCTCCTACTTGTAAATATACTTGCCTACTACACTCTGTAATTCACTTGCTTGATAACGGTGTTAGAACCTACACCGAAACGTCGCTCTTAATTGTAACAAAGAAGTTGTTCATCCATAAATTCTTATCCTTACTTATGCTGAGATTGGCCGACTAGAAAGTTCTATTGGACATGTCAGATCTTCAGGCAGAAAAGGGATCGTATTGGTGTAAAAGATTGGGTTTTAATGAGATTTGTAAACCCTAAGCGTATTTAGGTTGAAACTTCGAAACAACAATGTACATAGTGAAGAAATAGTCATGTGAGTATCATAAGGTGTGGACAGGCAGTTTGCTTTGTAAAACCAACCAGAGAATTACGTTATTATTTGAGTGGAAAAAATATGAAATGAAATGAAATATCTAACCCATAAAATTCCCCCTAATTTCAGTCAGACAACCACACTGGCATCTTTGCAAAGTTACCAGACCAGATAGAATGTTGCCAGTTCAGAATTGTCTAGACAACTGAATACAAGTAACAAAAGGATAGACATCCGAACAGTACTGTTTCGTGTCAGGTCTCGGGAAAAAATAACAAAAAACAGGCGGAGTGTCAACTTAGTAAGTTTAACACATTGAAATTATACTTAAATATGATGTGCTTAATGTTTAAAGATAATTTACCTCTTACACTGAATTAAAACTCAAATGTTAAGGTAACTTAGTGAATACAATAATAGTCCGACAATCGGGCATGCAACTTTTCAAAACTGACCACGCATGGGGCAAGCAGGTATAAAACAATAAACTTGTCAAGGATTCCTTACTAAGTTCCTTCCTATGCCTTTAGGAAAAAAGGTAATTTTATCCAAATTTGGAAATTTTTTAAAAGTGTATATTTTCATAAATTTAGGAGTATTTTATCATTTCATTCAATGCAAAGATGTAAAACTAAACCTAGCAGCCTCTTCTTGTTTATCGGTTGTCTTCCGTGAACTGCATGCCACCTCTGCCAAGCAATAACATTAGTTAGTACTTTAATAACATGACATGGCAAATTGTGAATTCTAATTTGGGAACAGTCACTGCAGCGTTCCCGTTTATCAATACCTTATAAATCTTTCTTGTTGAACAAAGAAGCCGGTGATATTCATATAAGTATATTTAATAACAAAGTCTGTTTGTCTGTTAACTTCAGGGTTTCCCCTTGTCTATTTCTTGGTTAAATATCAATTTGTAGCGACTTCGTCTCGAAATATTTTTAAAAAATGAGTGAAACTTGTGACTGAAGTTTGTGTGAATGATGTAAAGATCTAACTAAGTTACTTCAGAGATGACATCTTTGCAATGAATACGATGTGGAAAGAATTAAAACCAAATAATTTTCATACATTTTTTTATTTGTTGAAAGTTATAACTGGCCAAAATTAGGGGGTTCTGGTAATTTCTAGAGTTTCAAAAGCCAGCAGGAAAACTGAAACTTGGGGCTGAACTTTGGCCCCTGAGCCAGTCTAGACAAATCTGTGTCCAGTATCGTATTCTACCAGTGGCATAAGGACGTTTGCAGGATTTTTTCAACATTTGACAGAACATCATTACCATGCCTTATTAAAAACATTTCAGATCCTTATGGAGATTAAATAATCAATGTCCTTTAAAATGAACAAATTTGAAATCCTGTTCATGGATATGTTTAGAGTTGAAAACTGTTCCAGACTTGAATGTGCACAACCTGCATTTCTGTGTTAATTATATATGCATTTTGAAGCATGCATGATGGAATGCAGCATGTGTGCACATAAGGATGCAATGATTACACTGCATGACACACTTTCAATGGACATCAGCAGGGTTTTATCCCTTGAACACATCATTTGTAGGCCAGTTAGATCCTCTGGTTGAAAGAGATCCAAGGGTGGTGTTTGCGACAATGTACCTATGTCAAGATGTGTGATATATATTAAGACAGTCGTGCTGACTCACTCAGGCAGGTAGACAGTAAGGTAGGTGTGCGACGATGTACCTATGTCAAGATGTGTGATATATATTAAGACAGTCGTGCTGACACACACAGGCAGGTAGACAGTAAGGTAGGTGTGTGACGATGTACCTATGTCGAGATGTGTGATATATATTAAGACAGTCGTGCTGACACACACAGGCAGGTAGACAGTAAGGTAGGTGTGTGACGATGTACCTGTGTCGAGATGTGTGATATATATTAAGACAGTCATGCTGACATACTCAGGCAGGTAGACATTCCTGTGGGAATTTCGGGTTAGAGAAGGTCTCCAGCAACCAATGCTGGTCATAAGAGGCTACCCTGTGGGAATTCAGTGTTAGAGAAGGTCTCCAGCAACCACTGCTGGTCATAAGAGGCTACCCTGTGGGAATTCGGGGTTAGAGAAGGTCCCTAGCAACCTATGCTGGTCGTAAGAGGCTACCTTGTGGGAATTTGGGGTAAGAGAAGGTCCCTAGCAACAAAGGCTAGTTGTAAGACGCATTCTTATGTTTCAGGTGGTTAGGCTTGTTGATGTGGTTAATTGCATGTCATCACACCAAGACAGCAGGGGTCATTGCTCACAACACACACAAACAGTAAATCCAATCAGAGGACTCTTCTGTAGATGTTATGTAAGAATTGAAACTTGTCGCGTATGTTGATTCACTTGCAACATCATCTAAAATGACAAACATGAGGCACATGGCTTATTATCTTGTAAGCTTTCATCTAAGCATCTGCTTTGATAAAAAAGAACCTTCTGCTCAGTAACCAGTTGCTGTCCAACAATCGATGGGTGCATAGAGGAGTTACTTCAAGTCCATGTTACTTTGTCACTTGTGAACATATGTGATTGGTGCTGTGCGTCAGGAGACACATCATTGTGCATACATTCAGTGATGGCCCATCTCCATTGTTTTATCGTATTATCAGAACAGCTGGGTCCGTCAATGAAGAGGACGGACCAGTGATGAGGCATTCCTATGTATGCGGGTGAATGTGTGACATCCATGTATCTGCTCGTTCTTCTGTGACACTGTGTGATGATTTCAGACTCGGCATTCCATGAGACTTCTGCTTGGATGCTGCACATGGAAAGGCTAATTTCGCAGGCGGTGGAAGCAGTTACATCGTCACTGTCTCAGACCTCCTCCGAAAATGTCAGCCCCATCAAAGTGCCCATTCCCCACCATCCCCTCCATCTGCTGGGCTCATACGGGGGAGGCAAGAGGTCTGACGACTGCTTTCTTCTTCCAAGGTGAGAACCTTTTTACATTGTTCCAAGGTTCATTTTTAACGGAGGTGCCAGCCAGTAGGGGTGGAATCATTACAATATTTGAACCAAATTCCACTGATACGATTAAGTGAAATATAACTGCATGTTTGGTAGAAAAATATTTGCTTGTAATTTGATGGGATACTGACCTTGCTATTTATTGTACAAGCATTAATAATCAATTTATCAGTTGATAACTTTTGTTTCAACTTGTGATGGGAAGGTTTGTGGAATTTGGCATGTTTAGATGATAAAATTTGAACAAAACCATATTGTATGGTCAGATATGCAAATAATGGTTTCTAAGTTTTTATAATTAATTTGAGGCACCAATTATGCCAGGTATTGCTAACTGCCTTGGTTGGGCATCTCTGCTAAATGACAAGGTCTGAGTGAGCGTATGTTATTGTGCATTGCGCTATGAAATGGATTCCTTCACTTCTGGGAGTCCAGATTGCTAGATGCAGATATTTGTCATCAGAACAGATACCTTAATCCACCCAACTCCTTGAAGATCCGGGTAAAATAGGCCTTCAGCAACCAATGCTTGCCGTGAGAGGTGACTATGCTTGTTGCAAGAGGCGATTATCGGGATTGTATGGTCAGGCTCGCTGACTTGGTTGATGCATGTCATCGTATCCCAATTGTGTGGATCGATGCTCATGATGTCAATCACTGGATTATCTTCCAGACTCAACTAATGACAGCCCACCGTCATATAGCTAGAATATTGCTGAGTGCAGCATTAAACAACAAACAAAACACTGTATCCACCCTTGTCTTAAAGGGACACATTTTGCTGCCATTTTTTGTTAGTATTGGGCAAGACAATATAATGATTATTGTACAGGCCTTTAGACATGGAGCTATTTAATGAGAGTTGTTGGTAGTAATTTATTGTGCAGTGATTTAGATCATAAACTTAGTTACCAGATGGGAAAGGTGTTGTCTGAATTACCTGATTCTGACTTGCCAACTGATCCAAAACAATTCTCCCTTTAAATCAGTTTTTAAACCATTTTTTTGTTTACTGGTAATACTACTTCAGAGAGGTAATATAATGATTTTTTTTAAACTTATCCCATCTCACACTATGCATTCTTCTTTCTTCTTTCAATTCTGAGTGGAAATGTGTCTGAAATAAAGGTTTCCAGCTTTTAAAGTTAATTTTCACTGTCACACCTAACATCGCCATGGTCACCTCCCAGATCTGGGTCATGCTGGTTGACCTTCTTGCACTGATCACATGTCTATTCCAGTCAACTCATTCTCTTTCAAATCACATTGCAGTGGTGATGTGTTGTTATTACAAGAATTCATTCTGTTTTTTTTAACCTTGCAAGCGATCTTCATATTTTTGTCGTCTTCTTGCCTGCAAATTTACTTATATCTCTGTTTGAGATAGTTATTCTTCACAATGGACAAGCAGTCCACAGGGCGACTTGTCTGCACTTTGTGCCGACGTGTTTTCTCTCCTCATTCCCAGCGTTCTGATTGTCATGGATTATGCAGTTTTTTTAGAGCGATGCGAGCTATGCTCTGATCTACCAGATGAATCCTTCAAACTGTACCTGCATAAATGTTGGCGTTGGGTGTCAGACTGCTGAAAAATCCACGTAAAATAAGAAAACACCAGTCATGAAAGCCAGGTTGGCCCAATCACCTTCACCGACGGGCCATGATACTAGGGATCCCTCTTGTTCCATGATCTCGTTAGATGATGAGGGAGTCTCTGACTCTTTTCTCACAGACGACATGTCTAAGGTCTCCATGAATCCACCTTCAAAGCTGAACCTACTATCGACATCCCGAGTGTCCTCTCGTTAGACACGAGTGTAGATGACCGGCTTACTTCAGCCAAAGTATCGAACCCGTCTGAGGTTCAGACTTTCATCTCGTTGTGTTCTAAGACTAACTTGGAGCTTGCTCCTGTTTTACCTTTGGAGGGTACACATAGTACTGGTACCTCGGTCAACCCTACAAGTTCGGTCCATTGTTCAAAATCTCTCATTCAAGACCAGGATTCGTATAACCTCCCATTCATGAGAGGATTCACAAGACGATAGACATTCATCCCGGGATCAACAAGCATCGACAGTCACTGCACTTCATTCAGTGCAATCATCAGGGGATCGGCATTCACACTGGGACAAACAGACTTCTCACTCTCGACACTGAGATGATTCACTGGATCACCCACTATCGTAGGTTCCTCGTCCTACCGAACCTCGAACCTTGTCAAACATCCAACTTTGTCAAACCTCTGAACATCGCCGTACTCCCGAGGTGCGACAGTCGGACAAGCAAAAGACATCTGAACCTCGTTGAACCTCTGACGGTCCACAAACATCATCGAACCATCGTTATATGCCCACCTGTCCATGTCCACATCATATTTCCTTAGTCCATATGCTCTTGAAAGAGAATGAGTTGACTGGGATAGACACATGATCAGTGCAAATAGGACAGCCAGCATGCATAGCGCGAATGACCCAGACCTGGGAGGTGACCGTGACTATGTGAGGTATGACAGGGTTAATTCACTTTAGAAGCTGGAAACCTTTATTTCAGACACGTTTCCACTCAGGATCGAAAAAAGAAAGAAGAATGCATAGTGAGATATAAGTTTATAGATAAACAATTTATGATAAAATTTTCAATACTTTTTTACAAATATTAGCTTCCTTCTTCAATACCAGAGAGAGAAATGGCTGATGGTCCAAGTTTGTATCAATGGTCTTAGTATTGCTTATTATAAGATTTAGCTGTCTGATTGGTGAGGCACTGCCTTGCATTGCTGACAAATCCGACATCGTAAGGCAGTTTGTGATGTCACAATTGATACTGACACTTGGAGTGGCTACTGTCTTTTCACTAAAGTAATGTTAGAAACCTCCTACAAATGCAATGCCTGAGTGATCCGCCTCATTTATTACATATTAACAAATGATTTGCAGCCATGTGTGTTGCACAGAAGCAATGAATACATGGGGAATAGGGAATGTAAGGCAGTAGTTCATCGAACAAGTAGACATTGCATTGATATAGCTTATAAAAGGGATATATCCACCTCGGTGACCTCATTTACATATTTATCGGATCGTTATACCAAGTTTACAGATTGGGTTATTGCATAATTAACACTACCCATTATGTAATGAAAAGATTCATGATCAGGAAACACTATCGGCTAATAATCGTCATGTAACTTGCGAGCTCGTAATGAAATACAGTTTAAGTGTCAATACTGAAGTGTACAGGATTTTATGAGCAGCATGAATTATTCTGGAAGAAATCAAACGGCATATGACGCTCACGTCCATGTGTAAAGAGATGCGCACACCTGTCACTAAATCTGAAGCCGATTGATTGCAGTTTCAATCTCAACACATAAAAACACAATCTAGTCATTCTGTTTTGATATGTATTGTGAAGCATGTTGTTTTCATCAACTGCAGGGTGAGAAATTGACATCAATCTGTTTTAAGTCTGAGACCAGTAAATTGCAGGGACTAAAGACACTTCCTTGTGGACTTCCTAACAAGTGTACCATTATTTGTTCATTTGTTTATTGTTAAACGCTGCAGCAAAATTCCAGCTATATGATGGCAGTCTGTAAATAATCGACCAGATCAGACAATCCAGTGATTGACATCATGAGCATCGATCTACATCATTGGGTTACAATGACATGCATCAACCAAGTCAGCAAGTCTGACGACCCAATCCCGTAAGTTGCCTCTTAGGACAAACATAGTCGCCTTTTACGACAAGCATGGGTTGCCAAAGACCTATTCTACCCTGGATCTTCACGGGTCAGTTAGATTGATACCAACTCAGATAGGAGATAAGCGAAAATACAACTTACCCAGATCTGTACAATAGATGGTCTGTGGACAGAATCTTATCTTAAGCTTAGGGTAGTCTAAATTCAATTATCATATATTAATCGGCACACCCCTACATTTGATTTGGCTGCAAATATAATGAAATGGATAACAGATAAATGTTGGAAAAAACCAAGCTTTCCCCAAGCTTTAACTTGGGTACTCAAATGGATGGGTACCGAGTAGGTCCCGGGTGACCAGGGGTAGAAACTAACATATTTAGTCCACTAGTTCTTATAA